>NC_140012.1:27931595-28481929 GCF_964263955.1 Coregonus lavaretus | reverse complement strand
TGTTCTCCTCCCTCCTCTCCCTCTCTCCTCTCTTTCTCTCTCTCTCTCTCTCTCTCTTCTCTCTCTCTCTCTCTCTCTCTCTCCCTCTCTCTGTCCTCTCTCTCTCTCTCTCTCTCTCTCTCTCACACTCTCTCTCTCTCTCTCTCTCTCTCTCCCCCTCTCTCTCTCCTCTCTCTCTCTCTCTCTCTCTTCTCTCTCTCTCTCTCTCTCTCTCTCTCTCTCTCTCTCTCTCTCTCTCTCTCTCTCCTCTCTCTCTCTATATCCCTGTCTCTCTCCCTCTCTCTCTCTCTGTATCTCTCTCTCTCTCTCTCTCTCTCGCTCTCTCTTTCATTTAATGATCAATACTCCTCACCTGGTCTCCTGCTGTTCAACAGGCACAGGCTGTGTTGTGTGAGTGTGTGTTTCCGTATGTGTCTGCATGTGGCACGTGTGTGTCTGTGTGTGCATCTTCACTGATTTCATCTCTGTGTTCTTCAACAGACAGAGATCCAATCAATGACCTGTGGGACGGGGGGCCTCTCTCCTATCTCCTTCCGATTCTTGCCCCTCTGGTCCACGTGCGCCTCAGCAGACCTCTCTGAGTGCCTCAGAACCCCAACAGGCCCTCAACAGCTTGGAAGACAAATGTCTAATCAATATACGATTGCATTTACATATAAAACAAAACCAGAAGAAAGACAATACATCTGCTCCCCTGCCTAGGAGAAGCCATGAGTTGAATAGTCCTCCTGTTAGGGCTTATGACAAAGACTCCAATTCAGGCTTTTCAGCACTGCAAAGTGCATTGTGGGATTTTCTTACATTTCAGGCATGCCATGGATTGCTTAATTCCAACCAAGCAAGCTCTTCAGACTCACTGACTGTATAAGGGATGGAGAGGAAGTGAGAAACTGTCTGTGTCAGATTAGGAGTCGCTGAGCGGTATGAGTCCTCACTGCACATGGTGAGAAGAGAGGAGAGAAGAGAACAGAAAAACAAGAGTAGAGTTCAAGGTGAAGGTAGCCGTGGGCAATGATAAATAAGAAGACCAACTGTTGCTATGAGGGTGAAGTCCAGTCCAGCTAGTGTGGGACCACAGGACCAGCTCAATAAATGAATCACTATCATCACTATCACTACTATCACCGCTACCTCCCCTGCCTGAGGACAGGCCTGTGTATCAATACCCTGCTGCTGACCACAGCTCCCTAATAACAGATACAGATGGAATCTCAGACCAGAAAAGGAAATTGAACCTCAAGCCCAAAGACATTAAAATCCCACTGGACATGAATGGACCTTTTTATGACTATAGTTGGGATTTTTTTATCTGCTGAAAAGAACTATAGTGGTGGCTATTTGATCAATGTTAGTTATATTTCGACGAAACTCATCAGTGTTATTATTTGATATGAAGATAAGCAAAGACGAAGAAAAGGTATATCAGTCTATCATTAATGTTGTGTTATCATCTCATTCTCTGCTGGTATAGTGACATGTGTGGTCTGTGCTCCTGTCCTTAGAGAGCAGGGAGAGTGGCGTTGCTGGAGGCTTTTCCAATAGAAGGTCAAGTGAGAGCGCCTAGCCCCAGTTCCATGTGCCACCAGGCCAATCTGTCATGTCAGACTCTGATCCTTCCTGATCCCTGATGGGTATGGATGCAGCCGCCAGTTCATCGCCATCAACCTTAGAACAAGAGGCAAGCAAAATGTTAGCACCGCCCCACTCCTCCTTTACTTCCTACTCCTCAAAAAAGCAATATGAAGACTTGTAGAGGTAGAGCCTCCTCCCCGCCACCTAATTCCTTAACCCAAACCAAGCAATACACAGTATATACTTGTAAGTGGGTCATTCCACTAATTTGGTGCCTTTTGAGATGTGTAACTTGGTGAAAAAAAACAACGTTTGATTTCACCCAATTTCATATTCTGTCATAAAGAGCACATGTTCAACTTCAGTTTTCCCATCTCAAAAGATTATCTAAAGAAATTACTATAGTAAGTGCCTATTCAGTGCCAAGTAAAGTAATGTAGTTTACAAATGTTCTATCAGGAAGGCTGGTCTGAATGGCTTGTCACTTTTAAATTCATCTAGTAAGCACAATATAATTGACATCACTTCCTATCTCACAGGCATAGCAGGTATCATATGGTAGTGTTTATATGTTACCTAATCAGCAGAGCAGGGTTTTATATGGTAGTGTTTATGTTACCCCATCAGCATAGCAGGTACATATTTATATTGTAGTGTTAATAATGTTACATCATCAGAATAGCGTCAAGTCTCTCCTCCTCTTTACCATTAGCAAGCGGGCGGATGTCATTTACCTATTAACTTCAGCCTATGAGCATGGCACACTGAGGCAATTCCACCACGCTTGGTGATTAACCTATGGGCTCACTCATGCAATAATCACTTCCATTTCTTTCAACCAATGGGCATAACTCTATATGTCAACTCACCCCTTGTTTCTCACTTGCTGTTTTACAGCAGCAGTCTTCCAACGACCTTCCACCTCCCCACCACCATCGGACCCCGCCCAGTGTAGGCCACCTGTCATCAGCATCTGGCTCCGAGGAGCATTCCTCTAAGACGAGGCCATACCCCAAACTATTCAATAAAATTCCATATTGCATTCTGTCTTTGTTGTCATTCAGTGAAGCTGTACTCTATTGAAACAGAGGTAGACTGTAACAGGCTTGACTATTTAATCTTAAATCAGCCATAAATCCCCTTGTGACAGGGGGAATGGAAGCTTGTTGTGTGCAACAGGGAGGGGCAATTGAATGCAAGCTTTAAAAAAAAATGTTGTTAAAAAACTTCTAGCCTGTCTATCTATGGGTAACAGGGTTGATGTGTTCTGCTTGACCCACTCAGTTTTCCACAACAAAATACCAGAAAATGGCCAAAAGAGTAGAACCAGCCAACTGCTTTTACACTATGATTTGACTATTAGATGTTCGATGTTTCTTTTGAATAATAACAAAAAAGAATAGTTTCACCATATTAAAACAAGAGTTCAGTTCATGTAACAGGGTCGACCTTAAAAGGAGGGACAGGTTTTTTATTTATTTATTAACTTAAAATGAATCACTAATCACATGAAATAAATCATACTTTCAGAAATATATTTATACATTTCTTTAACTAGGCAAGTCAGTTAAGAACAATTCTTATTTACAATGACAGTCCACACCGGCCAAACCCAGACGACGCTGGGCCAATTGTGCGCCGCCCTATGGGACTCCCAATCACGCCGGTTGTGATACAGTCTGGAATTGAACCAGGGAGTCTGTAGTGACACCTCAAGCTCTGAGATGCAGTGCCTTAGACCGCTGCGCCACTCGGGAGCCCTGTGAAATGACTTTGTCAAGCAACAAAAATAACTAGGGCTTTATAATAATGGTGGAACCTTGAGATATGTTGGGGTTAAGTGGGTTAAAATCTTCCTGAGTCACAGAGGGTGCACTGATTTATTGAATTCTCAACGTGGTGTAAATTAAAGGTAACTTCATTGAATATAACATGCTTTTAAATTCAATATGGTGCATCGGCAACTCCCCATAGAACTAACCCATTACTCAGGTTACCACAGGAAGCAAAAGGCACTCATTTTGTGGAACGACCCAAGTATAGCTACCTCTATCCACCTCTTCCTCATTCTTTACCCAGGTTCCTCAATGTGTCTCTAGAAGGATGCCTCCTCTTCCTCTCCTTGTGGAGAGTAAGAATGAGGACAGGAGGAGTTAGCAGTATTCATTTTCAGAGGCATCCTTGATGGTGGTGTCGGACAGTGTTTGACCGGTGATAGAGAGAGAGAGAGAGAGGAGAGAGAGAGAGAGAGAGAGAGAGAGAGAGAGAGAGAGAGAGAGAGAGAGAGAGAGAGAGAGAGAGAGAGAGAGAGAGAGAGAGAGAGAGAGAGAGAGAGAGAGAGAGAGAGAGAGAGAGAAGAAGTTACAGCAGCAGGAACACTGCAGGGGTCCCACAGCACCTCTCTGGCACCTCACTTTACAGCTCCATCGGGCCACCCTGTCACCACCACACTGTCCCCTCTCTCTCTGTCCCTCTCTCTCTCTCTCTCTCTCTCTCTCTCTCTCTCTCTGTCCCTCTCTCTCTCTCTCTCTCGCTCTCTCTCTCTCTCTCTCTCTCTCTCTCTCTCCTGTCCGCCTGCCGCTCCATGTCACCCGATGCACAGGCGCAGGAAGAGCTGCTATCATTCCTTAAAGTGGCAGTCAGCAGTTGAAACAATAACAATGCGTTTTCCTTGCCCCTGTTTCAGAAACAGCTGAGGGATGGGTCTGGAGAAATGTAACCATACTCAAATTCATAGACAAAGCTATGGATATCACATTTTAGTTTTAACCATGTTTTGAGGCTATATATTTTTTGTTACATTTACTTTTTCTACAAACAAGCTTACATTTGGGTTCTGATGGGGTACGACAGCTGAACTAAGCTCATGGGGCATTTATAAGTATATTCTTCAAGAATCAATGGGTACATAACATTAATTTATAAGTCCAAAAATGGATGTAGCAATGCAGATTGCCCCTTTAAACAGACTGTGAGGAGGCTTTAATAGCTTGGCGAATAGAGGATACAGGAAAAGTGATGACAGTTCTCTGCAGGACAGGAGATGGCAGCAGATAGGATGACTTCCTATGTGGTTTCCTGTTCTAACAGCAGGTAGTGGGAGGGAAGGGAGGGGATGGAAGGAGGAAAGGAGAGGAGATAAAAGCAAAGATAATTAACCAAAATCCCAAAACAAAAGCATTTCCCCAAATAAAATTAATTGTTTTAGGTTACACTACTTTACTTAAAGGCACATTTCACTCAAAAACTACCTTTTGGTATTTCTTTCATTAGTCCACTGGTTGATACAGTCCCAAAATGTTTTGCATGTCAGCAATCAATTTATCAAGATAATGGACTTTTAAGAAGCAAAGTGTCACCGGCTACATCATCATCATGATGCATTTTGCATTATCATGATGATGTGGCTGGTGACACTTAGCTTCTTTAAAAGTCCAATATCTTGATAACGTTTAAATGACTATGTATGTAAAACAGATATTCTGAGATCTGGACTCTGAGGGTCATCAATACCTGCTCTTGTAACTATTGGAGCCTCCATCCATTCCTTGTAAGGCCATGCTGCATGCGGGAGGAGCCTGGTCTGATGGGAGATGTCTTCATCAGGGGACTAATTCAAGGCTAATTGTAGCTGCATCTCCACCAGATCACTGCAGGCCAGGGGACAGGCCAGGGGACAGGGGTCAGGTCAGCATCAATCACTGGGGACACACACACACACACACACACAAAAGCCTGGGCCTCTCTGGATGCCCTCCACAATGGGGCCGCAATCACCCCTGGTCAGCCTGGCCTGGCTGTCACAGAGATGTTGGTGTGTGTGTGTGTGTGTGTGTGTGTGTGTGTGTGTGTGTGTGTGTGTGTGTGTGTGTGTGTGTGTGTGTGTGTGTGTGTGAGCAAGGGCAGGGGTGAGGGGTCATCACCTCCCCTCCTGAATGGACAGTAGTCAGTAGTAGGGACTTGTGGGAACGGATTAGGGACTTTTATTGCCCTGAGACATTTCATTATTTATTCTGGACTCATAATTACTTTTGGGCACAGTGGATAATAAAGTTGAGTTGCCTGTCGCTTCACTGTCCAAAGACACAGGAACCTTGTCCAAAGAACAAAAAAATGTTAAATTAAATTAATTCCAAACTATCAATTTTCTTTTGATAAGCTCATGGCCTGCAAAGATATCCTGGTGTGTCATAATACGTGTAACTTTAATAGTTAAAGGTTATAGTTAAATGTTTACAGTACATTTATTGAGAATCATCTACACATTTTATTTACAGTCATTGTAGTTCATTACAATTAATGTGATTAACAATTTCCGTCTTTTTTTTGGTATTAATTAAGTTCTGATGAATCCATAGAGGAAGAGACGAAGCAAGAGGTTTTACTCCGCCCAAAATCTGTCAAAAATAATAGCCCACGAAGTGAATCGTTTTTGTATGGAGGCCACTGAGAGTGTCTAATTTTGTCAACAAAAAAGGCTTACGTGAGGCTTATTTGATCGAATAGAAGTTTCGTAATGGTTAGGTTGTTACGAATGCACTGATATAAGTGGACACACGTGGCATTTCAGTAACTTACCCAAAAGAGACTTTATAACTATTGTAATTATTTTGCACTATGGCCTATTTATTGCCTTACCTCCATAACTTACTACATTTGCACACACTGTATATAGATTTTCTATTGTGTTATTGACTGTACGTTTTGTTTATCCCATGTGTAACTCTGTGTTGTTGTTGTTTTTATCGCACTGCTTTGCTTTATCTTGGCCAGGTCGCAGTTGTAAATGAGAACTTGTTCTCAACTGGCTTACCTGGTTAAATAAAGGTGAAATAAAAACATAAAAAATAAAAATATCAGAGTTGTGCTGTTGTCATAGAGATAGATAGAGGACACATCATTGATATAACTTGTTTTAGCATGGACATTGAGGGCTTGCACCATTTTAAAGTTTAAAAAAAGAAAATATGTTTTATTGTCAAATACACCGGAGAGGTGCAGTGAAATGTGTTGTTTTACAGGGTCAGCCATAGTAGTACGGCACCACTGGAGCAAATTAGTGTTAATGCCTTCTTCAGCCAATGAAGAAGAAGAAGATTGACTACTTTAAAATGGATATAGCCTCAATGGTGCTTCCCATGCTGTCACAAATGCTATAATGGCACAGTCCTCTATCCAGAGCAATGTATTTAGAGAGTTGCGGCCAATGCGGTTTCTGCATTATGATGCATTTACATGACACTTCAACATTCTATGGCAGCAATGTTAGCTCCCCATTAACCTTACATGGGGAATATTTTAAAAATACTATAAAACTGAATGTCTAGAATGAGCATTATGATGCATTTACATGACACCACAACATTCTATGGGAGCCATGTTAGCTCCTCATTAACATTACATGGGGAATATTTAAACAATGCTATGTAACTGAATGTCTAGAATTAGAACAATATTCAAAATGCTAAAAGTTGGCCTAACTTTCAAAATATATGGCTCTGTTTTTCACAAGCGTATCTGCCCTCTCATTGGCTAGAATGGTCCCACCTTATCTCGCCTCCTCCCACCTGCCTTCCATCTTTGAGGACATGTATTTCCATTGTTAGAGCGGTCACTCAAATATCTTGTCAATATAATAGACAATCTTTGATGAATCCAACAAGTGATTAGAATATGTGCGCGATATACCTTTCTTTTACTGTTTTGCACAGTCCAAAGTGGTACAAATGAAACGTGAACAATTAAATTCACCAAAGGAACCTTTAATATTTTAACCAATGTTCATCTACAATACAAATTTGATTCAGGTAAGTTCAAAATGAACTTCTCCCACAAACCTCACTCATAAATACAGTCAATTGGCCCCTTTGCTCTGCTGCATTTGAAGAGTATGCATTTCAGACAAAACACAGATGTGGTAGACCCACTAAGCATACCCTTCCACAGATGTGGTAGACCCACTAAGCATACCCTTCCACAGATGTGGTAGACCCACTAAGCATACCCTTCCACAGATGTGGTAGACCCACTAAGCATACCCTTCCACAGATGTGGTAGACCCACTAAGCATACCCTTCCACAGATGTGGTAGACCCACTAAGCATACCCTTCCACAGATGGAGATGTGGTCTGTTGCCAGTTGACAATCTTCCCTAAAACAGGCCCAAAACCCAAAGATGCATCGATCAATCAATCAATAAAAATGTGTCATGTGTGGGAGCTCCAGTAATGCGAAAGAAAACAGCAGAGAAATATACTTTCTCTGAAAAATATTCTAAGCTGCAATGGGAATATTTTAACAGTATCCTAGACCTATCCTGAACAGTGTCCTAGACCTTTCCCACCCGTTCTCTCCCAAACAGTCAGAGGATCCATCCCAAATGGCACCCTATTCCCTATATAGTGCTCTACTTTTGACCAGAGTCCCAAAAGAAGTGCACTATATACGGAATAGGGTGCCATTTAGGACGCAGACAGAAGTTCCAAAGATATGGTGGTGCTTCCTGTCCTCCTCACCTATCCAGCCTTTGTGGGCCTCTCTCTCCGACTGCTGATGGGAAAAACAACCCATTTCACCATCCCCAGTCCTGCAGCTCCTATAATGGCTAAAACAACTGCCCCGGCCCTTTCTTTCTCTCTGGGTCTCATAGCTGTTTATTCTTCTTGTCTTGGTAACAGTCCGGTCTGGCACTGTACGGTCTTTGTATACCCTGTCTAGATTTGTTGGTCCTTTTGATTCCATACTCACTTCCTAAATTCACTCAATTCCACAATTCCAGACCATACCAATGTCAGATTTCAGTCAACCTGAAAATTATTCAATATCATAATATTTCTACAGTCTGTATAATTTGTTGTGACACCGTTCAGAGTTTATTTAGGTTATACATGGTGATGGTCTAAGACCCAGTCTGGGATGGGATGGGGACTTAGGCTGTGGCTGGTAGGACTTAATGGGTGCACAAAGAACCTTCTTCCATAGTGTTTAAGGCTGTAGCTGGTCAGGGAGTTTTCCTTATATGTGGAGATTGTGGTGGACCCTTGGCAGTCATGGAGATCCTATATCTCCTCCCTTCATCTCTTACCAGCTTTGTCTCACTCTTCGCTTTCTGACTGCGATGGGACAGCCAAAACAGCAACAGCTACAGCATACCAAAACACCTCTGTAACTCGCACTACATCTGTTCATGGTGGGGTTTACACTGTTGTGATTTTCCACCTCATTTCCCTTTGCTGATCTTACTGAGTGAGAAGTAGCTCAGCTTTGAGAGTATGCATCAAGATTTATTGGAGTGTGGATCGACATAACCCAACTATAATATATTATTCATTCACAAGTGGCTGCATTTCCATGAAGGGTTGAAGCTGATTCTAAGTCCATTCAGTTAAACTATCTATTGTGTTCATATAAGGTGTATGTCTGGAAGAATGTAAGAACCATAGAACCATAGAATTAGATTGACTTATAGAACCATAGAATTAGAATGACTGATTCTAATTCTATGGTAAGAACGTCATTCAGGCCCCTAACCCCTGGCCTATCTGTCCTTGCCCCCTCTGGGTTGATTGCATTAGGGTTTTCATGCTTAATCTCATAAGTGTGAAATGGCTGTCTTTTCCCATCAGACCAACAGACTGGTCTCAAGTTCCCACACCCTCTCTGTGACACACCAACCCAGGTACAGATGGGATAGCTTCTGTGTATGAGGATGTTATGGAATTGCTGTAAAACAATTGGTTGTTGGTCATGTTTTACGCACAGTGGCTGGGTGATATGACAGAACTATGCAGCAATCTGCATTAAGGATGCTTTGGGCTTTCTGTGGAAAGTTGTTATGTTTCTGTTGAAACACCCTGGCTAATTGGCTATCCACATTAGTCTTATCATATGAACCTCAAGAAAAGTTTGCTTGGTCATTGGCCTCTAAAGCGATAACTGATGATAAATGGAATATCTTGTTGTGAGTAGGAGGTCAGGAATGAATTAGCTTGGTTGCTCTCTTTCTCACATAGTACACAATGATTCAGCAGTTTCTTATGTGGGAGGGTGTTTGTAAGAGAGAGGAACCAAGTTCAGTGTAACATTGACTGTTGAGTAGGAGTCTACAGAGGTCATTAACTGAACCTTTATTTCTGATGAGCTCAGTCCCAGGCTATGTCTCAAATGGCACACTATTGGGCTCTGGTCAAAAGTAGTGCACTATACAGGGAATAAAGTGCCATTTGGGATACAGCCCCAGTGAGCTCACCTCTCTCTGTGCAAGGAAGATTCTGCCATAACAGTGCTATTGGAAAAACAAGTTGCCTTATGATGTTGGTTTAATGTCCATGAAATGCAGATCTTAAGAGCAGTTGTCTTTTCAATAAATTCTATTGGAATTTGTTGTTTTAAAATGCGTTAAAACTGAAAAGGGACCGTGGTCAAATTAAATATTTAATGAGATATACAACAGTTCAGTCTGCATGAAATACAGGGGAGTTATTTGTATATATAGTTAATTTAAGCAGAAAATCCATAATCTATTAATGTGTATACTATAAATCTTTAAATGTTTCTCTAAGTTCTTCCCGTCACTGGGGAATGAGGATAGTGATGCTAGCGTGAACTATGTGTATGTACACAGCGAATTGGCCAGTTTAGATTTTTCAGTGTAACATCTCTAGTGTTGATTCAGGAGTTAAAGTCAATCTGTAAGAGTGAACTTAACACTCAGTGGTGTAAATGAACCTCCAGCGTTGGTGTTAATAACCAGAGGGTCGTTCCATGACATTTCAGCAAGCCATGGCACCCACCATCTCAGATTGTTCTGAAATAGTTTATGTAGTTAAAAACGAATAAGTTAAGCATTCCGAAAACATTATTTTGTTGAAATATAATTTGATTGAACCCAAATTGGCCATTTTAATTGATAGGATTCATATAATATTCAATAATGATAGTACCTAACATCCGATTTGGACCAAACTTTTTTCTATCAACGAGTAAGACATGAAGAATCCAAAGAAGTGGTCAAAAGCCATCCATGGAACCCCCACGGCCCACACAAATCCCACCCCAACAACGAGTATATAGTATCAGTTCTCTATGTTTGACAAGTAGTATAGAGCTGCGGCTCAGAGTATTTTCTTCATTCTATGTATTCTCAGTGAATTTGGTGATGTTTTTTTTTTTCCCGTTCAGAGAAATTAGTCATTGAAGTTGTTGGGTTTGTGTCCCATTCTACATCCTGATATTACCCGTTTCTGACCACTAGATGATGCTGTTAATGCTATTAGGTGATACTTCTTTTTAAAGAATCCCCCCTCAAATTGTTAAAGGGATAGTTCACCCTAATTACAAATTTACATATTGGTTTTCTTACCCTGTAAACAGTCTATGGACCAGGTATGACAGCAACCCATGCTTTGGTTTGTTTACCTGGCGACTGTTTCAAATGCTAACTTTTTAGCATTTGTGGCACAAACAAATGCAAGTCAATGGTACCTATATTAGCATTTTTGTGCTTAAAAGATTTCAGAACAATCTAAGTTGGTGGGTGTCGAAATCCTCTTTCTTGTTCCTTTTGAGGTGGAATGATCCCAGAGTTATTGTTTTACACTGTGGAGAGTAAATAAGTCCCATCAAAACCACATCCATCATTGTCATATTTCCCAGCATGCTCCACTGCAGGTAGATGTTTTAGGATTGTTTTTAATATCCGTGTTTTTGCAAGTACATTGATTGATTGATTAATCTTATGCTACACAAAGATAAATAAAATAACTTTTTCTAAACTAATCCATTCAGTTAGTTAGATTTATTGCACCAGTTGCTGAAATGGTTGTACTGGTTTTAATGGTTAAGGTCGTCTTTTTTTATCAAGTTTCCTAACCCTGACAGTGATTTTGAATGCAGGTTGCGGGTGAATAAAAATTCCAACTGTTGGATATCCTAACTCTGGCTGGATTCCAATAGGAATTACAAATCACTTTGCAAGCCAGCATAATTTATCTTGCAGTTGTGGACTGTAAACCAGGAGTTTCCTAACACCCTGTGTTACAGTAAAAGTAGGTCATCAGTAAGGCCTTATGATATATGTAATGTATTGTCATAAAGTTACATTGCAATGATAACATTTTACATTGACATTTACATCATTTAGCAGACGCTCTTATCCAGAGCGACTTACAAATTGGTGCATTCAACTTATGATAGCCAGTGGGACAACCACTTTTTTTCTTCTTTTTATTTATGGGGGGGGGGGGGGGGGGGTAGAAGGATTACTTTATACTATTCCAGGTATTCCTTAAAGAGGTAGGGTTTCAAGTGTCTCCGGAAGGTGGTCAGTGACTCTGCTGTCCTGGAGTCGTGGGGGAGCTTGTTCCACCATTGGGGTGCCAGAGCAGCAAATAGCTGTGACTGGGCTGAGCGGGAACTGTGCTTCCGTAGAGGTAGGGGGGCTAGCAGGCCAGAGGTGGATGAACGTAGTGCCCTCGTTTGGGTGTAGGGTCTGATCAGAGCTTGAAGGTAAGGAGGTGCCGTTCCCCTCACAGCTCCGTAGGCAAGCACCATGGTCTTGTAGTAGATGCGAGCCTCAACTGGAAGCCAGTGGAGTGTGCAGAGGAGTGGGGTGAAATGAGAGAACTTGGAAAGGTCGAACACCAGACGGGCTGCGGCGTTCTGGATAAATTGTAGGGGTTTAATGGCACAGGCAGGGAGCCCAGCCAACAGCGAGTTGCAGTAATCCAGACGGGAGATGACAAGTGCCTGGATTAGGACCTGTGCCGCTTTCTGTGTAAGGTAGGGTCGTACTCTGCGAAAGTTGTAGAGCATGAACCTGCAGGATCGGGTCACAGCTTTGATGTTAGCGGAGAACGACAGGGTGTTGTCCAGGGTCACGCCAAGGTTCTTTGCACTCTGGGAGGAGGACACAATGGAGTTGTCAACCGTGATGGCGAGATCATGGAGTGGGCAGTCCTTCCCCGGGAGGAAGAGCAGCTCCGTCTTGCCGAGGTTCAGCTTGAGGTGGTGATCCGACATCCACACTGATATGTCTGCCAGACATGCAGAGATGCGATTCGCCACCTGGTTATCAGAAGGGGGAAAGGAGAAATTTAATTGTGTGTCGTCTGCGTAGCAATGATAGGAGAGACCATGTGAGGATATGACAGAGCCAAGTGACTTGGTGTATAGAGAGAATAGGAGAGGGCCTAGAACTGAGCCCTGGGGGACACCAGTGGTGAGAGCACGTGGTGTGGAGACAGATTCTCGCCACGCCACCTGGTAGGAGCGACCTGTCAGGTAGGACGCAATCCAAGAGTGAGCAGCACCGGAGATGCCCAACTCGGAGAGGGTGAAGAGGAGGATCTGATGGTTCACAGTATCAAAGGCAGCGGATAGGTCTAGAAGGATAAGAGCAGAGGAGAGAGACTTAGCTTTAGCAGTGCGGAGAGCCTCCGTGACACAGAGAAGAGCAGTCTCAGTTGAATGATCAGTCTTGAAACCTGACTGGTTTGGATCAAGAAGGTCATTCTGAGAGATATAGCAGGAGAGTTGGCTAGAGATGGCACGCTCAAGAGTTTTGGAGAGAAAAGAAAGAAGGGATACTGGTCTGTAGTTGTTGACATCGGAGGGATCGAGTGTAGGTTTTTTGAGGAGGGGTGCAACTCTCACTATCTTGAAGACGGAAGGGACATGGCCAGCGGTCAAGGATGAGTTGATGAGAGAGGTGAGGTAAGGGAGAAGGTCTCCGGAAATGGTCTGGAGAAGAGAGGAGGGGATAGGGTCAAGCGGGCACGTTGTTGGGCGGCCTGCCGTCACAAGTCGCAAGATGTCATCTGGAGAGAGAGGGGAGAAAGAAGTCAAAGCATAGGGTAGGGCAGTGTGAGCAGGACCAGCGGTGTCATTTGACTTAATAAATGAGGAAACCCACAGGCCTTTAACCTCTACGGGATCGGTGTCCCGTATACGGGATGGTTGAGCTAACGTGCGCTAATGTGATTAGCAAACTTTCCAGGACATAGACATGTCTTACATGGGCAGAAAGCTTAAATTCTTGTTAATCTAACTGCACTGTCCAATTTACAGTAGCTACAGTGGCTTGCGAAAGTATTCACCCCCCTTGGCATTTTCCTATTTTGTTGCCTTACAACCTGGAATTAAAATGGATTTTGGGGGGGTTTGTGTCATTTGATTTACACAACATGCCTACCACTTTGAAGATGCAAAATATTTTTTCTTGAGAAACAAACAAGAAATAAGACCAAAAAAAATAAAACTTGAGCGTGCATAACTATTCATTTTTTGGTCTCATCTGACAAGAGTACCTTCTTCCATATGTTTGGGGAGTCTCCCACATGCCTTTTGGCGAACACCAAACGTGTTTGCTTATTTTTTTATTCAAGCAATGGCTTTTTTCTGGCCACTCTTCCGTAAAGCCCAGCTCTGTGGAGTGTACGGCTTAAAGTGGTCCTATGGACAGATACTCCAATCTCCACTGTGGAGCTTTACAGATCCTTCAGGGTTATCTTTGGTCTCTTTATTGCCTCTCTGATTAATGCCCTCCTTGCCTGGTCCATGAGTTTTGATGGGCGGCCCTGTCTTGGCAGGTTTTTTCAGTTATTTATTTTTTGTAATTTTTTGCAACAAGTTATTTTTTTAATTTCACTTCACCAATTTGGACTAGTTTGTGAATGTCCATTACATGAAATCCAAATAAAAATCCATTTAAATTACAGGTTGTAATGCAACAAAATTGGAAAAACACCAAGGGGGATGAATACTTTTGCAAGGCACTGTATTACAGTCAAGAAATACCATGCTATTGTTTGAGGAGAGTGCAGAACAACAACAAAAATTATCACGGCAACTGGTTTGATACATTCACCTCTGAAGGTAAATATTGTACTTACATTCAGTAATCTTGCTCTGATTTGTCATCCTAAGGGTCCAAGACATAAAATGTAGCATCATTTTTTATTTTTTTTATTCAAATGTTGGAACTAGGTTCTACAGTTTGAACCCCTGCTATCTCTGGCTCCACATCCACCCTGCCCGGCCATCTAGATGTGTGAAAGTTAGTGTATAAGCTAATGATCCATCATGTATGACATTCCTGGGAGTGTGTAAACTTACATTTTGTATTACCATATCATTTTTGTATGTTCTCTATAGTTATGTACTTGAAAATGTATCAATTGACCAATTCGGCAAATTTGGGTAGACTTGATACAAGTCCAGCATTGCCATGCTTCACTGGATCAATCTGAAACTTTGCACACACACTGCTTCCATCTAGTGGCCAAAATCTAAATTGCGCCTAAACTGCAATATTATATTGTGGCCTTTCTCTTGCATTTCAAAGATGATGGAACAAAAAAATTAATAGAAATCGCATATTCTTTTGTTTGTATTATCTTTTACCAGATCTAATGTGTTATATTCTCCTACATTAATTTCACATTTCCACAAACTTCAAAGTGTTTCCTTTCAAATGGTATCAAGAATATGCATATCCTTGCTTCAGGTCCTGAGCTACAGGCAGTTAGATTTGGTTATGTCATTTTAGGCAAAATACAGTCAGGGGTGGTAATTCTACAATTCACTCGAAGAGAAAAGGCACCATGGAAAATATGCAAATTAGGCTTTACACCATACAGTGTTAAAACAACACCCAAAATGACTTACTGTAACAGTGTTTTTGTTTAACACTAATAGGAGTTAACTTTATTGAAAGAACACTGTCATTGTTAATTACCCTATAGTGTTATATCTGAGTAACATTGGCAAGTGTAATGCAGTGTTCATTTTTTACATAACAAAGTGTTACAGTAACACAAACAATTGAACACTATAATCAGAGTAGTTTTTAGACTCTGTAGGGTTGGACCATATGTACTCTGAGATAGTGTTAAAATTAACTCTTAAGTTTGATTTAACATTGCAAAATGGACTAGACAGAGAGGTACAGAGAGAGCGACAGAGAGACAGAGAGGGAGAGAGAGAGAGACAGATGGAGAGAGACAGAGAGACAGGGAGAGAGACAAGGGCACAAAGAGAGAGAGAGAGACAGCGAGAGAGAGAGCGAGAGAGGGAGATACAGAGAGGGAGAAACAGAGAGAGAGAGACACAGGGAGAGAGAGACAGAGAGAGAGAGAGACAGGGAGAGAGAGAGAGACTGGGGGAGCTCTTTCTGTGCTCTGTGTTACCATGGTTTCCATACAGTACATACTGCGTGCGTATCTCATTTCTTCGGTGAAGCCACTTGATTCTGCTAATGTAAAACATGCCAACACACTGAGCTGCTTTAGGCTCTTCTCCAAATAAGATTAGTGAACTTCACATATGGTCCCTAATCCTCCTGATTTAAAGTGCAGTTAAACTATTTCCCTTTAATGGGTCTCTACATCCTATTAGATAAAGCCTTATTACACCATAGCTTATTTACTGCAGGCCACACAGATTTCCTCAATGCGTTTAGTTTAGTGTTGAGTCTTACAAGCTTATCAACTTTTGAAAATGGTGATCAAATGAACATTGGAATTATTTAGCAATGATACGAAAATAAACCTTAATTGTTGCCAAGACTGCTGGCTTATCAAAGAGGGAACATATCTACACATGCTTACACACGTACGCACGCACGTACTCATGCACACACAGACACAAGCAGACATACATTGATACACTCATGCTTAGACACTGACACATTCTGAGTCTGTAGACGGGCCATATGTAAAACATTACGCCCAGGAAGGAACTGACCAAGACAAAAGCACTTTATCACACACACACACACACACACACACACATACACACAAACACACACACACCGTGCATGCATGCAGAACAGAAAGGTATAAATCAGAGCAGGTGTCTGCTACACTGTGACCATGTACTGTATGGGCTTTAATTGAATCCAGATCAGGAAGAAACAGAAACAGAAACGGATAGAGAACCCGGAGTGTATTTCCAGTGAAGGCCTGTCTACTGTCACCTTTATCGCCATCCGTCTTATATAGGCTGGCTATGGTGGCAGGCAGCAAGGCTTCTTATGTACATTATCTCACTCTGTGCTATTGTCTTTCTCGCCCAAAGAGCCTGCCTGCAAATTAACATATCAATCCTTTGATGTGAGCCCTGCATAATGTTGGACTCACACATATTGCTAATGGTAACCGTATAAGGACAGCCATGCTTTTTAGGTTTTTGTTTAGTAATTTTTTTACTTATACTTTTACTCACTTTCAACATGTGGTAGGTTTTTCATTAAAAGTAACCAAGACACAAACAAGCAGAAACACACAAACAGAGAAGTGACCTGGACCAGGATGTAGTGGCCTGGTGTCTTCCAGGTAGGCTGCTGGAGTGATGTGGGCAGATCGCTCAAGATTGAAGAAATGATGGCACCGACTGAGATTTTGTGACTTTTTTTGTGACTTTTTTATATTATTTATTTTGTACAGAAAGTTCATGCTATTATCACGTATAACCGCCAAGCACTTCTGGTCATCAGATCAACAGTTACTAACTTCAACTTCAAATCCGACTTCAACTCTGACTCAGCTGTTCCCTTGTTTATACCGGACCCCATTCATTTATTTGATGGGCTACCAAAACGGCGGAGGCGTAGACGAGGGAGACGTGCCAGCATCCTCGTGAGATTGAGACGAAGAGAATATCAACCGACACTCCCCTCCGTTCTATTAGCAAATGTCCCGCTACGACCTCTGACCAGACATCAAACGTGCAAAAGGACAATATAGGAGGAAGGTGGACTGCTATTACACCGGCTCTGAGGCTCGTCGTATGTTGCAGGGCTTGCTGATAATAACGGATTACAAAGGGAAACCCAGCCGTGAGATGCCCAGTGATGCAGAACTCCCAAACGAGCTAAATGCCTTTTATGCTTGTGTCAAGGAATGCAACACTGAGTCTTGCGTGAAAGTCCCTGTCATTCCAGATGAATGTGTGATCTTGCTCTCCGTAGCCAATGTAAGTAAAACTTTTAAACAGGTTAACACTCGCAATGACGCCAGGCCAGACAGAATACCAGGGCACAATCTCAGAGCATGTGCAGACCAGCTGGAAAGTGTCTTCAAGGACATTTTCAATCTCTCCTTTTACCAGTCTGTAATCCGAACAAGTTTCAAGGAGACCACCATTGTCCATGTTCTCAAGAGCTCCAAGGTAACCTGCCAAAATGACCATTGCCCTGTAACACTCACATCTGTAATTATGAAGTGCTTTGAAAGGCTGGTCATGACACACATCAACACCATCATCCCAGACACCCCGGACCCACTTGTCTTGGCTGTGTGCTTAGGGTCGTTGTCCTATTGGAAGGTGAACCTTCGCCCCAGTCTGAGGTCCTGAGCGCTCTGGAGCAGGTTTTCATCAAAGATCTCTCTGTACTTTGCTCCGTTCATCCTTCCCTCTCCTGACTAGTCTCACAGTCCCTGCCACTGAAAAACATCCCCACAGCATGTTGCTGCCACCACCATGCTTAACCGTAGGGATGGTGGCAGGTTTCCTCCAGACATGACGCTTGGCATTCAGGCCAAAGAGTTCAATCTTGGTTTCATCAGACCAGAGAATCTGGTTTCTCATGGTCTGAGAGTCCTTTAGGTGCCTTTTGGCAAACTCCAAGCAGGCTGTCATGTGCCTTTTACTGAGGAGTGGCTTCCGTCTGGCCACTCTACCATAAAGGCCTGATTGGTGGAGTGCTGCAGAGATGGTTGTCATTCTGGAAGGTTCTCCCGTCTCCACAGAGGAACTCTGGAGCTCTGTCAGGGTGACCATCGGGTTTTTGGTCACCTCCCTGACCAAGACCCTTCTCCCCCGATTGCTCAGTATGGCCATGCGGCCAGCTCTAGGAAGAGTCTTGGTGGTTCCAAACTTCTTCCATTTAAGAATGATGGAGGCCACTGTGTGCTTGGGGACCTTCAATGCTGCAGAATATTTTTTGGTACCCTTCCCCAGATCTGTGCCTCGACACAATCCTGTCTCAGAGCTCCATGGACAATTCCTTCGACCTCATGGCTTGGTTTTTGCTCTGACATACACTGTCAACTGTGGACCATACAGTGGGGGAAAAAAGTATTTAGTCAGCCACCAATTGTGCAAGTTCTCCCACTTAGAAAGACGAGAGAGGCCTGTAATTTTCATCATAGGTACACGTCAACTATGACAGACAAATTGAGAAAAATAATTCCAGAAAATCACATTGTAGGATTTTTTATGAATTTATTTGCAAATTATGGTGGAATTCAAAAATTAGAATCTTTCAATTTAAATTATTATATAAAATTCTTGCTACCAATAGAATGTTATTTATATGGGGGATACAATCTTCCCAGCTCTGCAGATTTTGCTGTGAAGAGATAGAATCATTAGATCATTTGTTTTGGTTCTGTCCATTTGTAGCTTGTTTTTGGACACAGGTCCAGGAATGGCTAAAGGATTGCAATATTTACCTGGAACTAACCTTGCAGATAGCATTACTGGGTGATCTGAAAAGTCATAGTCAATCAATCAATAATATAATAATACTTTTAGCAAAAATGTTTATTTTTAATTCACAATCTGTAGAAGCAATGAGAATAGAAAGGTTCAGAACTTTTGTAAAACATCACAGTATGGTTGAAATATATATGGCAAATAGAAATCCTATATGGATGGTGTTAAGAGATAGATGGGAGGTATTGAATAGAGTTGAAGGATGGGACTAATAACAAATAACAACAAATAATAACAAAGATAGCTAATAATGTAAGCATACTGTGTCCATAATAAGTATATAGGTTGTATGTTGGGAGCTTTTGGGAAAGAGCACAGTTAGAAAGATATGGCATTTAGAAGCAAACCGGATGGACATCATGAAAATGATCGGAGAGGTTGAGAGTAGAAGAAGTTCAGGAGCAAAAAAATAAATAGATATGTATGTGTATATATGTATATATATATATATATATATATATATATATGTATATATATATGTATGTATATATATATATATATATATATATGTATGTGTGTGTGTATGTGTATGTATGTATATATATATATATATAGATATAGAATTATTGTAAAATTAACTCTGTCCATAAGGTGTAGATAGTAAGTATAGACCGGAAGTAGAGGCCTGGGCGTTGTTGTTCACTAATTTACTCCAAGTAGGGAAAGGATGGTGGGGTTGAAAAGTAATAAAGGGGAATATATATATATAAAAAATAAAAAAAAACATGGGGGATTGGAAGTGATGCAGACAATTACATTGATAGAAGATACAATCTATCTGCAATATTAAGCTGATCCATCCCCCCGAAAAAAAATAAAATAAAAATAAATAAAAAAAAGCAAGATTTCTGGCTCTCACAGACCAGTAACTTCTTCTTTAAGAGGCTCCTCTGTCCTCCACTCGTTACCTGTATTAATGGCACCTGTTTGAACTTGTTATCAGTATAAAAGACACCTGTCCACAACCTCAAACAGTCACACTCCAAACTCCACTATGGCCAAGACCAAAGAGCTGTCAAAGGACACCAGAAACAAAATTGTAGACCTGCACCAGGCTGGGAAGACTGAATCTGCAATAGGTAAGCAGCTTGGTTTGAAGAAATCAACTGTGGGAGCAATTATTAGGAAATGGAAGACATACAAGACCACTGATAATCTCCCTCGATCTGGGGCTCCACGCAAGATCTCACCCCGTGGGGTCAAAATGATCACAAGAACGGTGAGCAAAAATCCCAGAACCACACGGGGGGACCTAGTGAATGACCTGCAGAGAGCTGGGACCAAAGTAACAAAGCCTACCATCAGTAACACACTACGCCGCCAGGGACTCAAATCCTGCAGTGCCAGACGTGTCCCCCTGCTTAAGCCAGTACATGTCCAGGCCCGTCTGAAGTTTGCTAGAGTGCATTTGGATGATCCAGAAGAGGATTGGGAGAATGTCATATGGTCAGATGAAACCAAAATAGAACTTTTTGGTAAAAACTCAACTCGTCGTGTTTGGAGGACAAAGAATGCTGAGTTGCATCCAAAGAACACCATACCTACTGTGAAGCATGGGGGTGGAAACATCATGCTTTGGGGCTGTTTTTCTGCAAAGGGACCAGGACGACTGATCCGTGTAAAGGAAAGAATGAATGTGGCCATGTATCATGAGATTTTGAGTGAAAACCTCCTTCCATCAGCAAGGGCATTGAAGATGAAACATGTCTGGGTCTTTCAGCATGACAATGGCTGTCGATAAAATCCAACTCGAACGTGTACATCGTTTCGGAAAAAGAGGACAGAAATATGAGCGCCCAATCGTTGCCAAATTTGCTTTTTTTAAGGACAAAGCTATGGTGAAAAGCCTGGGAAGGAGACTTGCTGGCACGAAAATAGGCATGAATGATCAGTTCCCGAAGGAGATTGTAGAAAGGCGCAAAGTTCTGTATCCAATCTTCAAGGAAAACAGATTAAAAGGGAAACGTGTTGCACTAGTGGTGGATAAATTATATATTGACAACCAAATGTTCAGAGACACAAAGACTACTCCATGGCTATTCTAAAAGTTGTAATGAGGAGTCAAATATTGGAGCACCTGATACTAGCAATGATAGGGATTGTAATATTAAATAATATTTATAGTAAGTATAGTATTTTATAAATGGATAAAACGATATAACAAGCAGAATAATACATCTTTATATACAAATAATTAGAACATGGATTTTTTGGCGGGAGGTTGTTGTTTTGGCGGATGGCTGTTGTGGTTGGTCCTGTGTTCTCTCTGGCGTCCTTTCCCCCTTGCAGCAGATGTGGATGCGGGTGCGTTTGCACGCTCGGCCCATTTCTTCCGCAGTCAACCATGTGGTGTGCATTTTTGTGTTTGAAAAGGTACGGCGTTAAGTGAGTGAGAGGGGAAATAGTTGCATATCCCAGAGCCGACCGGGGGTCTATGAACAGGGGTAGTGAGAGAGAGAGCTTTCAATGTTGTGTAGATGAGGGATATACATTTTTAAATATAGTAAACATCTAATCTAATTATTCATTGTCCTATCATGATGGAAAGATCCCTAACCCTATAACCTGGACACCCACCTGAGCGACCCATACACCAAAGAGAAGTTCCCATCTATTTTATGGACCTGCTGTGAATATGCAGCCTAAATAGAGAAATAAATGCGGTCAGAGACCTACTTGAGCAGCACCGCCACCCTCAAGATTCTGAGCCTGCCTGGCAGGGTTGGTCCTACAAAGCCAGAGCCCCCTGATGGGAGAGCATAATATACAAGGAAATTCTCAAAGCTGCTAATGAGAACCTTGACGACCTTTTACCTAGCCGGTGGGGATTCCGGTGGGGTACTCCCACCCAGGTAGTGGCAGTGCTGGCAACACTGGCTGCAGTAACCCATGGGGAGGGGGTCACACTCGGACAATCAGAGAGGGGGTTTATCATTGTGGCCCAGGTGGCACAAAATAATCAAAGGTCTGACCGCATGGAGATGCTTGGGAAAATGGTTACAACAGAGGATCAGAGTGTTTGTGTCTCAGGTGAAGAGGGTGGATCTGATCTCCATCACCTAGGACTTGACATAGATTAAGTAGATTAATCAAATCTCACATTGTTGTCAATTTCTGCTCAATTTGCATGCTTTCTCAATCAGCTTTAACTGTATGTGCACTCGTAGATCAAGTTATTTCTCGGGTTGGGCTCTGGGATATAACAGCCGTTGAGTATTGGATTTTATGGTGGATTGTGGAGGAGGGGGGTTGAGTGTGTTGGAGTATGTGAGTATGTGCGTGTGTGCTGGTCTGGCATCTGTTGTGGGGGGGTGGGGATGTTGGGGGGGGGGGGGTATGGGATGGACCGCGGGAATTATTTGCTAGGATAATAATTGCTTGTCAATGAATTAAATGTAATACAATGGCAATCCTGGTTATATGTTAGAATCCTATGCGTGAACTGCCGACATTATTACGCATATTAATTGATAATGATGGAAAATAGGATATGCATAATAAAATAAATAAATAATAGTTATATAGATATATATATATAGAGGTGAAAGCATTGGAAATGCTTTTGGCGGTTAACCTGCTTCTGTTTTGTGGGTGGCACTGTGTGCTGTTTTCGATGGATGGGTCCTGGCCTCTCAGGGCCTTAGGGATACGGAGGGACGTGGGGGGGATGCTGATCACTGGGATGACGGCTCAACTTGGGATGGGGAGGGGCTTTAGCGGGGGAATTAGTGGAGAACAATTGAAGGGTTACTCCGTAGCAATGCAAATATCACGGTACAGCTATATGGACACTCAATCATTACGCTATTTTTTATTGGTAAATTTACAAACATATATAATGATAAATAGACTTGAAACTTGTATCTCATTATGGTGTATGGTGAAATAAGTATAGCCAGTTATAATTGTAATGGCTTAGCTGATAATAACAAAAGAAGAACAATATTTACATGGCTCAAAGAGAAGGAATATAATATCTATTGTATACAGGAAACTCATTCAACAATTCGAGATGAAGTAGCGTGGAAAAAAGAATGGGGGGGGGAAATATACTTCTCCCATGGGCAAAGAAATTCAAAAGGGGTGATGATATTAATTAATAGTAATTTCGATCCGAATGTGCAAATTGTCCAAATAGATACGCAAGGTAGATGGATTATTTTAAATATGGTATTGGACAATAAACAGATATGGCTCATTAACCTTTACGGACCAAATAATGATGATCCACAATTCTTTGACAATATATATAATAAATTATCAAGCCTGCAAGCAACTCAAGACAATATTATTATGGTGGGGGATTATAATACTGTTTTAAATAGCTCAATGGACCGAAAAGGAAATCACACCACAAACAATCACCCACATGCTCTTAAGGAAATTGTGAATGTCATGGATACATTAGAACTAGTAGATATATGGAGGCTTAAATATGCTGATCTAGTGAGATATACATGGCGGAGACTGAATCAAGCTAGTCGTCTTGACTTCTTTCTTATCTCATTCTCGTTGGCACCAAAAGTAAAAAAAGTGTTGATAGGGGACAGAATGCGGTCGGACCATCATATAATAGGCATATACATTACTCTGACTGAATTTCCACGTGGGCGAGGATATTGGAAATTTAATCAAAGCCTATTAGATGATAATTTATTTATAATTAGAACAAAGGAATTTATAACTGACTTTTTCCAACATAACTTAGGTACAGCGAATCCCCTTATTGTATGGGACACCTTTAAATGTGCCTTTAGAGGCCATGCAATTCAGTACTCATCTCGAAAACAAAAGCAATTTAGGTCAAAAGAGTTTATACTAAGAAAGGAAATAGAAAGTCTAACAGAACAGATAGATGGCAATAAAAACTGTAACATAGAGGCTCAGAATAAATTAGAGGAAAAACAAAAAGAAATGGAAAAACTTATTCAAGAAAGATCAAGTGTAATATATTATAAAAATAAAGCAAACTGGATGGAATATGGGGAAAAATGCACAAAATTCTTTTTTAATCTTCAACATAGGAATGCTACCAAAAATAACTTAATGAAACTGGTTACAATTGACGGAGTCACCCATAATTCACCTAATGATATTTTGAAGGAAGAAACAAAGTATTTTAAGCATATGTTTTCTTTTCAGTCGCCTCCATCTCCTCTAACTGAAGCTAATTGTAGAGATTTTTTTCCTATTGATAATGTCAAATTAACAGCCACACAGAAAGACTCATGTGAAGGTGAAATTACAGAGGAGGAACTTCTGGATGCAATTAAAGACTTTAAGTCCGGGAAAACTCCAGGGTTGGATGGCATACCAATCGAGGTATACCAAACCTTTTTTGAAATACTAAGAGGACCGTTATTAGCATGTTTTAACCACTCCTATGTAAATTGTAGATTATCTGACACTCAAGAAGAAGGTCTGATCTCATTATTACTGAAACAGGATACAAGTGGAAAATATAAAGATCCAGTCCATTTACAAAATTGGAGGCCCCTTACACTTCAGTGTTGTGATGCAAAAATCCTAGCAAAATGTATAGCGCATAGAATTAAAAAGGTATTGTCGGATATTATTCATTCTAATCAGACAGGTTTTTTACATGGAAGATACATTGGAGACAATATAAGGCAAGTATTGGAAACAATAGAACACTATGGAAAATATGGGAAACCAGGCCTGCTATTCATAGCAGACTTCGAAAAGGCATTTGATAAAGTTCGACTGGAATTCATATATAAATGCCTGGAGCATTTCAATTTTGGAGAATCTCTTATAAAATGGGTCAAAATCATGTATAGTAACCCTAGGTGTAAAATAGTAAATAATGGCTATTTCTCAGAAAGTTTCAAACTGTCAAGAGGAGTGAAACAAGGTTGTCCACTATCGGCATATCTATTTATTGTGGCCATCGAGATGTTAGCTATTAAAATCAGATCCAATAATAATATCAGAGGATTAGAAATACAGGGCTTAAAAACAAAGGTGTCATTGTACGCAGATGATTCATGTTTTCTTTTAGATCCACAACTAGAATCCCTCCACAGCCTCATAGAGGATCTAGATACATTTTCTAACCTCTCTGGATTAAAACCAAATTATGACAAATGTACTATATTACGTCTTGGATCACTAAAAAATACAATTTTTACATTACCATGTAGTTTACCAATAAAATGGTCTGATGGTGATGTGGATATACTTGGAATACATATCCCAAAGGAAATAAATGATCTCACTTCAATAAATTTTAATAGAAAGTTAGCAAAAATAGATAAGATCTTACTACCATGGAAAGGAAAATACCTGTCAATTTGTGGAAAAATCACCCTGATTAACTCTTTAGTATTATCCCAGTTTACCTATTTGCTTATGGTCTTGCCTACGCCTAGCAAACAGTTTTTTAAATTATATGAGAAAAAAATATTCAATTTTATTTGGAACGGCAAGCCAGACAAAATTAAAAGAGCATATTTATATAATGAATATGAATTCGGAGGACAGAAATTATTAAATATTAAAGCATTAGACCTATCACTAAAATCTTCAGTCATCCAAAAGTTATACTTAAATCCGAACTGGTTCTCAAGCAAATTAGTAAGATTGTCTCACCCACTGTTCAAGAAAGGCCTTTTTCCCTTTATTCAGATTACAACCTCTCACTTTCAGTTATTTGAAAAGGAAATAATCTCCCAAATGTCACTATTTCTAAAACAAGCCATAGAAAGTTGGTTACAATTTCAATTTAATCCTCCAGAAACGACAGAACAAATAATGCAACAAATATTGTGGTTAAATTCAAATATACTAATTGACAAAAAACCTATATTTATTGACAGAATGTTTAAAAAAGGTATAATCTTCGTAAATGATATCATCGGTAGGACTGGTGGAGTTATGTCGCACATGCAGCTAATAAAAACATATGGAAATGTCTGCTCTACCCAAAATTACAACCAAATAATTGCAGCCTTACCGCAAAAGTGGAAGAGGAAAGTTGAAGGGGGAGAAAGTAAGGAACTTGTCTGTCGGCCTTGCATTAAAGAACATAATTGGTTAAGGAAAACTGTGATAAATAAAAAAGTATATCAGTTTCACTTAAGGACCAAAAGATTGACAGCAGTCCCATATAGATTGCAAAATAGTTGGGAAGAGATCTTTGACGTACCGATCCCATGGCATAGTGTTTATGAACTGACACGCAAAACGACACCGGATTCAAAAATTAGAATCTTTCAATTTAAATTATTATATAAAATTCTTGCTACCAATAGAATGTTATTTATATGGGGGATACAATCTTCCCAGCTCTGCAGATTTTGCTGTGAAGAGATAGAATCATTAGATCATTTGTTTTGGTTCTGTCCATTTGTAGCTTGTTTTTGGACACAGGTCCAGGAATGGCTAAAGGATTGCAATATTTACCTGGAACTAACCTTGCAGATAGCATTACTGGGTGATCTGAAAAGTCATAGTCAATCAATCAATAATATAATAATACTTTTAGCAAAAATGTTTATTTTTAATTCACAATCTGTAGAAGCAATGAGAATAGAAAGGTTCAGAACTTTTGTAAAACATCACAGTATGGTTGAAATATATATGGCAAATAGAAATCCTATATGGATGGTGTTAAGAGATAGATGGGAGGTATTGAATAGAGTTGAAGGATGGGACTAATAACAAATAACAACAAATAATAACAAAGATAGCTAATAATGTAAGCATACTGTGTCCATAATAAGTATATAGGTTGTATGTTGGGAGCTTTTGGGAAAGAGCACAGTTAGAAAGATATGGCATTTAGAAGCAAACCGGATGGACATCATGAAAATGATCGGAGAGGTTGAGAGTAGAAGAAGTTCAGGAGCAAAAAAATAAATAGATATGTATGTGTATATATGTATATATATATATATATATATGTATATATATATGTATGTATATATATATATATATATATATATATGTATGTGTGTGTGTATGTGTATGTATGTATATATATATATATATAGATATAGAATTATTGTAAAATTAACTCTGTCCATAAGGTGTAGATAGTAAGTATAGACCGGAAGTAGAGGCCTGGGCGTTGTTGTTCACTAATTTACTCCAAGTAGGGAAAGGATGGTGGGGTTGAAAAGTAATAAAGGGGAATATATATATATAAAAAATAAAAAAAAACATGGGGGATTGGAAGTGATGCAGACAATTACATTGATAGAAGATACAATCTATCTGCAATATTAAGCTGATCCATCCCCCCGAAAAAAAAAAAAAAAAAAAAAAAAAAAAGCAAGATTTCTGGCTCTCACAGACCAGTAACTTCTTCTTTAAGAGGCTCCTCTGTCCTCCACTCGTTACCTGTATTAATGGCACCTGTTTGAACTTGTTATCAGTATAAAAGACACCTGTCCACAACCTCAAACAGTCACACTCCAAACTCCACTATGGCCAAGACCAAAGAGCTGTCAAAGGACACCAGAAACAAAATTGTAGACCTGCACCAGGCTGGGAAGACTGAATCTGCAATAGGTAAGCAGCTTGGTTTGAAGAAATCAACTGTGGGAGCAATTATTAGGAAATGGAAGACATACAAGACCACTGATAATCTCCCTCGATCTGGGGCTCCACGCAAGATCTCACCCCGTGGGGTCAAAATGATCACAAGAACGGTGAGCAAAAATCCCAGAACCACACGGGGGGACCTAGTGAATGACCTGCAGAGAGCTGGGACCAAAGTAACAAAGCCTACCATCAGTAACACACTACGCCGCCAGGGACTCAAATCCTGCAGTGCCAGACGTGTCCCCCTGCTTAAGCCAGTACATGTCCAGGCCCGTCTGAAGTTTGCTAGAGTGCATTTGGATGATCCAGAAGAGGATTGGGAGAATGTCATATGGTCAGATGAAACCAAAATAGAACTTTTTGGTAAAAACTCAACTCGTCGTGTTTGGAGGACAAAGAATGCTGAGTTGCATCCAAAGAACACCATACCTACTGTGAAGCATGGGGGTGGAAACATCATGCTTTGGGGCTGTTTTTCTGCAAAGGGACCAGGACGACTGATCCGTGTAAAGGAAAGAATGAATGTGGCCATGTATCATGAGATTTTGAGTGAAAACCTCCTTCCATCAGCAAGGGCATTGAAGATGAAACATGTCTGGGTCTTTCAGCATGACAATGATCCCAAACACACCGCCCGGGCAACAAAGGAGTGGCTTCGTAAGAAGCATTTCAAGGTCCTGGAGTGGCCTAGCCAGTCTCCAGATCTCAACCCCATAGAAAATCTTTGGAGGGAGTTGAAAGTCCGTGTTGCCCAGCGACAGCCCCAAAACATCACTGCTCTAGAGGAGATCTGCATGGAGGAATGGGCCAAAATACCAGTAACAGTGTGTGAAAGCCTTGTGAAGACTTACAGAAAACGTTTGACCTGTGTCATTGCCAACAAACCGTATATAGCAAAGTATTGAGAAACTTTTGTTATTGACCAAATACTTATTTTCCACCATGATTTGCAAATAATTCATTAAAAATCCTACAATGTGATTTTCTGGAATCTTTTTTCTCATTTTGTCTGTCATAGTTGACGTGTACCTATGATGAAAATGACAGGCCTCTCTCATCTTTTTAAGTGGGAGAACTTGCACAATTGGTGGCTGACTAAATACTTTTCCCCCCCACTGTATATATAATCCCTAGAGGGGTTCTACATTTCTAAATGAAATAGCTAAGTGATCCTTAGTATGACCAATCTTAAAACAATTGCATATGTTAACTTAGCAGAAACCCAGCCCCGGGCCCTTAGACTCTAGGGGGATTCATACACACATGCCTACAGACTCACAGACCAACATGCTCCTAGTGCTCCCTCTGAGATCACAGAATGGACAGATGGACAAAACAGAGGGACAGATGCTCTCATGTTCTCCCTCACTGACACACACACACACACACATACACACACACACACACACACACACACACACACACACACACACACACACACACACACACACACACACACACACACACACATATACACACACATATACACACACATATACACACACATATACACACACACACACAAACAAACAAACAAACAAACAAACAAACAAACAAACAAACACACACACACACACACACACACACACACACACACACACACACACACACACAGTAATACTTACAGCCATGCTTGGTACAGTAAGCGCCATAGCTTAGTTCCTTCTTAATGTGCGTCAATGTTCTTCTCACTCTATTGCTCCTTGCTTGTGGCAATACTGTATGTTAGTGCTTCAATAGCAGGGCTTTGATTGCGGAAAACTCACTCCAATACAGTTTTCAAATAACCACAAAATGACTTACGATTTTATTATACAGGTATTTGGAACCACCATTCAATTATCAATAATCTCAAAACAGTCAATCTGGATGCAGTAAATCTGAAGGCATTTATGTAATCACATATTGTCTGGAGCTTTTCTCTACAATCTTCTTAATCTTAGATCTCCCACCGCCTCCTCCCAGGTCTAACTCTTCCCTGGCCCCCTTATGGCCCTTTAAGCAAGGGTATTAAGATAAACATGGACCATTTAGCTTGAGTTCCTCATTAGGACTTGTTAACTTAGTGATTGGCTTCTCTATCCTCTTCTTATCCTCTTTATTTCCCCTGGCATGGCACGCTCTACCTTTTCCTTACCCTACTCCCTTACTCCCTCACCAGCCCCCCCCCCCCCCTCTCTCTCTCTATCTACCTTATCCTCCCCCCTCTTCATCCTTCCATCTCTCTCTCCATCTAAGAGCTCTTGTTCATCCCTGCTGTATAGGCCTCTTCCTGGTTATCTAATCCGTGGTCTGGTCAAGCGTCGTCATCTCTCTCTCTCTCTCTCTCTCTCTCTCTCTCTCTCTCTCTCTCTCTCTCTCTCTCTCTCTCTCTCTCTCTCTCTCTCTCTCTCTCTCTCTCTCTCTCTCTCTCTCTCTCTCTCTCTCTCTCTCTCTCTCTCTCTCTCTCTCTCTCTCTCTCTCTCTCTCTCTCTCTCTCTCTCTCTCTCTCTCTCTCTCTCTCTCTCTCTCTCTCTCTCTCTCGCTCCCTCCCTTCCTCCCTCCCTCCCTCCCTCCCTCCCTTTCTCTCTCTCGCTTCCTCTGGGATTATATGGTGGTCTGGCCTGGCTGTCTGCCGTCTGATTGCCCTCCACCCTCAGACGTCTCCGTCCCCCACCTCACCTCACCTCCCCTGGTCCTGGCCAAGCCGATTAGCCCCCCTGCTGGATGTGAGACTGGGTGGGGGAGGGAGTGGCCATATGGAGAGTTTATAGGGGGCTATTCTATTTTATCATCTCTGAAACTGGGTCTTACAGTTGCTCTATGTGAGCTAATGATATGCCTACTGGTCTACTAATCATATGGACAGTAGCCTACTGTCAATGTCCAGTCTTCTGTCTATCTATCAAGGTCAAAGTTAGAATCAAGTGACAACAACAACAACAACCCACTAACATATAGATGAGAAGTATAGCTATCCATGAAATCAGAATAAATGAATCATAATATGGATCAGTCAGCACTCAATTTACTCATTACATCTCCATTGCTTTTGCCCATGTAGTTGATTGTAATTAATTTCTATCTGATGTAAATGTTGAACGTAAATTGCTCATGAATTGCAATATGTTCGCTTCAGTTACAATATAATCTGGTTGAATGACTCCCTATAGAGACATTATATTGACTGTTGTACAGAGTCATAAATCGTATTAGTGATGATTGAGTGCAAATCAATTAACGTCTTAATTTATTTCTCGGAAACAATTATTTTGTGATGTAATATTCCCAATTGTTCCTAAAACACAGGTTCTCATATTTGAACCGGATAAAAAAACTGGCATGTTTCGGAAGTGTTGAGCAAGACAAATGTTTCGTGTTACAAAACATCTGTTTCATTGTCAACAACCAATGAATCACATTGATCATGCATCGCAAGCATGTTATTGGCTGATCCTAGGGGAAATTCCACACCTTTCATGAGAGATTGCATGGTGCATTAGGTGAATGGGAAATCGTTCATGTGTACCTTCATTTTTCTACCTCCACTTGACATGCTTATTAGTTTTCCTAAAGTTGCCAAGTTGGCTTAACTTTTTCAAAGTCAGATTAAATAAATAATGTAATGAAAATATATTCAATTTCATGGCAATATTTTACATTTTCTCACGACCATTCAGTTTTATAAAATTTCTCATCACTGACTGGATAAACTTTCCTTAGGTCCACTATAAGCCTGACAAGTAGCAACATCTTTATTCCTTAGCGATTTACTAGTAGTGGTTTAAAGCATTTAAACAGGCTTGTTGTTCTGCATCTGTGTATGTATGACCTGTTAAGAGCTGGTCAATGGATTGATAAAGCGAAGTACTCTGGAGACATAAAGCTGACAGACACAGAGCTGGAAGGAGTAGTGGCCATCTTGCAGAACACACACTCCCTGGACAGCTGTGTCTACTCTATCTCAGTCTGTGCATCCAGCACACACACACACACACACACACAAACCTGCGCACACACAAACACACACACACACCCATGCACACACATGTTGGTACGCACACACGCGCACACACACACAACAATGCGCATGCACATTGGCACAAACACATGCGCACACACGCACACACATACACAGGCTGATCCCTTAAACGTTATGAATGCCTCCTTGGCTCTCCCAAACATGTTTGTTTTCCTACGCCACCAGTCTCAGAGTAGACAGTCACGGGTAGACAGAAGATAAGAAGGCAAGGCTTACTGTTATGTGTTGTTTTCATATCTAAACAGTTTTTTCTGCCCTGTAACCAGATATGGGTCTGGAGTATGGACACCGTCTGTTTCCCAAATGGCACCCTATTTCGTATATACTGCACTACTTTTGACCAGGGCCCATAGGGTGCCATTTGGGCGCAGCCATAGTGTTTTGTTGTGTGGAGGCGCCTCGACCACCCCTGGTCCCTCTCAGTGGGGCTGCTGCAGGGCTATCCAGGGCTATCCATCAGGCCTGTCAGTGGCCCAACGGCCCCCTCGCTCCAGTTACCACAGACACATCTGCAGAAAATACGCCGTGAAATTGTGTGGCTCCTGCCTTACCACCGGGGCTAACTCTAACCCACCGGGGCCATCTGCCCCCCTCCCAACCCCTCGCAGCGCTGCGATGCCCCTCTCTCGCCCCCCTCATTGGCCTCCCTCAGCCCAGGGACTGCTTGCGTCACTGGGGTTAGCTCTACCCAGCATGCTCCTTCTCCTCTTCTTCCTCCACTTGGTTATTAGTTTTCCACATTGAACAAACATAACACAAACTTGTACTATTTTTACATAGAATCTAATAAAATCACATTTTTATTGTCATATGCTTCGTAAACAACAGGTGTAGACTAACAGGGAAATGCTTACTTAAGGGCCCATCCCAGCAATGAGGAATACAATAAAATATCAATAATAATAATAATAATAGAGAAAAAATAATTGGAAGACACAATGATAACTTAGCTATATACACAGGGTACCAGTAACGAGTCAATGTGCAGAGGTACGAGGTATTTGAGGTAGATACTGTTGAAGTCGGAAGTTTACATACACCTTAGTTTTTCACAATTCCTGACATTTAATCCTAGTAAAAATTCCCTGTCTTAGGTCAGTTAGGATCACCACTTTATTTTAACAATGTGAAATGTCAGAATAATAGTAGAGAGAATTATTTATTTCAGCTTTTATTTCTTTCATCACATTCCCAGTGGGTCAGACGTTTACATACACTCAATTAGTATTTGGTAGCATTGCCTTTAAATTGTTTAACTTGGGTCAAACATTTTGGGTAGCCTTCCACAAGCTTCCCACAATAAGTTGGGTGAATTTTGGCCCATTCCTGCTGACAGAGCTGGTGTAACTGAGTCAGGTTTGTAGGCCTCCTTGCTCGCACACGCTTTTTCAGTTCTGCCCACATATTTTCTATAGGGTTGAGGTCAGGGCTTTGTGATGGCCACTCCAATACCTTGACTTTGTTGTCCTTAAGCCATTTTGCCACATCTTTGGAAGTATGCTTGGGGTCATTGTCCATTTGGAAGACCCATTTGCGACCAAGCTTTAACTTCCTGACTGATGTCTTGAGATGTTGCTTCAATATAATTTTCCTTCCTCATGATGCCATCTATTTTGTGAGGTGCACCAGTCCCACCTGCAGCAAAGCACCCCCACAGCATGATGCTGCCACCCCCGTGCTTCACTGTTGGGATGATGTTCTTCGGCTTGCAAGCAGCCCCCTTTTTCCTCCAAATATAACAATGGTCATTATGGCCAAACAGTCCTATTTTTGTTTCATCAGACCAGAGGACATTTCTCCAAAAAGTACGATCTTTGTCCCCATGTGCAGATACAAACCGTAGTCTGGCTTTTTTATGGCGGTTTTGGAGCAGTGGCTTCTTCCTTGCTGAGCGGCCTTTCAGGTTATGTCGATATAGGACTCGTTTTACTGTGGATATAGATACTTTTGTACCTGTTTCCTCCAGCAAGGTCCTTTGCTGTTGTTCTGGGATTGATTTGCACTTTTCGCACCAAAGTACGTTCATCTCTAGGAGAAAGAACGCGTCTCCTTCCTGAGCGGTATGACGGCTGCGTGGTCCCATGGTGTTTATACTTGTTTTACAGATGAACGTGTACCTTCAGGCGTTTGGAAATTGCTCCCAAGGATGAACCAGACTTGTGGAGGTCTACAATTTATTTTCTGAGGTCTTTTGATTTTCCCATGATGTCAAGCAAAGAGGCACTGAGTTTGAAGGTAGGCCTTGAAATACATCCACAGGTACACCTCCAATTGACTCAAATGATGTCAATTAGCCTATCAGAAGCTTCTAAAGCCATGACATCTTTTTCTGGAATTTTCCAAGCTGTTTAAAGGCACAGTCAACTTAGTGGATGTAAACTTCTGACCCACTGGAATTGTGATACAGTGAATTATAAGTGAAATAATCGGTCTGTAAACAATTGGTGGAAAAATTACTTGTGTCATGCACAAAGTAGATGTCCTAACCGACTTGCCAAAACTATAGTTTGTTAACAAGAAATTTGTGGAGTGGTTGAAAAACAAGTTTTAATGACTCCAACCTAAGTGTATGTAAACTTCCGACTTCAACTGTAGGTAGGGGTAAAGTGACTATGCAACAGGGTAGATAATAGACAGTAGCAGCAGTGTATGTGATGAGTGTGTAATTGTGTGTGTGAGTGGTGTGTGTGTGTGTGTGTGTGTGTGTGTGTGTGTGTTGTGTGTGTGTGTCTGAGTGTGTGTGTGTATGTGTTGGAGTGTCAGTGCAAGTATGTGTGAGTGTGCAGTATGTGTGAGTGAGAGTCCAGTGTGTGTGCAAAAAGGGTCATTGCAGATAGTCTGGGTAGCTATTTGGTTAACTATTTAGAAGTCTTATGGCTTGGGGGTAGAAGCTGTTCAGCCTTTTGGTCCCAGACTTAGCGCTCAGGTACTGTTTGCCATGCAGTAGCAGAGAAAACAGTCTATGTCTTGGGGGGGGTGCTGGAGTCTTTGACAATTTTCAGGGCCTTCCTTTGACACCGCCTGGTATAGATGTCCTGGATGGCAGGGAGTTCGACGCCTGTGATATACTGGGCCGTACGCACTAACCTCTGTAGTGCCTTGCGGTCGTAGTCTGAGCAGATACCATACCAAGCGGTGATGCGGCCAGTCAAGATGCTCTCAATGGTGCAGCTCTAGAACTTTTTGATGATCTGAGGTCCACTGACAAATATTTTCAGCCTCCTGAGGGGAAAGAGGCGTTGTCGTGCCCTCTTCACGACTGTGTAGGTGTGTTTGGACTATGATAGGTCCTTAGCGATGTGGACACAGAGGAACTTGAAGCTGATTGAATCCTGATTTTGCTGTGCCAAGGCTCTTCAGATGTAGCACTAAGCTGCAATTTTCCTGATTTCCAAATTCAGTGCTGAAAGACAAGCCGTCATCCACTCATTCCTCCCAACTTTATTCTCTCAAAGTATACATTGGACTTTTGAATGAAGTCTCATCTGTTATTTTAGCTACATCAGAGTTTCAGCACCAGGCCAGTATGGTCCTGCCACTAGCTGCACTCATTCACCCTGTATGCTGTTTGGGTGTGTTTGAGTGTGAAAAAGTTTCTCATTACTGACTGAAACCACCATAATGTTCTGTATAGTGTGAATGCAGTTTCTTTCTTGCCCTTCCTTGTCCTAAACAATATAACTGTGGTGATAGGGGGGCCATTCCATTGCCATTTGTCCTAAAACATGAGCAAACTAAAACGGTGGTGGGGAAATTGTATATTTTTTACCTTTTCACTTTGTTTGGCTGAATTAAATTTTTTTGTGTCCGACCTTGAGACTCAAATTACCCTCCTAACGACCAGAGTGTCAAATCCTCCCCAAAGCAAACTACTGAAGCATCACGGAGTGATATTTGGAGGTGATCTTTGCTATGGCACCGATACAGAACCTCCACCATAGAATGGTCCATCCATTACAGACCCATTGACTTGAATGGGGATACCCATTCTATTAATTATATTTCTATGTCCACATTCCACACAGGGAAACGTTCATCCTCTAATAGAGTCGCCCTAATTGAATAATATTCTCCGGTAATGAATTTAACAGATTTGGTGTGAGACACTGCTTCCTCCCTGCGACAGACAGACGGGTTTGATCTGGTTTGGGATCCTGAGTCCAGAGAAGACCAATTACACACCACACAACTCTTCCAGCCAATGAGAAATAACTGCCAGCCATTTTTACTGCCTTTACTACCTCTGAGGGGAGAGAGAGAGAGAGAGAGAGAAAGAGAGAGAGAGAAAAAGAGAGAAAAAGAGAGAGAGAGAGAGAGAGAGAGAAATGCAAGAAAAAGAGAGACACTGAGAGAGAGTAATGAAACAATCGCCTCCTTATATCAAGTCACATTGGAACATTCTTGCCATTTTACACCGCCTATATTTTTAGGGAGGCTCAGGAAAGGCAATCTAGTCTTGCTGCAGGCACTGCACTGACTGACTGACTGGAAAGTCAAGCCAGCCTCGATGCTAGACCAGCACATCCTGAACCTATTCAGCACTCAAATTCCCCTCACGCTCCAATCTGAATGTTATGAGAATAATTGCCCTTAACACTTAACAGGGTTAGGCATTTTTATTATTTATTTCTTAAATAGTCTGTGTTTGAGCTGGAATAGGAGAGCCCTCCTGGGGTGTCCCCCCCTGTCCTCCCCCTGCTCAGTTGTCCCCCCTGTTGGGGGGGCTTGGCTCCCCTAGCTCCCCTGGCCACAGCCCTCTCTGGCTCTCTCTCGGGCTGATGTTTGTGGTTTAGTAACTGGATCGACCCGCTCCGTCCTAACCAAACACTGGGGTAAACCTAATCCAAATTTACTGTCTGGATAAATAGAAGTCTAATTCTCATTTCCTCTGTGCATTGTTAGATAGTTTTTCTTATCGGCTTAGACGTCTGCGGTGTAAAAGTATGCAGAGGGATTTTCAGCTCCAAGTGTTGTTGTGATGTTTTATGATTTATATCAGAGAAAATCATGTCGGTTAATTTGCTATTCTTATAATTCCAGGGAACCACAGCATGATATTTTCCTCAAGACACAGGAGAGTGAGAAAAAAATTATACAATATAGCAAATTTTTTGATTAAAATGCAATAGAAAATGATGTACGATATGACAGCCAACAGATATATTAGGGTGAAGTGGCATAGAAAAACCAGATTAGTGTTTAAGGAGGAGAAAGTAACACATGATATGGTCTCTGTCCCAAATGGCACCATTTTCCCTCCATAGTGTACTACCTTTGACCAGTGCCTATAGGGCTCTAGTCAAAAGTAAGGCACTATATTGGGCACTATATAGGGAATATTGTGCCATTTGGGACAGAGATATGGTATGGAGATGGCTGGTCCAGAATGTTTACCACGACAAAACCCCTGTATTTTTTCTGTCGGACCCAGCTTGCCATCTTCAGTGTCTGGACCCCTCTAATTGGGCTAGCAGACTGAAAGCTCCCAAGCTGTTTTAATCTTCCCTTTGCCTTAGTAACATGCATTGTGACTATAATGAATAAATGTCTACCCAGTAGATTCTACCCCCCCAACTTCTCTCCTATAGATCACTGTCTGTGTCTGTCACACATACACATTCTTCAGTTCTAAACACCCCCACCCCGGAACACACACACACACACACACACACACACACACACACACACACACACACACACACACACACACACACACACACACACACACACACACACACACACACACACACACACACACACACCACTCCTCTTTATGAGAGTCCATTCCTTTGAACTGCCAGAGCCCGCCCAATGATTCGTCACAGCCAAGTATTTTTCTTCCCCCTTCCTCCATACAACTGAAGTAACTGCAGTCCACTTGTTACCGGGATCCCTGTCTGCACCTGTCAATCAAACTGTGTAAGGTGTCAGAGGGGGCCTCCTCCTCACCCCTACAGCCCCGCCCACCTCCGCCACCCTCTAAATCATTGTAACGCCCCTCTCTCTACCCCCTCCCACCTCCCCTCTCTCTCTTCATCTCCCCTCTCTCTCCTCCTCTGTCCACCTACTCTGTCAGACATTGCACCTCCTGAATAACTGTGTATAAATAATCAGGCAGGTGCAGGGACAGCTATCAAAACAATCTAACTCAATCTAACAATCTAACCCCAAAGGATCAGAAATGTTCCTTTTGCTAACATTTTCTTCTTGGAAAAATGAACACAAACTGGGCATAAATGACATTTTGGGCAAGAAAACGAAGCGCTTGATTTGATGAGAAAATCCTCTGCTTCATGCTATGGCCGTTCTCTCTTTGGCCCGTCTCCCATGTGTAATGCCATTCGTTCTGCTTTCCCAATGGTTACCGTCCGTGAACGTGGTTTGTGCCGCTGCCCTGCGTGCACATCGTAAAAATGCCATGGAATGCCAGTGAAAAGTCTTGGGTTTCCTTCTTTTTTGGGGGGGCTCAAAACTCCAACCATAAAAAACTAATCTTACCTCCGGTTCTTTGTCAAGTGATATGGTCATTGGTCGAATGCATTTAGACGGACTGGAACTCATGGCAATGCAACAAACAATAACAATAACAAATCATCTGGTAGATGGAAAAAGGAACCAGCCTAGGAATTAATATGTTTCCTTTCCCCCTTTAGTGTGTGTGCTTTGCATGCTATCCCACAACATGACCAAAACTGGACAGTTTTTCCAAGCACACAAGTTTCCATTCCACTACATACAGTATACAAAAGTATGTGGACACCCCTTCAAATTAGTGGATTCGGTTATTTCAGCCACAGTTGTTGCTGACAGGTGTATAAAATCGAACACACAGCCATGCAATCTCCATAGACAAACATTCGCAGTAGAATGGCCTTACTGAAGAGCTCAGTGACTTTTAACGTGGTGTTGTCATAGGATGCCACCTTTCGAACAAGTCAGTTTGTCAAATTTCTGCCCTGCTAGAGCTGCCCCGGGTGAACTGTAAGTGCTGTTATTGTGAAGTAGAAATGTCTAGGAACAACAACGGCTCAGCCGCAAAGTGGTAGGCCACACAAGCTCACTGAACAGGACCACCGAGTGCTGAAGCGCGTAGTGCGTAAAAATCGTCTGTCCTCGGTTGCAACACGGAAGCAAAAGTTATTTAGCTACCTAAGAATAGTAAAACCCCCTTTACTGGCTCAAATAGCCGACCAATCAGCCTGTTACCAACCCTTAGTAAACTTTTGGAAAAAATTGTGTTCGACCAGATACAGTGCTATTTTACAGTAAACAAATTGACAATAGATTTTCTGCACGCTTATAGCGAAGGACATTCAACAAGCAAAGCACTTACACAAATGACTGATGATTGGCTGAGAGAAATTGATGATAAAAAGATTGTAGGGGCTGTTTTGTTAGACTTCAGTGTGGCTTTTGACATTATCGATCATAGTCTGCTGCTGGAAAAACGTATGTCATGGCTTTACACCTCCTGCTATATTGTGGATAAAGAGTTACCTGTCTATCAGACGACAGAGGGTGTTCTTTAATGGAAGCCTCTCCAACATAATCCAGGTAGAATCAGGAATTCCCCAGGGCAGCTGTCTAGGCCCCTTACTTTTTTCAATCTTTACTAACGACATGGCACTGGCTTTGAGTAAAGCCAGTGTGTCTATGTACGCGGATGACTCAACACTATACACGTCAGCTACTACAGTGACTGAAATGACTGCAACACTTAACACAGAGCTGCAATTAGTTTCAGAGTGGGTGGCAAGGAATAAGTTAGTCCTAAATATTTCTAAAACTAAAAGCATTGTATTTGGGACAAATCATTCACTAAACCCTAAACCTCAACTAAAACTTGTAATAAATAATGTGGAAATTGAGCAAGTTGAGGTGACTAAACTGCTTGGAGTAATCCTGGATTGTATTACAACAGTAGATAAGATGGGGAGAAGTCTGTCCATAATAAAGTGTTGCTCTGCCTTTTTAACAACACTATCAACAAGGCAGGTCATACAGGCCCTAGTTTTGTCGCACCTGGACTACTGTTCAGTCGTGTGGTTAGGTGCCACAAAAAGGGACTTAGGAAAATTGGCTCAGAACAGGGCAGCACGGCTGGCCCTAGGATGTACACAGAGAGCTAACATTAATAATATGCATGTCAATCTCTCCTGGCTCAAAGTGGAGCAGAGATTGACTTCATCACTACATGGATTTATGAGAGGTATTGACATGTTGAATGCAATGAGCTGTCTGCTTGAACTACTTACACACAGCTCGGACACCCATGCATACCCCACAAGAAACAGACTATGGGAGGCGCACAGTACTACATAGAGCCATGACTACATGGAACTCTATTCCACATCAAGTTACTGATGCAAGCAGTAAAATTAGATTTAAAAAACAGATAGAAATACACCTTATGGAACAGTGGGGACTGTGAAGCAACACAAAGGCACAGACACATGCATACACGATAGCATACGCACTTTATTCAAACGTACACATGGATTTTGTACTGTAGATATGTGGTAGTGGTGGAGTAGGGGCCTGAGGGCACACAGTGTGTTGTGAAATCTGTGAATATAGTATAATGTTTTTAAAATTGTATAACTGCCTTAATTTTGCTGGACCCCAGGAAGAGTAGCTGCTGCCTTGGCGGATAATGGGGATCCATAATAAATACAAATACGAATACAAGAACGTTACCTGCCCCAATGCATAGTGTCAGCTGTAAAGTTTGGTGGAGGAGGAATAATGGTCTGGGGCTGTTTTTCATGGTTCAGGCCAGGCCCCTTAGTTCCAATGAAGGGAAATCTTAACGCTACAGTGTACAATGACATTCTAGACAATTTAATCCTTCAAATTCTATGGCAAAAGTTTGGGGAAGACCCTATCTTGTTTCAGCATGACAATGACCCCGTGCACAAGCGAGGTCAATACAGAAATGGTTTGTCGAGATCGGTGTGTAAGAACTTGACTGGCCTGCACAGAGCCCTGACCTCAACCCCATCGATCACCTTTGAGATGAATTGGAACACCGACTGTGAGCCAGGCCTAATCGCCCAACATCAGTGCCCAACCTCACTAATGCACGCACGCACACACACACAAACACAAATGGATTAAGAGTGTATTTCTTTACATATGTACACCAGCCGGCCGGCCACGGTGTCTTATTCTATTGTGTATTTCTCAGGTTTATGTGGTTTCTTTCAACCACAGAGCCGAAACGTGATCGACAGCAAAGTAAACACAGGTTGAAACAGCAGTGTATCCCTTTCCAGCTGACATCATGTTGCTGTATATGTAGCTGTGTACTGGCTAGCATACAGTGGGATGGAAACGCAATACAGGATCCAGGGGGGGTTAAGAGGGAGTGAAGGGGGGTGGGATAAATAGCCCATGTAGTGAATAGAGACTGGATAGGAAGGACAATACTCCTCCTGCTGAAGCTCAGGGCTGGAGTAATGCAGGGGCTTACCGGGGCTGAAGCCCCTGGGCCCAGGCCCGTAGCCAAGAGGCAGCAAAACAAATAATAAAAAAATTACAATAATCATTGAAATATACACAGTATAAATTATATATATTGTACATGTAGTGTATATATATATATATATATTTTTTTTTATAGCAACTGCCAACCACAGGAGGATTCAGTAACACGCTCTCAATGAGTGTAGACAGCCTGCTGCCGCTCTGCTAATCATCAGATGGGGGGAGGAGTGGAGGTAGGGGGCCCACGTGGGTTACTGGGAGGCCCTGCCTTGATTGGATAACTGATTCATAAAATACAAATAAAAAACGGCATAATAAATAAATGTAACTGGTCAATTGTGTGAGTCAGGGCCTGGTCCCAAGCCCAACCACAGGAGCCCACTCTCAATGTTCAAAATACACCAGAGAGCATCATTTGGCCACAGAGGACCAATCGTTTAAAAAAAAGAACTGTGGATAAAATGTTATCACAAGTGCAGACATGTAACCGCTAAAATAAACGAAACACCAACATAAAGTGTCTTAAAAGGGTGTTGCCAGAACAGATTCTACAAGTGGACCTAAACCATGCCAGGACAATGAACCCGACACCATAACATATACTTTGTATCCATCATTTACTCAAGTGTTTCCTTTATTTTGGCAGTTACCGGTTGCCTACAGTCGGGAAGGCCACAAATTGGGCAGCATGCACGCCATATATACAGCTCGTTGCATTGTGGCCATAGACATATAATCCATACAAGGGTATTGGAACCTCTTAACCTGTTAAACTCATGGGTACTTTAGCAATGCCTGCCGGTCCTGACTTGAATGGAAACTGCCAACTATGGATTATATTTCTATGGTTGTTTGCAGCTGCCTGTTTGCCTTCTGAATATTTCTAAATACAATCACGGAAAAAGCGCATAGTTTGGAAAGCAAATGCCTACTGCTGAAAAGAGAAGACTAATCTGGCTGTAGAACCAATAGAACCAATTTTTTCTCAACAACTCCCAATTTTTTGCAAACAGCAGCACTGAACAAAAATATAAACACAACATGTAACCATTTCAAAGATTGTAATGAGTTACAATTCATATAAGGAAATCAGTCGATTGAAATAAATTCATTAGGCTCTAATCTATGGATTTCACATGACTGGGAATACAGATGTGCATCTGTTGGTCACAGATACCTTTAAAAAAAGGTAGGGGCATGGATCAGAAAACCAGCCAGTATCTGGTGTGACCACCATTTGCCTCCAGCAGCACGACACATTTCCGTTGCATAGAGTTGATCAGGCTGTTGATTGAGGCCTGTGGAATATCGTCCCACTCCTCTTCAATGGCTGTGCAAAGTTGCTGGATATTGGCGGGAACTGGAACACGCTGTCGTACACGTCGATCCAGAGCATCCCAAACAGATCAATGGGTGACATGTCTGGTGAGTATGCAGGCCATGGAAGAACTGGGACATTTTCAGCTTCCAGGAATTGTGTACAGATCCTTGCGACATGGGGCCGTGCATTATCATGCTGAAACATGAGGTGATGGCGGCGGTTGAATGGCACGACAATGGGCCTCAGGATCTCATCACAGTATCTCTGTTCATTCAAATTGCGATAGATCAAATGCAATTGTGTTCGTTGTCCATAGCTTATGCCTGCCCATACCATAACCCCACCGCCACCATGGGGCACTCTGTTCACAATGTTGACATAAGCAAACCGCTCACCCACACAACTCCATACATGCTGTCTGTCATCTTCCTGGTACAGTTGAAACCGGGATCCATCCGTGAAGAGCACTCTTCTCCAGCATGCCAGTGGCCATCGAAAGGTGAACATTTGCCCACTGAAGTTGGTTATGACTCCCAACTGCAGTCAGGTCAACTCAAGACCCTGGTGAGGACGACGATCACACAGATGAGCTTCCCTGAGATAGTTTCTGAGTTTGTGCAGAAATTCTTTGGTTGTGCAAACCCAGTTTCATCAGCTGTCCGGGTGGTTGGTCTCAGATGATCCCGCAGGTGAAGAAGCTGGATGTGGAGATCCTGGGCTGGCGTGGTTACACGTGGACTGCGGTTGTGAGGCCGGTTGGACGTACTGCCAAATTCTCTAAAACGTTGTTGGAGGCAGCTTATGGTAGATAAATTAACATTCAATTCTCTAGCAACAACTCTGGTGGACATTCCTGCAGTCAGCATGCCAATTGCACTCTCCCTCAAAACTTGAGACATCTGTGGCATTGTGCTGTGTGAAAGAACTGCACATTTTAGAGTGGCCTTTTATTGTCCCCAGCACAAGGTGCACCTGTGTAATGATCATGCTGTTTAATCAGCTTCTTGATATGCCACACCTGTCAGGTGGATGGACTATCTTGGCAAAGGAGAAAGGGTTAAGTGGACTGCCTACTACCCCATTCAAGCATCTGTATATGGTCTAATCTTTATGCTCTCTCTCCATCTCTCTCTCTTTCTCTCCCCATCTCTTTCTCTACCCATCTCTCTCTCTCTCTCTCTCTCTCTCTCTCTCTCTCTCTCTCTCTCTCTCTCTCTCTCTCTCTCTCTCTCTCTCTCTCTCTCTCTCTCTCTCTCTCTCTCTCTCTCTCTCTCTCTCTCTCTCTTTCTTTCCACCCCCCCCCCATTCTCTCTCGATCCCTTCTCTTCCTCTCCCTCTCTCTCTCAAAACCCTCCATGTTTCATGATGCCTTACCCCATGGTTACCTTTGGTAAAATGCTGACTTCACACTACCGCCCTCAAAAACATGTTTTGCCCCTAAGACTAACATTGCTTATGATCGCTAATGAACCTTTTCTTCATACCTAATCACCAATAGTCACTCCAGGGGGCCAATCATTATTAATACACTAGATAAATAATTACCATACCCCAAATTGAATATTCAGCACTTCTTCTGATTAAAGGTAGATTTAGTGCAGTTCTTTGTAACTAAATTAAAGAGTAAGAAAAAGACCGGAAGGCTCGTAGGCGGAATCACAAATGGCACCCTATTCCCTATATAGTGCACTTCTTTTGATCTGGGCCCATAGGGCTCTTGTCAAAAGTATTGCACCATATAGGGAATAGGGTGCCATTTGGGAAAAACACATAGTCTGAAAAAGTTTTCCAACACCGCGATGCAGGAGTGCTTGTGGCCATATTGATGCAGTTTCGCTGACTCTGCAATAGCTCATTCTGTCTGGTACACCTAGCTACACCTATGCTCCCCTCAGGCTCTATTCAAAGGAGTGCTTAACTTGGTCGTTGGCTGCTGTGTGCTATGACGGTTTAGCCCTGTACACGCTGATGATTAAGGGCAGACGGTCCCATTATATGTTAGCACTTTATTCTCCTTGAGAGGTCCAGAGTCTTAGCATGTCTTCAGTGATATCACAATGTTTCTCTCACATAGAGCTTGAGTCCATGAGGTTTCCTATGAGGTGATCTTGGCTGGGCAACATGGGGGGGGGGGGGGGGGGGTGTTAGGAAACAGAGAGATAGCGTAGCTGGCAAGGGGCCTACATGCACAATGGGGAGACACATCTGGCTGGCCTTAAAATGGGCCATGCTGCTGGGAGGAAGGGAAGGCAGATAAGCCTGGAGTGGCAGAGGAAGAGGGGACTGTGTCTTTCCCAGAGTCCCAGAGGGCCATGGAGGCAGGGCCGGCGTTATGGGCAGGCCTTAGAGGGCCTGGCCCGCCCTACCGCACCTCCTTGCCTGTCCAAATAAAGTATTGAAAATATTAATAATTTATTTGACCGAGACACGCACTGACAGAAAGACGCATCAATCTCAGATAAAGCATTGGCGTGAGTGAAAAAGCACCTCTCTGTCTCAGTATGTGTAGATCATGTCCACCAGAGCTGTTGCCAGAGAATGTACTGTTCATTTCTCTACCAACGTCATTTTAGAGAATTTGGCAGTATGTCCAACCGGCCTCACAACCGCAGACCACGTGTAACCACACCAGCCTAGGACCTCCACATCCGGCTTCTTCACCTGGGGGATTGTCTGAGACCAGCCACCCGGACAGCTGATGAAACTGAGGAGTATTTTAGCCTGTTATAAAATATAATAATTCTGATTGGCTGGGCCTGGCTCCCCAGTGGGTGGGACAGGCTCCCAAGTGGGTGGGCTTATGCCCTCCCAGGCCCATCCATGGCTCCGCCCCTGCCCAGTCATGTATAATCCATAGATTAGAGCCTAATAAATGTATTACAATTGACTGATTTCCTTATATGAACTGTAACTCAGTAAAATCGTTGAAATTGTTGCGTTTATATTTTTGTTCAGTATAATTACTCCTGTTAAATAAAATCGTTCAAAATACTTCACCAGAGAACATAACTCCGCCACAGAGGATCATTAGGTTCTTTAAAAAAAATACAGTGGGGAAAAAAAGTATTTAGTCAGCCACCAATTGTGCAAGTTCTCCCACTTAAAAAGATGAGAGAGGCCTGTAATTCTCATCATAGGTACACGTCAACTATGACAGACAAATTGAGAAGAAAAAAATCCATGCAAATTATGGTGGAAAATAAGTATTTGGTCACCTACAAACAAGCAAGATTTCTGGCTCTCACAGACCTGTAACTTCTTCTTTAAGAGGCTCCTCTGTCCTCCACTCGTTACCTGTATTAATGGCACCTGTTTGAACTTGTTATCAGTATAAAAGACACCTGTCCACAACCTCAAACAGTCACACTCCAAACTCCACTATGGCCAAGACAAAAGAGCTGTCAAAGGACACCAGAAACAAAATTGTAGACCTGCACCAGGCTGGGAAGACTGAATCTGCAATAGGTAAGCAGCTTGGTTTGAAGAAATCAACTGTGGGAGCAATTATTAGGAAATGGAAGACATACAAGACCACTGATAATCTCCCTCGATCTGGGGCTCCACGCAAGATCTCACCCCGTGGGGTCAAAATGATCACAAGAACGGTGAGCAAAAATCCCAGAACCACACAGGGGGACCTAGTGAATGACCTGCAGAGAGCTGGGACCAAAGTAACAAATCCTACCATCAGTAACACACTACGCCGCCAGGGACTCAAATCCTGCAGTGCCAGCCGTGTCCCCCTGCTTAAGCCAGTACATGTCCAGGCCCGTCTGAAGTTTGCTAGAGTGCATTTGGATGATCCAGAAGAGGATTGGGAGAATGTCATATGGTCAGATGAAAGCAAAATATAACTTTTTGGTAAAAACTCAACTCGTCGTGTTTGGAGGACAAAGAATGCTGAGTTGCATCCAAAGAACACCATACCTACTGTGAAGCATGGGGGTGGAAACATCATGCTTTGGGGCTGTTTTTCTGCAAAGGGACCAGGACGACTGATCCGTGTAAAGGAAAGAATGAATGGGGCCATGTATCGTGAGATTTTGAGTGAAAACCTCCTTCCATCAGCAAGGGCATTGAAGATGAAACGTGGCTGGGTCTTTCAGCATGACAATGATCACAAACACACCGCCCGGGCAACGAAGGAGTGGCTTCGTAAGAAGCATTTCAAGGTCCTGGAGTGGCCTAGCCAGTCTCCAGATCTCAACCCCATAGAAAGTCTGTGTTGCCCAGCGACAGCCCCCAAACATCACTGCTCTAGAGGAGATCTGCATGGAGGAATGGGCCAAAATTCCAGCAACAGTGTGTGAAAACCTTGTGAAGACTTACAGAAAACGTTTGACCTGTGTCATTGCCAACAAAGGGTATATAACAAAGTATTGAGAAACTTTTGTTATTGACCAAATACTTATTTTCCACCATCATTTGCAAATAAATTCATAAAAAATCCTAAAATGTGTTTTTCTGGATTTTTCATTCTCATTTTGTCTGTCATAGTTGACGTGTACCTATGATGAAAATTACAGGCCTCTCTCATCTTTTTAAGTGGGAGAACTTGCACAATTGGTGGCTGACTAAATACTTTTTTTCCCCACTGTAGCTGTGGATTGTTTCAAATCACAAGCACGTAGGCCTATTTGGACAGCATGCGTGGCAATAGGTCTAGCTGATTATTGAGTTGCGGCTGTCAGTGAAAAGCATTTAAAATATGGGTGAAGATAATGTCTCTTGAGTATAATTTAACCCTCCCGTTGTCCTAGGGTCAAAATGACCCGCCACTGTGTTGAACCAACTTTATTTAATTTTTATATTTTTGGGATCATTTGTGAGAAGGAGGCAGTGAGACTTTAAAGAAAGTATCACTGCCTCCTTCTCACAAATGATCCCAAAAATATAAAAATTTAAAAAAGTTGGTTCAACACAGTGGCGGGTCATTTTGACCCTAGGACAACGGGAGGGTTAAAATGTTGAGACAAGAAGGGGAGGGGTGTGTGGCTAAGATATCGCCCATCTCTCTCCAGAATGCATCCACTCAGCTCTCTAGAATGCGCTCAGCTTTCTCCCGCCAATTCATGCGCAATCACTGTTTCATTCTGTGAATTGTTTGCCCTTTGATTGTTTATTTTGATAAATTCCCCATTACATACGTCAGCAGTAGGCTTAGTAAATGTACCGTTAATCCCTGTAATTTAGGTACATGAATTTCTGTTAATGCATGTATTAATTGCAGCAATTTACCATTCTCATTCTCGGAGTGGAAACGTTGTTTGCAGAGTTCACAACCTGTGAGAAAACACGTTTTGGTTTATTTCATAACCATCATTTAAGAGGGTTGTACATTTTTTCATTGTCTTTTGTTTGGAGTGCTCCATGTGAGCAATGAGCACGTGTCTGGTTTCTCTGTCCTGATAATGTTGAGGGAGTGTGCGCACCTGAGCATGCATAGAGTAGTCTACATTTACATTTACATTACCTGGCCTGCTGCGCTCAAATGTAGGAAAGTACCAATTTTGGGGATGTCTGATCTCTGATTGTCTTAACTCACCACTTCCACCACTAATATGCTAAGCTTCTCAGCCATTTTTTCTTCACCTCACACAATAAATCAACAAAGTCTGTTTTTTAACCAGTTAAATGTAACTGAATGTAATCAAATGTAATCTACGTAATCCCCAAAATTATTGTTTTATCATGAGAGGGCCATAAACAATAACTAGTAATGCTGCATACTCCAAGAAAGGTTCAAATCTCACCTTTCTGGTAAAAATAGTTATACATTGCTGAGGTGTAGTCACTTTTGAGGACACAAGCTCAAGTACACAGTACAAACATTTCAACAACACTATATGAATATGGCTTGAAATTACTTACACTACCGTTCAAAAGTTTGGGGTCACTTAGAAATGTCCTTCTTTTCAAAAGACAAGCAATTTTTTTGTCCATTAAAATAACATAAAATTGATCAGAAATACAGTGTAGACATTGTTAATGTTGTAAATGGCTATTGTAGCTGGAAATGGCTGATTTTTAATGGAATATCTACATAGGCGTACAGAGGCCCATTATCAGCAACCATCAATCCTGTGTTCCAATGGCATGTTGTGTTTGCTAATCCAAGTTTATCATTTTAAAAGGCTAATTGATCATTAGAAAACCCTTTTGCAAATATGTTAGCACAGCTGAATACTGTTGTGCTGATTAAAGAAGCAATAAAACTGGCCTTTTTGAGACTAGTTGAGTATCTGGAGCATCAGCAATTGTGGGTTCGATTACAGGCTCAAAATGTCCAGAAACAAATAACTTTGTTCTGAAACTCGTCAGATTATATTCTTGTTCTGATAAATGAAGGCTATTCCTTGCGAGAAATTGCCAAGAAACTGAAGATCTCGTACAACGCTGTACGAGATCTGTACGCTCCCTTCACAGAACAGCACAAACTGGCTCTAGCCAGAATAGAAAGAGGAGTGGGAGGCCCCGGTGCACAACTGAGCAAGAGGACAAATACATTAGAGTGTCTAGTTTGAGAAACAGGCACCTCACAGGTCCTCAACTGGCAGCTTCATTAAATAGTACCCGCCAGTACTCAACGTCAACAGTGAAGAGGCGACTCCGGTGCACAACTGAGCAAGAGGACAAATACATTAGAGTGTCTAGTTTGAGAAACAGGCACCTCACAGGTCCTCAACTGGCAGCTTCATTAAATAGTACCCGCCAGTACTCAACGTCAACAGTGAAGAGGCGACTCCTGAGTGGCGCAGTGGTCTAAGGCACTGCATCGCAGTGCTAACTGTGCCACTAGATCCTGGTTCGAATCCAGGCTCTGTCGCAGCCGGCCGCGACCGGGAGACTCATGGGCGGCGCACAATTGGCCCAGCGTCGTCCACGGTAGGGGAGGGAATGGCCGGCAGGGATGTAGCTCAGTTGATAGAGCATGGCGTTTGCAACGCCAGGGTTGTGGGTTCGATTCCCACGGGGGGCCAGTATAAAAAAAATATGTATTCACTAACTGTAAGTCGCTCTGGATAAGAGCGTCTGCTAAATGACTAAAATGTAAATGTAAATGTAATGTTGACCTTCTAGGCAGAGTTGCAAAGAAAAAGCCATATCTCAGACTGCCCCATCTTAATCTTTTATTTTTATTTTTATTGCCATTGGAACACAGGACTGATGGTTGCTGATAATGGGCCTCTGTACGCCTATGTAGATATTCCATAAAAAATCAGCCGTTTCCAGCTACAATAGTCATTTACAACATTAACAATGTCTACACTGTATTTCTGATCAATTTGATGTTATTTGAAAGGACAAAAAAAGTGACCCCAAACTTTTGAACGGTAGTGTATATGCTTTCTAAATATAGCATAATTAAATTATAAAATGACTAACTATAAGATATCACCTTCCTTATAACTGTAAAATACATATTTGTATGTTTAGTGTTAGAGAAAATATGGCTATTTTCAAAAGGCCTCTCTTGATCAAAACGTCTTCCCCCATCGCTGTGAACGTCGGCTTCATGAACTCGTTAGGAACTCACCTTTCATCTCATATTAATATTGTCCGTCTATGACAAACAGAAAGTGTTTGTTGCTTAAAATCTATGAATTATTTTAGATGAATGGCTATAAATCGATCTCTGAATGTGCTACCACTCATTCCTGCTGCGCTACGATGTAACGATTTCAAGTGGTTTCAAGTGGTTTCAGATCTCACATCATATGTCACACAGGCTCAGAAAAAATTATACTTCATCCGTGGGAACCAGGGCTATTGCTCAATTCAAGCTATTTCGATCTATAAGAGAACATGTCGGATGGAACCGGTACCAGAACCACGCAGGTCCCCAAAATAGGGGACCTTACATCTAAGAGGTTTAACCTCCATTGCGAATGATAATTGTTCCCGGCCTCGATAATTACCAAGCCTCAGTGTGAAAGAGCAAAATATCATGATCTGATGATCCCATAGCCTATATCCAGTGGAAATGTCATAAAATACATTTTCCCCTTGCACAGATGTCTGTCCCAGGCTCACTGGCTAGGGAAACTCTGAGGGCCCAGAATAGGCTAGTTGATACAATGTTGCAAGTTCACTCGCAACAGCTTTGGCAGGACCCAGTTGATTGATGTCAAATAATGTTACACTTCACTAGCTCAAGTCAAGATAGATAGAAAGGGAGGCAGACAGGCGGAGTAGAGAGATGAATGCGACTGATAGAACTGGAATTTTCATCAGGATATTTTGTACTGTTTTAATTTGTCGGCTTTAGGCCTATGTATTTTACTTAGTTGAGGACGGAAGTTATAGGCCATCTCTTAGTTCCATGCGCTCATTTCTTTAGTGGCCAATGGATCACGTTGTATCAATGTGTCCACATGGCAGAGGCTGGTGCTCTCGCATTAGTTGAATTTGAACTTTTAGATGTTTAGCCTATCATTTTAATTCAGATTTGAATGATTAACCAGGTGACAATGATTTTGAGAAACAAAAACGTTATTATTGAAATTAAACTGTTCCACGAAAATGTGAATATAAAAATCATAACTTGCATGCAGATCGGTAGAAATGGTCGAAAAAATTGTAAACTTCCCCAAACTTGAAACTCATACGCCGCCTATGATCTTTACTATAACATTCATTAAAGAAAAGCAAGCGCGTGCACACATAGGAGGTCCCATGAAATAAACGTGCCCCCCTATGGAAATCAAATGCCTGTCCAACTGATTATTTCTGGCACCGGCCCTGCATGGAGGTAGGTAGGGAGACAGGAGGCACCGAGGCTGGGGTCTTATCAGGGAGATAAGGGAGCCAGGAAACAGTGGCTCCAGGTCCCAGGAGAACAGGAAGGAGAAACATCATTGGTTGTGGTATAATGGACACAGAGAAGGACAGAATAATATTTTTTCATCAGCGGAGAGAACAGCAGAGCTGGGTCAAACAAAGATGAATGCTTGGTACAATTTTAGCATTCCTGGGAAATGTCATTGTGTCAACAGCACATCCCAGAGAGATAGAGACCATTTTCAAGGCTGTTAGAGTAGAGACTGTAGGAATACATCTAGATTTAAAGGGAATAGGGTTCCATTTGGGACACAGTCTATGTCTTCCTACAACACATCAACAACACATTGTTAAGCTCAGTACAACAATCCAGAAGGTTTCCTTCATGGACTGTCTCTTTCCTTGGACGTACTGTACAGCACTACAAGTAGAGCTGTGTCTGGCTGTGGGCCCATATTACATACCCTTACACCTTGATGATCATCATATTAGTAGCTGCCACAGGGTTAACATCACTATCATCCCCTCCCTGCAACAAGGCCTAGACACTCCTGAAGAGGTTCCTCCAAATTAACTCATTGTGTTAGGTTGCCTCCCTCCCACTACCATATCCCCTTTACATACTCTCTCTCTCTCTCTCTCTCTCTCTCTCTCTCTCTCTCTCTCTCTCTCTCTCTCTCTCTCTCTCTCTCTCTCTCTCTCTCTCTCTCTCTCTCTCTCTCTCTCTCTCTCTCTCTCTCTCTCTCTCTCTCTCTCTCTCTCTCTCTCTCTCTCTCTCTCTCTCTCTCTCTCTCTCTCTCTCCTCACTGGGGGTTATTACGTCTTTGAAGGAGAAGTGTTGTCATACAAAAGGCATGTTGTAGGTGAGACTAGTATAGGGAGAGGCTCACCATCTGTGGCCCTGCTAAGTGTTTCACACATTCCACATTGTGTTGCTTTGCTCTCGATGCCTTTTATCATGGCAGTACTCCTGTTATTTATTTATTTAGGTGTCTTACTGCTGAGGCAACATTTGGCATGTGTAGCTAAGACTTTTGCTGGTCAGGAAAAACTCCTCCTGGCCCCAGTTATGAATCATACACTGCTGGAGTCAATCAGTATCCATGCAGCCAAATATTACTCCACTGCCCCATCTGTGAAGACTTCATATGACTTCATACAGAAGAGATGGGGAAGCATGGCATATCAGACATCTCCTCAAAGCTACAGTACGTTGCAGTGTGAAACTTCGAAACCAGACCTCTTTTTCTAATCTCTACATCACTGTCGAGTGGAGTAATCTCTTCTCCTCCTTTCTACTCCACTGAGATCTCTCTCTCCCTGCTGGGGTATCTATAAATCTACCTCTTGTTTGGGTTTGGAGCTGTTTGAGGAAGAAGAGGAGGCTTGCTCCTGTTAGAGTTATTAATCATATTATGAGAGACAGAGGGAGAGGGAGATATACAGAGGGAGAGGGAGAAAGGAGAGAGAGACGGGGAGAGAGAAAGCGAAAAAGAGAGAGAAGGGGAAAGACAGAGAAAGAGCACACTTTGTGGCAGGTAGAGGCATCAGCCCACACCATCTCCTTTTACTCTGTGAAATAGGAAGAATGTCAGCAGGTTCTTTATGGCCTGAGAATGGGCATTCTGATATCATTACTTTATTTCTCTGTAACTTTAGATAAGTAGTAGATTATAGCGGATAAATACATATACACAGTCTTAGGTGTAGTGTTACCTATGCATTGGCAGATTTATTTTGGATTGATATCACCCTTCTTCTTCAGTGACCATCCTCACTCTCATCTCCTGTTATTGAGGAAAACTGAAGAGCTACTGTCTGTTCCTCTGTCTGGCTTTGTCATCAGACAAACGCTATGAAAGCCTGATTGTAATGAAAGTATATGGTCGAATGGGTTTGTGTGTGTGTGTGTGTGTGTGTGTAGTAGGATGATGGATGCAGTGACATAATGTTGATGGGATGAGCAGACACTGTCTGCCGTTTCAGTATCTACTATCCACTATCCTGCCCCCACAAACTGTCCATCTCACATCACTAACCCCTCTTCACCGCACATTCTTACCATACCGGATATCAGAGACTGTAGAGCCCTCTGCCAATGTGCCAATGGCTCATCAGGGAGTATCTATCCTGAGCCATCAATACATACTGTATAAACATATTCAGATTGAATGACTGGGGCTCAATGCATTCCACGAGCCAAGTGTAACACTGTATTATCACCGCCTCCCATAGGCAACACAACACTCAAGTGTTTTTGCAGAGCACCGTATTGGAACAGGTTGATAGTACTTGGAAAATGCTTGCAGTCTGTTTGTACCATACAGTGTGTACAGCTTGCAGTCTGTTCGTTTCATCCATTGTGTGTGTGGTGTGTTGTGTGTGTGCATGTGAGCGCGCGTGTGGGCGTGCATGCACTGTCTGAGACACTGGAGGTTAGGGTGTGAGTCTCATCTGGTCCCAGAGATCATTAGGCTCGTCTTCAGTGGCCCCTGGGGGATAGGGGCAATTATGGTTCACAGGGAACACATCAGAAGCCCTCACCCTTCACTACCCGCCACAACAACATACACAGTAAAAATGAAAATGTAACTCTGCCACAGATAACATTTGTTCCCACTCTGGCAACAGAGTTATTTTGTATATGCTATGTACACGCGCACGCGCACGCGCACGCACACACACACACACACACACACACACACAGTGATGGATTGTGTGGAGTCCACTCCCATGCCCATAGTTCACCACACAGCAAATTCCCCAGTGTTAAATTAAGACTGAATGTGTGGACCCTTATAGACGCTGAACAGTGTTTAATTAACACACTGCTTAGAGTAAAGCTTTATTTGCATATATCCCAGAATGCATTGACTTTTGAGTGAACTGTAGAGTTACCACCCATGACTGAATTTGTTAGTGACAGAGACATGCTTGTCGCATACATTCATTTTCAGTCAAATGGACTTCACCAAGTGAAATTCTTAGTGAATATGTTGTCATTCACATGTAATTATTTAACACAACACAATATGTACAGTGCCTTTAGAAAGTGTTTATACTCCTTGACTTATTCCCAAAAAAATTGTCTTACAGCCTGAATTCAAAATGGATTCCCCCAAAGAATCTCACCCATCTACCCACTTACTACCCCATAATGAAAAAGTGAAAACATGTTTTTTGAAATTGTTGCTAATTTATTGAAAGTTAAATACAGAAATATCTCATTTACATAAGTATTCACACCCCTAAATAAATACTTTGTAGAAGCACCTTTGGCAGCGATTACAGCTGTGAGTCTTTCTGGGTAAGTCTCTAAGAGCTTTCCATACCTGGATTGTGCAACATTTGCCCATTATTCTTTTAACAATTCTTCAAGCTCTGTCAAATTGGTTGTTGATTATTGCTAGACAACAATTTTCAGGTCTTGCCATAGACTTTAAAGTAGATTTAAGTCAAAACTGTAACTCGGCCACTCAGGAACTGTCTCGACTTCTGCTGAGGCTGCCTCCCCTCCTTGTTTGGGCAGGTTTCGGCGTTCGTCGTCACCGGCTTACTAGCTACTGCCGATCCCATTCTCATCACTCCACTTGTCATGTCTTGTCTTGTCAATCACACACACCTGGTGCTCATTCCCCTAATTAGTATGTGTATAAGTGTTCCCTCTGTTCCCCTGGTCTTTGTGAGTGATTGTGTCATTGTGAGAGGCAGTAGCGCGGTTGAGCTACTCTTCCATTTGTTATTGCCAAGGTGGAATATTTTTCCCTTGTGATAGTTTCGTTTTGACGCTGGGTGCGTTTTATTTATGTAAACGGAATAAACTCTGGACTTCGGTGTTTTACCTCCTGCGCCTGACTCCTTCATTCACACCTCATCACAGGAACATTCACTGTCTTCTTAGTAAGCAACTCCAGTGTAGATTTGGCCTTGTGTTTTAGGTTATTGTCCTGCTGAAAGGTGAATTAATCTCCCAGTGTCTGGTGGAAAGCAGACTGAACCAGGTTTTCCGCTTAGATTTGGCCTGTGCTTAGCTCCATTCCGTTTCTTTTTTATGACTTTGACACATGTGGCTTACACTCTAAAGAATACTGGGCTGTTTGGATGACCCAACTGCTCGTTTGCAGGCATTGGGTCACTTAGTTGGGTTACTTTTTACAAAGAAAAAGGTTGGTTTGTTGATGCTGGGTTATTGAGATATGACCCAGCAGGTCAGCTCAGAAGACTGGAGGCTTGGCTTATTAGGGGCGTGGCTTTCATTAAGTTATTTTGCCTACCTGTGAGAGTAAATGTCATTCCGGTTAATCTGTTCTGTTGAATTGTTATCACATGTTATGGTCAAACACTGACATGTTTGTAGCTTTGAAGAAGCTTACAGAAGTGTCTGAGTTCCTTAGAAATGTACGCAAATCTGAATGTGATATCCCCAATGTGATAATAACCACTTTATTGCAATAGGTATATAATGCTGTTAATATTTTTGTATTAGAATATGTAATGTACAATAATATTCAAGGAACATGTAACATTGCAGTGTACAAACTTAACATGATCAACAGGAATGGCATTTACTTTAACAGGTGGCCAAAAATAACTATCTAAAAGCCACACCCATAATAAGCCAGGCCTGCTGAAAAAAACCTATGGATTACATTGAAAAAGACCCAGCTGCTTGGTCAACCCAGAATAAAAGTGAAAAAAAATCAAATTGATGGTTAAATTAACCCATGTTTGTTGTAATCTGTCACATTACGCTGGTTTGCATGGTAATGTGTAATTGCTTTTGCAATCCAGCCAGCGTGGGGATAGCCAGCCTTCGGAATGTTTTATCACCCACAACCTGCATTCAGAATGACTGCCAGGGTTTGGAAGACTAAAATATGAGACTACCTAAAGCATCTAAACTGGAACAACCATTGCAATAACGGGTGCAATAAATCCAAGTAACATATTGGATTAGTTTAGAAAATGTATGTCCTTCATATTTGAGAAGCATAACATTAATGAATCAATCATTAAACAAACCATACTTAAAATCAACCTGCAATAGAGCATGCTGGGAAATATGATAATGTGGGTGTGATTTTGGTTCAACTCTGGTTATTAACACCAACACTGGGGTTATTTTACACCAATGAGTGTTAATTCAACAAATACAGAGATAATTGTTGTTTAGAGTGTAGGCTCTCAAAATAAGATCTTATGAAATACGTATTGTAGACGTCTTAAATAACTCTACAATTCACTCAAAAGGCAAGGCACTCTGGGAATTAAGGCTTTACACAAAGCAGTGTGTTAATTTAACACTTTCTAGTCCACACTTTCATTGTTAATTTAACACTCTCAGCGATGCTTCACAGATTCCCTCCCCAACATCTCCATGTCTTCCTCGGGCTTCAACAGACATACAGCTCTCTCTTGGCTGTGGCAACTATCCTCCCCACACGTACATCTGAGACTAAAGCAGTGTCCAAAATGGCATTAGGGTGCCATTTTGGATGCATCCTGTAAACACTGCATTGAGCCACTGCCATATACCATGGCTGGTTTGCATTATGTTTTCCTCAGTGTGAATTGGAATCTTTCAGTGCACGCTACAGTTGACTAACCTAAATCAAAGGAACTGCAATCTCTGGAACCCAGTGCCAGCTTGGTCATAGTCAACTTTTCCCTTCTCTCCCTTTCCATTGTACTGAGAGAGTATTTCTGTGGTGTGGCCTCGGTGGGATGAATTTGGGCAAATTGCACACATACCCTTGATCTATAGGTTTAGGTTTAGTAACAGTTACCCTAATCCTAGCTTCATGTCCACATCCTGGTTCAAACCTAACCCTAGCCTCAACCCTAACCCTAGCTTCATGTCCACATCCCGGTTCAAGCCTAACCCTAGCCTCAACCCTAACCCTAGCTTCATGTCCACATCCCGGTTCAAGCCTAACCCTAGCCTCAACCCTAACCCTAGCTTCATGTCCAACATCCCGGTTCAAGCCTAACCCTAGCCTCAACCCTAACCCTAGCTTCATGTCCACATCCCGGTTCAAGCCTAACCCTAGCCTCAATCCTAACCCTAGCTTCATGTCCACATCCCGGTTCAAGCCTAACCATAGCCTCAACCCTAACCCTAGCTTCATGTCCACATCCCGGTTCAAGCCTAACCCTAGCCTCAACCCTAGCCTCAACCCTAACCGTGTCTACATCCCGGTTGAACCCTAACCATTAACCCTAGCTTCACCTAAGGTCATCCGTTTCGTTACTCTATTGGATAAGTCCATTGGTTGGGGATATTCTATAAACACTAGCATACCACATATGGGTACAGGGTCTAGAGTTGAGTGGGGTCAGGTTTGGTGATAGGAGACAGATTTCCTCTGGTTATCCAGTGAGGGCTGAAAGGTGAGGAATGCACTATGAGAGCCTTAACAGTTCCTCAGAGAACATGTGTGTGTGTTCTTTCATTGTCAAATTTACATCATGATAAAGATGTTATTTCTTCTGATGGATAAAAGAGAATGTTTAAAATGGAACTTTTGGGTATTCTTTTAAACTCCTTCTACAATTCCTTTTCATAAGCTTCTGGAATTTATTTCCCATTCAGCTTTTAATGGTTGGAGAATATAAAGGATGGATATAGGTTCTCTAGTGAATTCTTAATGTGGTCTCCTTGCTTTTCGTCTGGCCCACAGTGCCAAGAAGCATGCATGACCTTCTCTTTTTTATTGAAAGACATCGGATCGGTCATAGTTGTGAGGTTTATGTGTGTCTCAATTTTCAAGAGGTTTAATAGAGCTAAAATATTTTCTGTGCAAACACAAATGGGGGGGGGGGGGGGGGGTGCACTGTGTCTGTGTACTGTGTGTTAATATAATTATTATCGATAGCTACCCTGGAGCAATTAGGGCTAAGTGCCTTGCTCGGCAGCACATCAACAGATTTATTTTCTGCTTGGGGATTTGAACTAGCGACCTGTCGGTTACGGGCCCAACGTCCTAACAGCTAGGCTACCTGCTGCACAGTAACTGTATTGATTGAGTGTCATCATGTGTGTGAGAGTGTGTATGGCTCCTGTTGCGTGTGTTGTCATGGAGCCCATGTCAGAGTGAAAAATGATGGTGTGGTTAAATGAGGTGAGATACTGAAATCCATCTCTGAAAGCTGGAGTTCCTCTGGATTGATGTGGTGTGATGTGTTCTCTCTAACTGACTATGGAGTTCTTTGGACCTTTCACCTGACCCACTCTCATCTCTCTCCAAAGCTCAAAGCTCCTGACTCAGTGAGTTTGGAGTTTGGACCTGCAAATCAGTCCAATGCGGGCACGCGCACACACACACACACTTCTCTCTGTAACGTGATGATGGAAATGCATTTGCTTGGAGGACAAATAGCCCAAATGACAGCAGGTGAAGAGACTTCGATGTCTGTATATTGACATTGAGATCACATGTACTGTACTGGTGTGAGTCTTTAAATATTTTGAAAACTGGGCCAGAATGAATTAAAGATGGAGCTGATGATTTGTGGCTCAAGCTGTCATTGGAGCATACAAGTTTAATTGACAATTTAACATTGAATAATGTGTTGGGCTGGTGTGTATGAGAAACCACTAAATCGGGGCTGGCACATAAAAAGTGGGTCCACGGCTTACGTCAGAGTTCACAGAACAAAATGTATTTGAAGTCAAACAGCATGACTGCATGGGTGTCAGCATCATAGGTGTACTCACTGTACCGTATAGACTCCTGTCTTATTACAATGATGCATATCTTTCCTTTCCCCTTCTTTCTTTGAAGAGATTGATGTATGGAGATGTTGAAGCTTTGTGAGGCCATTATGCAATTGTAAAGCGTGCCAGGTAGCCTAGTGGTTAAGACCGTTGGGCCAGTAACCGAAAAGTTGCTGTTTCGAATCCTTGGGCTGACTAGGTGAAGAATCTGTCTGTGCCCTTGAGCAAGGCACGTAACCCTAATTGCGCTAGATAAGCGTTTCTGCTAAATGATTTAAGAAAAGTGTTACATAAACTGTAGTCATGCATTCTCACTGCTGCCAGGAATAATAGTCTTCCTGTTGACGTCCCAAATGGTTCCCTATTTCCTTATGGGCCCTGATCAAAAGTAGTGCACTGTGCAGAGAATAGAGTGCCATTTAGAAAGTAGCCCATGTGTTCCTTTGACTGATGATTATGTCTATTTGAGCGGTCTGCTTTCATATTTTGGCATGTAGTTTGAAATGTGCCAGACCTGTCAAAACAGATATGCTGGTTTGATGTTCAGAGCAGATAGGAACTATACCTCCCCACCTTATTTTCTTCACTGCTTGACTGATAAGAAAAGGTGCTATTTAGTACAATTACATACATTTGGTATACAGTTGTACGCAAGTGTTTGTGTGTGTGTTCGTGTGTGCACATACAAATGCACGTGTTTGTGTACTCGTGTTTTCTGTGTTTGTGTGTGCACGTAGAGACATCCCTGCAGTAAAACAACATTAAGTTCTAACTTACTGCACTGCAAGCAGTACCGATGCACCAAGTCTGGAAACAATCGGACCCTGAATAGCTTCTACCCTCAAGCCATTAGACTGTTAAATAGTTAACCAAATAGCTACCTGGACTATCTGCATTGACCCACCTTTGCACTAACTCTTTTGACTCATCACATACGCTGCTGCTACTGCTTATTATCTATCCTGTTGCCTAGTCACTTTATCCCTACCTATATTTATATATCTACCTCAATTACCTCGTACCCCTGCACAACGACTCTGTATTTGTACCCTGTGTATATAGACAAGTTATCATTACTCATTGTGTATTTATTCCTTGTGTTATTATTTTTCTATTACTTAAATTTTTCTGCATTGTTGGGAAGGGCCCATAAGTAAGCATTTCACTGTTAGTATACAGCTGTTGTTTATGAAGCATGTGTCAAATAACATTTGATTTGATTTGAAGTTCTCTCCCAGTTGTTTCTCAACCGGGCTTGTCCAGAGAGGTGTGCTTTGATTAATGATCATTCAGGGTCTAATGAAAACTTCTGAAGAGGGGGAAGGATTTCAGCGTGACACAGCGCTGAGCAGGCAGGAGCCGGACTGGGTGGCAGCATGCGTTTTAAACTCAAACATCATGTGTGTGTGTGCCGCCCTCACTAGGACTTGCTAGCCCTTTCACCATGTTTGACCTGCAGTAACTCATTGGTCCGTTAAAAGAACTCCCTCTCTTCTGTCCTGGTATTAGTTATCCTTCGAGTCTACTATGCCATCCTCTCCACAGCAAGGCAAATACTGTGCCTTCGGAAAGTATTCAGACCCCAGAATTTTTCCATTTTTTTTTTACATTACAGCCTTATTCTAAAATGGATTAAATAAAAATAAAAACTCAGCAATCTACACACAATACCCCATAATGACAAAGTGAAAACTGTTTTTTATAGATTTTTGCAAATTTATTAGATATTAAAAACAGAAATACCTTATGTACGTAAGTATTCAGACCCTATGCTATGGGATTCAAAATTGAGTTCAGGTGCATCCTGTTTCCATTGATCATCCTTGAGATGTTTCTACAACTTGATTGGAGTCCACCTGTGGTAAATTAAATTGATTGGACATGATTTGGAAAGGTACACACCTGTCTATATAAGGTTCCACAGTTGCAAAAACCAAGCCATGAGGTCAAAGGAATTGTCCGTAGAGCGCCGAGATAGCATTGTGTCGAGGCACAGATCTGGGGAAGGGTATCTAAAAAATGTCTGCAGCATTGAAGATCCCCAAGAACACCGTGGCCTCCATCATTCTTAAATGGAAGAAGTTTGGAACCACCAAGACTGAGCAATCGGGGGAGAAGGGCCTTGGTCAGGGAGGTGACCAAGAACCCGATGGTCAGTCTGACAGAGCTCTAGAGGTCCTCTGTGGAGATAGGAGAACCTTCCAGAAGGACAACCATCTCTGCAGCACTCCACCAATCAGGCCTTTATGGTAGAGTGATCAGACGGAAGCCACTCCTCAGTAAGAGGCACATGACAGCCCGCTTGGAGTTTGCCAAAAGGCACCTAAAGACTCTCAGACCATGAGAAACAACATTCTCTGGTCTGATGAAACCAAGATTGAACTCCTTGGCCTGAATGCCAAGCGTCACATCTAGAGGAAACCTGGCAACATCCCTACGGTGAAGCATGGTGGTGGCAACATCATGCTGTGGGGATGTTTTTCAGTGGCAGGGACTGGGAGACTAGTCAGGATCGAGGCAAAGATGAACGGAGCAAAGTACAGAGAGATCCTTGATGAAAACCTGCTCCAGAGTGCTCAGGACCTCAGACTGGGGCGAAGGTTCACCTTCCAACAGGACAACGACCCTAAGCACACAGCCAAGACAACGCAGGAGTGGCTTCGGGACAAGTCTCTGAATGTCCTTGAGTGGCCCAGCCAGAGCCCGGACCTGAAAATAGCTATGCAGCAATGCTCCCCATCCATCCTGACAAAGCTTGAGAGGATCTGCAGAGAAGAATGGGAGAAACTCCCCAAATACAGGTGTGCCAAGCTTGTAGCGTCATACCCAAGAAGAATCGATGCTGTAATCGCTGCCAACGGTGCTTCAACAAAGTACTGAGTAAGGGTCTGAATACTTATGCAAATGAAATATTTCAGTTTTTAATTTTTTATACATTAGCAAAAATGTCTAAAAAACAGTTTTTGCTTTGTTGTTATGGGGTATTGTGTGTAGATTGATGAGGGAAAAAAATGATTTAATACATTTTAGAATAAGGCTGTAACGTAACAAAATGTGGAAAAAGTGAAGGGGTCTGAATACTTTCCGAAGGCACTTATGTGGTTGCTACGTGCAGGAAGACTAACAACCAGTAACGGACTAAACAGAACAGAGCTGTCATATTGAAGCCTGTTAGCTAAGCATGTCAGATGAAATATATTATCCCTTGTCCGTTATGTTTGAAGATAAATATGAGCTTAATCATAGAAGTAATTAGCTATTTCACCTGTCCCGGGTCTCTTAGGGACTGCTCCTATCACTCAGCAATGAAATCAATATATTTATCAACTAACTACTATGGGCTGGCAAGCAAAGGGAGTGTTTTTGAAAGTCAGTAGTGTGTGTGTGTGTGTGTGTGTGTTTGTGTGTGTGTGTGTGTGTCAGTATTTATGGTGCTGGGTGTTGGGGCAGCAGGAGGTTGGCTCCTCTGGTTTCTATGTGCCCAGCCATTAGTGGGGCAGTCTAACTGAATAAACAGCCATCAATACCGTGCTGTGGGCTATAGGCCTACACACACACACACACACACACACACACACACACACACACACACACACACACACACACATACACACACACACACACACACACACACACACACACACACACACACACACACACACACACACACACACACACACGACACCACGCAAACACACCCCGGGGCCAAAGCCAAGAGTAGCATGGAAACAAAGCTACAGGCCACTATAGAGAGCAGCTGCCACTCTCCCTGCCCTCCCTGACCAAGGGTTGCATCTCAAATGGCACACTATTCCCTATATAGAGCCCGCATAGGGCTCTGGTCAAAAGCAGTGCACTATATAGAGAATAGGGTTCCATTTGGGACGCAAGCAAGTTCTCTGGTGTCACCCCCCGGTGGATGATCCATGAAGGGACAGCTTCAACAACATGGCAAGATCCGTTTGAGATTTGAAGAGCAAGGGCATTCAGGCAGACGCCCTATAGGCTACACCAGCGTTTCCCAAACTAGGTCCTGGGGACCCCAAGGGGTGCACGTCTTGGTTTTTACCCTAACACTACAAAGCTGATTCAAATAATCAAAGCTCGATGATTAGTTGGTTATTTGAATCAACTGTGTAGCGCTAGGGAAAAAACCAAAACGTGCACCCCTTGGGGTCCTGAGGAACGAGTTTAGGGCTACACAAAGCCCCAACCCCAACCTCAATATAGCGCCCTTTGATAAAACTCCTGCCCCTTGTAAATGTGAGTTTAAATATGAAGTTCCACATGGTGCCTTCAATGGCAAGACAATGACAAGCCCAAGTACTAAGAGACGAGAGCTGCTTCAAAGCTGCTGGACAGACTTGGCTTCATAATACATCACAGCTCAAGGCCAAGGGAGAGGAGGGCTTTCTTTCTGTGTGGTTTTGTAGAGGCTGAGTTATATTAGCGGAGTGGGAATGAGACATGTGTATAGTTTAGACAGGCTGGGTATCAAAGATGGGGCAGGGAGAGTAGTGGTAGGGTAATGGGAACAGATTGTGAGTGTTGGCTGGGGTAGGCAGTGGGTTGCCGGGTTGGAGATATGGGCTGCGTTGTGAGGGGCTTGGCCCACCTTTAGTCTCTGGCCATGCCACAACACCCCCCTGAAGACACGAGGGCAGCGCCAGGAATCCTGGGCCTCCAACCGCTGCCTTGGCTAAGAGGCGGGAACACACACATGCAGGCAGATGCACACGCACGCACGCACGCACACACACACACACACACACACACACACACACACACACACACACACACACACACACACACACACACACACACACACACACACACACACACACACCAACCACATCTTTAAAGCGTCCATGTCTGGTGATTAAACCATTTGAATAAGCATCTCTTTCCAGAGGACGGGATGAGCTAAGTGGCCATCAGGGTACAGGATGTCAGAGGGAAACCAAATGCTGGTTGCTGGTTGGTTGTCTTTGGAACGTTGGTCTCTGGTTGGCTGTCTTTAGTTGAGATAATTTGGCACGGTATGAGGCTCGAGGAGAGATGTTAGGCAGCCATGTACCTCTCTTATCCACATAGAAAAAAAATGAGAAAAATACTAGTTTCTATCCATCCCTTTCTCTCCTTTTGATCTTGTGGTTATTGTCGTTGACATCAGTGTCCAGACATTGTCATCTGTTACCCAGGATGCCTCACTACTGTCATGGTGGTGCCCGTGAGATCATGGATCTGGAATGTCTTGTGTCTGTTTGGGATGACGGAACCTTTCAGTCTGAGTGTATGTGTGTGTGTCTGTGTGTGTGTCTCACATAACAGAGCTTTGAGTCCGTCTGAGCACTAACAGCCCAACCCATGACTCATCTAGTACCAATGTACCAATCGCCACAGCCCAACCCAGCCCAGGGCTCACATGACAAGATGCAAAGTCTTTCAACGGCATGACAGTTTAACAGCCTCATTTAGCTTATATTAAAAGGCATCAGTGCCCCTCTTGTTTGTTAAAGTTTCAAACCTAAAGACAAAAAGCATGCAGAATAACATCATTAATAATGTCACCTCATCTATGTATTCAATGTTTTGTTTTAACTCGAGGCTCGTCACAGGAGCAGAGTAATGTCTCGTCACAGGGCTTGTCTGATGATGCAGGATAACCAGGAATGACGCAGGGACATAATATGATATTAATATAACACAGCAGCTACGCTTAAAAGGCTTGACACAGCTTTTAGAACTTTCCGTTGAACACTTATATAAGCTTTTCAAGGAGCCCACTATTAAAGGAACACCCAGTACTTCTCAGCTCAGAACTCTGTCTCACCATACCCCTGAGAAGACGTTTGGTTTTGGCTCTGTTTCAGCTACTCAAATCACTTACTGTGCTCAAACAGCTAGCTGTCTGTGTCTGGGGCTGGGCAGAGTAGGGCTCGTTATCATTACAGGATTGGTGAAGGCAATTACACGGTAACGGAATTACGCTTTGACTTAAAATGTATTTCAAAGTTTAACAAACCATCCAACTCTATGTACAATAACTACTTTGAACAATTTACACAGTAAATTTCACAAAAACACATTTACTGGAATAACTGTAAAGTTTGGTGACAGAATTATGGTAAAATCTCCATCAGTTTTTTGTTGCAACCACGTTTTCCAAAAACGTATATATCTGCTCCGAATTAACATTCAAAGATGTCTGCAGAAAGAATGGGTTGTACATAATTGGTCCCTGATCTGTACTATTCAGAAGTGCATAATTATGGATAGTAATATCATTATCTTCATGATGACATATCCTGAATAGGTACACAAAGGTAGAAATATGCAATATCCTTATTTTGCATATTTGGGTATTATTCTACACACTGGCTATTTTTCTAATGAGCTCCACCCCCCAAAAAGACCACATTTGGTTGGTCTGGACCAAACCAAATCTGAACCAATCATAGACGTCTATGTTTCATAAGTTTGGACATCACAGTACAGTACAGTACAGTAAAGTAGATATGTTCAGTACAGTAGAGTACAGTACAATACAGTACATTACACTGTACTCTGCTCTACTGTACTGTGCTAAACTCTACTGTATAGTACTGTACTCTACTTTTCTTTACTTTACTGTTCTGTACTGTGCTATTCTGGAGTGCACTGTACTCTGCTGTCCAAACTTGTGAAACCGAGACATCTATGATTGGTTCAGATTTGGACCGGCCAGGGCAAACTGACCAAATGTCAACTTCTTGTCAACGTCCATGGACGTCCAGTGTTGGTATGCCAGTGGAAGGGAGGACAGTAGCAGGTGATCCAACTGTGGTTTGTGACTACCCTTTCAATTGGGATAATTCCGTTACCAATTTGGTAACAGAGTTACAAGTATTAATCATTTAATAATTAATTAACAAATAACAAACTTGATTTCAGTAAAAACACTATAACTAAATGGTATGTCTACCTTTTTTTGTTACTTCTGTGAACTTTCCTTTTCCTCCGTCCTCATGAGGGAGAGAAATTAGAAAATATCTTTAAGGTACGTGGGTTTTTGGCAACAGAATTACAAGGCAATGTTTCTTAAACTGACAGAAGGCAAATCATTTCTCGAACTAAATATAAGTGTTGATATTAGTTGGAAGGGTCTTTACTTCAACATTATTGTGTTTTTATTTATTTCTAATACCTTTAAAGACTTTTTCTGGTTGTCCAATATACTGTATATGCTCAATTTGAAGTTGGTTGGTTGGTAGGAGGGGGAGAGAGAGAGAGAGAGAGAGAGAGAGAGAGAGAGAGAGAGAGAGAGAGAGAGAGAGAGAGAGAGAGAGAGAGAGAGAGAGAGAGAGAGAGAGAGAGAGAGAGAGAGAGAGAGAGAGAGAGAGAGAGAGAGAGAGAGAGAGAGAGAGAGAGAGATAGATACTTTTTTTTGTGGGGGGTTAAGGAACAACGAGAGGTAACATAGATCAGACCGTGGTGGCCTCTAATCCAAGTTCACTCAGCCCCTCAGCTTTTTGAAATCACATATCAAAGACCAGCCTGGATTACACTTAAATGCACATTAGACTAAACAGGCAGGTGCTCTGGTTCCGCACTGGACATGTGCCTGTCAAACAGCCCAGTGGGTAGAGAGGAGTAGAAAAGAGAGAGGAGAGAGTCCATAGTTCCTACCCGGAATCCTAATTTAAACATCCATCCTTACCACTTTAAATGAAACACACACAACCAAACAATTCCATGTTCACATACATGTCCTACAAATGTTTTGTGTTTATTGGGAGGCCCCTGGCCCTTTCTCTGTACCTGGCCCTTTGTAGTGCACTACTTTTGACCAGGGCCCATAGGCCTCTGGTCAAAGTAGTGCACACTATTAGTGGTGCACGAGTCAGCTGTTTGTTCACCTGCACCCACCCACAATTGCTAATAACCCATCCGCAACAGCCCGACTAGACATTGAGTGTAAAAAACATTAGGAACACTTCGTAATATTGAGTTGCACCCACACTTTTGCCCTCAGAACAGCCTCAATTCATTGGGGCATGGACTCTATAAGGTGTCGAAAGCCTTCCACAGGGATGCTGGCCCATGCTGACTCCAATGCTTCCCAAAGTTGTGTCAAGTTGGCTAGATGTCCTTTAGATGGAGGACAATTCTTGATACACACGGGAAATTGTTCAGTGGGAAAAACCCAGCAGCTTTGCAGTTCTTGACACACTCAAACCGGTGCGCCTGGCACCTACTACCATACCTAGTTCAAAGACACTTAAATATTTTAGTCTTGCCCATTCACCCTCTGAATGGCACACATACACAATCCATGTCTCAATTGTCTCAAGATGTAAAAATCCTTCTTTAACCAGTCTCCTCCCCTTCGTCTGATTGAAGTAAATGTAACAAGTGACATCAATAAGGGATTATAACTTTTACCTGGATTCACCTGGTCAGTCTATGTCATGGAAAGAACAGGTTTTCCTAATGTTTTGTATGTGATAAAGTGAAAATCTTAGGCCCGTGCCCGACCCTAACCCGCAAATATAGAAAATACGCTGTAGGCTACAGTCAGAGACGGCTGAACTCTTTTTTGACAGGGGATGCAGGATTTGTTAAGCCTAATTGAGATATGTTTCTGCTTATAATTTTTGACATTTTGGTAGGCTATTTCAAGAGCTTGGGAACATAAGGTTCTATCTGCTTTCTTGTCCAAATTGACTTATTGACATATCCTTGTTCGGTTCAATTCTCTCTACCTATATAGGTCTCTAAATACCCCAATTCATGTTGATAAGTTCAAAAGAATAAAATATAAAAATGTACACTATTCAAACGAATGAGGGCTCAGAACTTTAAAAGCAATTATCTGATTTGTTTAGTGCAACATTTTTGGTGTGAAATTTACGAATGACATCAGTTTGACCGGTTGTAAGAAAATAGAAAGCTGTGAAAATGACCCAGCATGTTTCTGATCATATTTCAGGTCGACTTGGATGCATATTTCATGTGGTTGAAATACTATCAGCTTTTATGATGCTGTTAAAGATAGCACCTCTACACACGGTCCCTAACTGCAAATTCTAATTCTCTCAAGATGCTGAATTAAATAAATAATATTTCTCAACTCCTGTTCCCAAGTCAAAATGTACGTTTGGTGTATCATTTTACTGCAACAAATGCTTAATTCTCCAGGAGTCAATATTAAGGCTATGTGAGAGGTTATAGACCTACAGTCAGTGTCCAGATTTCAGTTTCCATTTAACCCATCTGAACAGTAGGTTACAATTCCCTTGACCTATTTGGCCTATTTGAAGTCCCCGTCTTGTGACTGTCGAATTTGTATAGCGCAATCACAATCATCACACATAACATTGCCAGTACTGCTATCATCCTCTTTTACCACTTCACCAAATCTTTCTCAAACATTACTTTTCTTTCCCTCCCTTCAATGTATTTTCAACCCTCCATTTCGCAGCTTTTCTCTTATTTTTACATTTTTACATTTTTTTCCTCCCCAATTTTGTGATATCCAATTGCGATCCAATTACAATCTTGTCTTTCCTCTTATTGAATTAAACTCTGACATTGTCCTTTTTGCCTCAGTGGATCAAAAATATATACAGTGGGGAGAACAAGTATTTGAATACTTATGTCATGCAATAAAATGCAAATGAATTACTTAAAAATCATACAATGTGATTTTCTGGATTTTTCTTTTAGACTCCGTTTCTCACAGTTGAAGTGTACCTATGATAAAAATTATAGACCTCTACATGCTTTGTAAGTAGGTAAACCTGCAAAATCGGCAGTGTATCAAATACTTGTTGTCACGCCCTGGCTCTGGGACTCTGTTATGTTGAGCCAGGGTGTGTAGTTTCTATGTGTCTGTGTTCTAGGTTCTTTATCTAGCTGATGTGTTTTTTATGTTGGCCGGTGTGGTTCTCAATCAGAGGCAACGTGAATCAGCTGTTGATTGTTGTCTCTGATTGGGAACCATACTTAGGCAGCCTGTTTTGCCACAGTGTTTGTGGGATCTTGTTCCGTGTATGGTTTGTGTCTGTTACTAAGGACTTCACGTATCGTTTTGTTGTTTTGTTCGTGTGTGTACTCACAAAATAAAGTATGTTCACTCTTCACGCTGCGCATTGGTCCACTTCTATCGACGATCGTGACACTTGTTCTCCCCACTGTATATTTGGCGTGTGTACAGTTAGGTCCTAAAGCTTATAGGCTTACCAACTAATGCCAGAAAGCCTAAAAATAATCAGGGGCCATGTTTCCACTCTGAAGAACATCATGCTGTAAATGAAAATTAAATCACTTAAATAAGAAAATAAATCATCTTTCAAGTTAGTCAGCTCTCTCTCTCTCTCTCTCTCTCTCTCTCTCTCGCTCTCTCTCTCTCTCTCTCTCTCTCTCTCGCTCTCTCTCTCTCTCTCCACAGGTGGCCGGTGGCACCTTAATTGAGGAGGATGGCTCATAGTAATGGCTGTAATGGAATGGTATCGAACACATCAAACACATGTTTTCCATGTGTTTGATACCATTCCATTCACTCAATTCCAGCCATTATTGTGAGCCATCCTCCCCTCAGCAGCCTCCTGTGTCTCTCTCTTTCCACCCCCCCTCTCTCCCCTGCTCACAGTTAGTGAACAACCTAAAATAAACAGACAAATTTGACCTACATTATGAGCAAAGCAGGCAGTCTGCTACATACAATTAATCTTTAATAAAGCGTCTTAAAGACTGGGAAATAAATGTGTTGCTGGAAATTATTTTGATGCAATCTGAAGTCTCTTTTCCAAATTTCTGTGACTCACTCCCCACCCTCCTGATGACGCCCCTCCTGCCATTACATTGTCTGCCACTCATTGACAGCCAAATGGCCTCCAGTCCTTCCCCTCTCTACAATTAAACAATTACCACAGATTAACCTTCTCTCACTTAAAAAGACAGATTTGATGAGGATGTCTTCTGTCCTTTTTTGTTTCCCTTTCTCTTTTTTTCAACTGCCTCAAGCTCTTATTTTGCTACGTGTGCCGCAGCAGCGTGGCCGAAACTTCACGTTACAATTTAACCGTTTCGCTCCATTTCCATTGAAACGAATGGGCGACTTAGTGCCAAAGTTAGTGTCAGCACAGCAGGCAGCAGCACTGACTGTAGTACAGTGGCAGGGAGCTCCGAGCTCGACTCGTGATTGGAATATATTGCTCAGCCGGTGTGCCGGATGCTAGAGGTCTCATCAAGCCTGTGTCAATGTTTATTCAGCACACAGTTTCCATTTCAGCAGGCCACCCCTGCATCACCTTACCACTTAGTGGTTCACAGGTCCCCACTCTGTCAACGCAGTCATCCAACAGCTGGGTCGAACTGGACGTGCTGCAGTAAAAGGGGCCAAAATTTAGTGAAGGCCTATTTCTTGCCGGTGTGTTGGACGTTTAGGCTTGTGTAAGTCTGTCTCCACCAACTATTACTGTCTCCCAGCACATTACCTCATGAGGAATTAATGGCTGGGGCTGCACCCTAAATGGTACCATATTCCCTATGTAGTGCACTACTTTTGACCAGGGCTCATAGTAGTGCACTATACAGGGAATAAGGTGCAATTTGGGACACAGCCTGGGTGTGCATGTATCAGATCCTCTGAAGATCATTAGCATGGAAAAAATACTTGTACTTCTAGAAGGGTCCGGTTTGTTTTCTCTCACTGTTTTTACAGAGATAATGTTAGCATCTAAATGGCTGTTGGTACAGAGCCATTGGTGAGGATTGTAGACTATGTCACAGTAAGGGATTTGTAGTGTTGTGTTTACGACTAGATGGATGCTGGCTTACCTAGTTACACATCCAATAAGTATTTACTTAACTCTGGGTTCAATACGTGATCATTTGTTAAACCTGAATCTCCATTACTCTGTCAATCAGAGACATTGGTAACTAAACTTGTCACTGCATGTAGTTGATTAATATGACTTTCATTTACGGTACAGGCGGTTACTTTTAGAACCAAACATGTGAAATCAGAGCTACACTATCTCTGGTAGGATCGGTCAGCCAGTCATTTATACATAAAGGCCAGTCTGGTATCTCTTTGCTCTGTCCAGAGGCTTTCCGAAGAGTTAAAATGTGTGATCTCCGATCTCTTGGCCACAACAGATGAGTTTGGCCTAAATGACTCATCACTCGATGATTAGTGGTGACTGACTGGGCTGGTATTCATTCACTCCTTCCCCATAAACCCCATTCAGCCATGTTGGATGGAGGCTATTTGGAGCTGAGTGGGCTAGCGCCGCTAACCATGACCTTTAGATGTGAAGCAGAGATGCATGTTGTCTCTCTTAAACATTTGAAAATGCTGCAAACCATATGGAGAAGAGAAGAGAGAGATAGACAAACCGAGAGTGAGAGAGGGCAAGAGTCTATGAGTCATACTGTGAATTTATTGTGGCATGTAAAATCCACTAATCCATACTTGAGAACAGGTTATATTCCACCACTCTAGCCTTGGCTGGGGTTTTGCATGGGGGTTTTGCATGGTGTGCAACAGAGCAACCAGCACTGCCCACTAAGGAATGCCCATAAACCCTCCCACCCTGTGATGCCCTTCACTGCCCTTGGGGCTGTGAGGGGAAACCCTGCAGCAGCCTGTGTGGGCCCCACCATCAGTCAGGACCTCACTGGAAGCCCTCTGTCTGTCTCAAACTAGACCTGGCTTCAAGTTGTATTCGTTTTCTTTCAAATGCTTCAGCTGAGCTCGAGAGAACCAAGTCAATAGTGCCAAAAGTATAAACCCCGCCCATCTGGTACTGCAAGCCAAGCTGATCAAACGGTCAGTGTTTGAAAGATAACAAATACTGTTTGAACCCAGGTCGGGTTAACTACCTCTTCCCTTAAACCATTACCCCACAGTGGTGGAGATGGGCTGCTGAGAAGCCAGTCTCATTGCTTATGTTTAATTAATGGTATTTTCTAGACTTATTTATGCTTCATAAATGGCTAGGGGGTCCAATATTAGACGCATGTTGTTTATTAAATGTCTGGGTTTTATTGCATACTGTTAGATGGGAAGTATTTTGCTGGTGTGAAGATGGAAAAATGTGTCTGGGAGAAGGGTTAGGGGTGTAAGGGTTAGACATGGCGCTGGGACAGTGATAAAAGGTCTACATACCTGTGGTTCTGCTAGACTGGTGTTAAGCAAGGGGTGGTCAGGAGAGAGCTGACACACATACACTGACTGTAAGATAGGACCACCAAAGGTAGTGGTCTACGAGAGAAGAAATTGCAAAAAATGTCAGAGAAATACAAAGGTCGCAATTGCACAACCAATATCATAACACCATATTGATATCCTTGAAACCATACAATAAAAAGAGATGTGATGGAAAGCAGGAGAGAGACAGAGAGAGAGTAGAGAGACAGAGAAGAGACAGAGACACAGACAAACACAGAGACACAGAGAGAAAATTAAGAGAAAAGAGAGGGAAAAGGATGATCATTAGTTCAGTGTCCATGTAATGGTACAATCAAATGCATGGTGCCACAGTAACTGGAGCTTACAGCTGTCCTGTGGCTGAGAGGCCTATAAGAGTCCTATAATGAGTGTAGTCCCTGAGTTACTGTACCACTCTCTGCTCTCTCTCTCTCTCTCTCTCTCTCTCTCTCTCTCTCTCTCTCTCTCTCTCTCTCTCGCTCTCTCTCTCTCCCTCTCCGTCGTCTGGAAGCTTTTTCTCCGTCCTTCCTCCCTTCTTCCTCCCCTTCCGTCCTGGTATTATGTATTTAAGCTGTCAGATCAAACACAATCCCCTGTAAAAACCAGGATAGTTCTCCTAATCAGCCAAATTGCGTAACGCCATGCCTGAGGGGAAGACGTCTCTTTTTCCACCTTCTCTTCTCTTCTCTTCTCTTCTCTTCTCTTCTCTTCTCTTCTCTTCTCTTCTCTTCTCTTCTCTTCTCTTCTCTTCTCTTCTCTTCTCTTCTCTTCTCTTCTCTTCTCTTCTCTTCTCTTCTCTTCTCTTCTCTTCTCTTCTCTTCTCTTCTCTTCTCTTGAAGACATTACCTAATGGCATCAAACCAATGGTTACACTCTTCATCATCAGTGTCTCATTGATGCAAACGGATGTAATGGTAAAAATATGGCTGCTATTTTACGGGCTCCTAACCTGCTGTGCTATTTTGTTAGTGTTTGTAACTTATTTTGTAACTTATTGTGTACATAATGTTGATGCTACCGTCTCTTATGACCTAAAATAACTTCTGGACATCAGAACAGGGATTACTCACCTCGAACTGGACAAAGATTTTTTATTTAACGAGTCCACCTGCTTTCTCGGGAACGGGCCAAAATCCCTGTCCTTTGCGTGAATAAAACACGGAGAAAAAGGGGGCGGAGGTCGGGCTGCCTTCAGAGAATTCGTAGGCGAGTGAGTAAACCTCCACTACCATCCGTTCTATTGGCCAATGTGCAATCAATGGGACATTAAAAACTGTAATATCTTATGTTTCACTGAGTCGTGGCTGAACGACTACACAGATAATATAGAGCTGGCTGGATTTTCCGTGCATCGGCAGGACAGAGAAGCCACATCTGGTAAGGCGAGGGGCGGGGGTGTCTGTCTATTAGTCAATAACAGCTGGAGCGCGATGTCTAATATTAAAGAAGTCTCAAAGTATTGCTAGCCTGAGGTAGAGTACCATATGATAAGCTGTAGACCACACTATCTCCCAAGAGAGTTCTCATCTATATTATTCGTAGCCGTCTATTTACCACCACAAACTAATGCTGGCACTAAGACCGCACTCAACGAGCTGTATGAGGCCATAAGCAAACAAGAAAATGCTCATCCAGAAGCGGCGCTCCTAGTGGCCAAGGACTTTAACGAAGGCAAACTTAAATCCATTTTACCTCATTTCTACCAGCATGTCACATGTGCAACCAGAGGAAAAGACACTCCAGACCACCTTTACTCCACACACAGAGACACATACAAAACTCTCCCTCGCCCTCCATTTGGCAAATCTGACCATAATTCTATCCTCCTGATTCCTGCTTACAAACAAAAACTGAAGCAGGAAGTACCAGTGACTCGCTCAATACGGAAGTGGTCAGATAACGCAGATGCAACGCTACAGGACTGTTTTGCTAGCACAGACTGGAATATGTTCCGGGATTCATCCAATGGCATTGAGGAGTATACCACCTCAGTCATCGGCTTCATCAATAAGTGCATCAATGATGTCGTCCCCACAGTGAACGTACGTACATATCCCAACCAGAAGCCATGGATTACAGGCAACATCCGCATCGAGCTAAAGGATAGAGCTGCCGCTTTCAAGGAGCGGGACACTAATCCGGACGCTTATAAGAAATCCCGCTACGCCCTCAGACGAACCATCAAACAGGCAAAGCGTCAATATAGGAGTATGATTGACTCCTACTACACAGGCTCTGACGCTCGTCGGATGTGGCAGGGCTTGAAAACTATTACGGACTACAAAGGAAACCCAGCCGAGAGCTGCCCAGTGACGTGAGCCTACCAGACGAGCTAAATGCCTTTGAGGCAAACAACACTGAAGCATGCATGAGAGCACCAGCTGTTCCGGACGACTATGTGATAACGCTCTCGGTAGCCGATGTGAGCAGGACCTTTAAACAGGTCAACATTCACAAAGCCGCGGGGCCAGACAGATTACCAGGATGTGTTATCAAAGCATTCGCGGACCAACTAGCAAGTGTCTTCACTGACATTTTCAACATGTCCCTGACCCAGTATGTTATACCTACATGTTTCAAGCAGACCACCATAGTCCCTGTGCCCAAGGAAGCGAAGGTAACCTGCCTAAATGATTACCGCCCCGTAGCACTCACATCAGTAGCCATGAAGTGCTTTGAAAGGCTGGTCATGGCTCACATCAACACCATTATCCCGGATACACTAGACCCACTCCAATTCGCATACCACCCCAACAGATCCACAGATGACGCAATCTCAATCGCACTCCACACTGCCCTTTCCCACCTGGACACAAGGAACACCTATGTGAGAATGCTGTTCATTGACTACAGCTCAGCGTTCAACACCATAGTGCCCACAAAGCTCATCACTAAGCTAAGGACCCTGGAACTAAACACCTCCTTCTGCAACTGGATCCTGGACTTACTGACAGGCAACCCCCAGGTGGTAAAGGTAGGCAACAACACGTCTGCCATGCTGATCCTCAACACTGGGGCTCCTCAGGGTGCGTGCTTAGTCCCCTCCTGTACTCCCTGTTCACCTACGACTGCGTGGCCAAACACGACTCCAACACCATCATTACGTTTACTGACGACACAACAGTGTTAGGCCTGATCACCGACAATGATGAGACAGCCTATAGGGAGGAGGTCAGAGATCTGGCAGTGTGGTGCCAGGTCACCAACATCTCCTTCAATGTGAGCAAGACAAAGGAGCTGATCGTGGACTACAGGAAAAGGTGGGCCGAACAGGCCCCCATTAATATCGACGGGGCTGTAGTGGAGCGGGTCGAGAGTTTCAAGTTCCTTGGTTTCCACATCACCAACAAATTATCATGGTCCAAACACACCAAGACAGTCGTGAAGAGGGCATGACAATACCTTTTCCCCCTCAGGAGACTGAAAAGATTTGGCATGTGTCCCCAGATCCTCAAAAAGTTATAATAATAATAATAATAATATGCCATTTAGCAGACGCTTTTATCCAAAGCGACTTACAGTCATGCGTGCATACATGTTTTGTGTATGGGTGGTCCCGGGGATCAAACCCACTACCTTGGCGTTACAAGCGCCGTGCTCTACCAGCTGAGCTACGGAGAACCACCCATACAGCTGCACCATCGAGAGCATCCTGACCGGTTGCATCAACGCCTGGTATGGCAACTGCTCGCCATCTGACCGTAATGCGCTACAGAGGGTAGTGCGTACAGCCCAGTACATCACTGGGGCCAAACTTCCTGCCATCCAGGACCTATATACTAGGCGGTGTCAGAGGAAAGGCCAAAAAATTGTAAAATAATCCAGTCACCCAAGTCATAGACCGTTCTCTCTGCTACCACACTGCAAGCAGTACGGGAGCGCCAAGTCTAGGACAAAAAGGCTCCTTAACAGCTTCTACCCCCAAGCCATAAGACTGCTGAAAAAATTATCAAATGGCCACCCGGACTATTTACATTGGTTTGGGATAGGCTTAAAACAGAAATCTCAAAAACAACTTTCTATCGCTGGATTTGAACTTGCTATCCTCGTCCACAACGCCCTAGCAAACCGAAACCTACTTGAAGGTAACAGCGCTCATTGTTGCCCCTAGTGGCTGGTTTCCACTTCCTCAGACTTGGATGGACGTTGAATACTGACTTGTATCACGGGTGACCTGGCTGCCCAAATGGCACCCTATTCCCCATAAAGTGTGCTACGTTTGACCAGAGTCCTATGGGCGGGCCTTGGTCAAACGTAATGCAATGCATAGGGAATAGGGTGCCATAGTCTGCCACACACTAGACCAATACAACCTATCTTGACAGAGGTGAGATGGAGTCTGCCAGAGATGAGCTTGAGACATAAATCAACCCACTAGTTAGTTTCCTTGGAAGTAACCACATCCTTCTCCTCTTCTTCCTCCTCCTCCTCTTCCTCCTCCTCGTCCTCCTCCCACTCCCTCCGTCCTTATTTCAGAGCTGAAATGAAATCTCAGAGAACAATAGGGAATGAAAAAGGGTAATAATAGAATCTATTCCAAGAGGTGACCAACCAGTACTGTCTTCAGTCTTTCTACGTAATGACTCTTTGTGAAAAAAAGAAGGCTATTTTACTCAAAAATTGTCTAAGCTTCTTCGTTGATTGCTTTTATTTTTGTTCAATCCATTCCTGTTTAGGAGGACTTTGGTTATGAAAGCTCTTCTTTTGGGTCATTGTATGGACAGTGTTCCAGACCATAACAACATGGTCTGGAAAAGTAGTGCACTGTATAGGGAATAGGGTGCAATTTGGGATACAACCTCAGTAAAGGTCATTGTACTAGCGTAGCTAGCTCAGGAAGCTGGTCAGTACTGTAGAGGCAGTTAGCAGCGCTGGGTCAAGGACACATTAGTCTGTTATCTTCAGAGAGGCTAGCGTCCTGAGGTTTATAACCTCAGCTACTCACATCCTCATATCCATTTACCAGCAGTGGAAAAAGTACCCAATTGTCATACTTGAGTAAAAGTAAAGATATCTTAATAGAAAATAACTCAAGTAAAAGCGAAAGTCACCCAGTAAAGTACTACTTGAGTAAAAGTCTAAAATTATTTGGTTTTAAATATTCTTAAGTATCAAAAGTAAATGTAATTGATAAAATGTGCTTAAGTATCAAGAATTTGAAATTCCTTATATTAAGCAAACCAGACGGCACCATTTTATTGCTTTTTTAATTTACGGATAGCCAGGGGCACACTCCAACACTGTGTTTAGTGAATCCGCCAGATCAGGTAGTAGGGATGACCAGGGATGTTCTCTTGATAAGTGTGAATTGGACCATTTTCCTGTCCTGCTAAGCATTTAAAATGTAACAAGTACTTTTAGGTGTCATGGAAAACATATGGAGTAAAAAGTACATTATTTTCTTTAGGATTGTAGTGAAGTAAAAGTAAAAGTTGTCAAAAATAAAAATAGTAAAGTAAAGTACAGATACCAAAAAAAACTACTTAAGTAGTACTTGAAAGTATTTTTACTTAAGTACTTTACACCACTGGCATTTACTCACTGCTTATTCACTACTTCCCAGCTCACTGTATTGGCTCAGGATGGCTTTTCCCAGATGTGACACGAGGGGAAAATAAACCTTGACCAGTTCTGTCCAGATCCGGACATCTTTCAGCCAACATCACCTGAGGACTATTCTGTTTGTTATCAGTTCCTCAATGATCGCAGAGCTTTTTCCATGTTTTTCCATGTTGAATTTCAATGTATTGTTGTTGGTGGTGTTCTTAGAATTGTTTCTGGATATAAGGCAGAACTTTCAAGTTGAAAAAGTAAACCAAAAAGCCCCCTATAAGAGTGTAAAGCCAGAGAACACGGCCACGCTTTTATCCCGACTGCAGATAAAAAAAAATTTACACCAAGCAGAAAGATATGCTTGACATACTGTATGTTTATTTTATTTCATAGTAAAATAGACAACAGATAACCTCCCTGTTTACGCTAGTTCATCTGGTCCTCTGAAGATGATCGTAATTCAGTGGAACATTTTCGAATTAGTTACTGCCGTCTCTTCCAAGACCAACGTTCAGAGCAAAGCCTTTCTCTTTCCCTAATAAACCGACTGGGGCAGGGTGAAGAGTTTGAGTTATTATTAGCCTACGCTAGCTGGCAGTCAATCTGTGGAACTTGGGTTAGCCAAAAACAGAGAGAAAGAAGAAGAGCAGAACTGGTCAAGGTCTTGGACGTAGAAGCAATTAGAGGAGGGGAAACCATGGGATAAAGAGCAGAAAAAAAGCTATTGTAAATCTTGACCACGGCCAAGTTTATGACAGTGGAGGATAATGAATGTCTAGAAAGAGGGTGAGAGGATTAAAGGTAGTTCCAGGCAGTTCCTCCACAGTGCATGGTCTTGGGTTTCTCTCTGGTCCTGATTGCTGCTGGATGCGAAGGAAGTAACCTCTGGATGGGTGACTCATCTCTTGGAGTCGGGCCTCGCTGATCGCTTTTTGAGCCTCAAAGAGAATGGACCATCTTCATAGTACTCTTCAAAGAGCCACTCTTATCACTAGCCTGTGTGTCAAGCTTTTGCCAGTTACTGTTTGCAATAAATAATGATGACTTATCATGTTGACTACTGATGCGTGCTAACAATACATCTTATAGTTCTTGTATGTGTCCCAAATGGCACCATATTCCCTATATCGTGCACTACTTTTAACCAGATACCTATGGGGCTCAGTCAAAGTACTGCAATGCATATCGAATGGGTTACAATTGTCTTTCAAACGTCTACCTTCTTATGCCTCAGTGCACTGGCTTCAGTGTTTGTAGTACACGCCTCCAAGCCATTCGCCGTTATTTTGAGCCAAGATGCAGGTGGTGATTACTTTTTTCCTTCACTTCCCTACACCTACCCCCATCATCTCCACTGGTCTCAATCCTCACGTGTTGCCTGTCCAGGGTCACCTCTAAATATGAGCCTCACCCCACCGTCCCCCCTCCCTCCTCCCGCCCCAGGGGTTAACGACACCCCCTTAGAGAGCTCCCCCCACTTCTCTGTTGGATTCTCTCCCGCCCCCCCCTAGGCCTGGGCTCCCCATCTTGATCGGACTGGAAGGGGGACCGTTTCCATGGCAACACACGTTGTGTTTGTGTACACACAGTGGTTTCAGGAGCCGGGGGGGTTCAGGAAGAGGAAATTAATCACCATGGGGAAATACAGGTCACTGTGACTGGGGGCTCAGGGGAGTAGCAACCACCCATACTGGGGAAAGCACAGAACCCACCCCCCAACAAGACCCCCCCCCCCCCCTGTTCCCCACTCTCCACTCAGACTTCCACCGCCACCTATCCACCCCGGTTCCCCTCTAGTTATGATTAGAAACCATAACAACATGCTTCACTGTCAAAATGTGTCCACATTCATTCAGCCCCACGGCTTAACAACCTGTTTGTGTGACTAGACTGGGGGCCCCTGTTACCCCTCCAAAGGACTAGGGGTTTTAGAGGTGTAATCATCCACATGCACTGATCACAAAGGCCCCTATCTTCCTCTGACATATGGTAATCAGGAAGGTAAGGGTTGAGTGTGTGTTTTTTTGTGTGTGGTGTGTGGTGTGTGTGTGTTTGTGCGCATGTGTGTGTGTGTGTGGATGGTTCTGGGTCTTTGATGGTTCGCCTCATGTTGCCTCAGGCCTGTTCAGTGCCCCCAATGATAGCTGCTTTGATCCAACAAGACCGGCTACTATACCGGTTACTACTCAGGGTTATCGTGTCAGTCATTACTGGTATTACAGGACGTTAATAACTTAATACACTTAGAAAGAAAGGGCTACCTAGACACCAAAAGGGTTCTGTTACATGGACAGCCAGAGAACCCTATATGATTATAGGTAGCCCCTTTTCTTCTAAGAATGTACATATCCTCTTAGGTAGATATACAGTGAGGGAAAAAAGTATTTGATCTCCTGCTGATTTTGTACGTTTGCCCACTGACAAAGAAATGATCAGTCTATAATTTTAATGGTAGGTTTATTTGAACAGTGAGAGACAGAATAACAACATAAAAATCCAGAAAAACGCATGTCAAAAATATAAAAAATTGATTTGCATTTTAATGAGGGAAATAAGTATTTGACCCCCTCTCAATCAGAAAGATTTCTGGCTCCCAGGTGTCTTTTATACAGGTAACGAGCTGAGATTAGGAGCACACTCTTAAAGGGAGTGCTCCTAATCTCAGCTTGTTACCTGTATAAAAGACACCTGTCCACAGAAGCAATCAATCAATCAGATTCCAAACTCTCCACCATGGCCAAGACCAAAGAGCTCTCCATGCATGTCAGGGACAAGATTGTAGACCTACACAAGGCTGGAATGGGCTACAAGACCATCGCCAAGCAGCTTGGTGAGAAGGTGACAACAGTTGGTGCGATTATTCGCAAATGTAAGAAACACAAAATAACTGTCAATCTCCCTCGGCCTGGGGCTCCATGCAAGATCTCACCTCGTGGAGTTGCAATGATCATGAGAACGGTGAGGAATCAGCCCAGAACTACACAGGAGGATCTTGTCAATGATCTCAAGGCAGCTGGGACCATAGTCACCAAGAAAACAATTGGTAACACACTACGCCGTGAAGGACTGAAATCCTGCAGCGCCCGCAAGGTCCCCCTGCTCAAGAAAGCACATATACATGCCCATCTGAAGTTTGCCAATAAACATCTGAATGATTCAGAGGAGAACTGGGTGAAAGTGTTGTGGTCAGATGAGACCAAAATCGAGCTCTTTGGCATCAACTCAACTCGCCGTGTTTGGAGGAGGAGGAATGCTGCCTATGACCCCAAGAACACCATCCCCACCATCAAACATGGAGGTGGAAACATTATGCTTTGGGGGTGTTTTTCTGCTAAGGGGACAGGACAACTTCACCGCATCAAAGGGACGATGGACGGGGTCATGTACTGTCAAATGTTGAGTGAGAACCTCCTTTCCCTCAGCCAGGGCATTGAAAATGGGTTGAGGATGGGTATTCCAGCATGATAATGACCCAAAGCACACGGCCAAGGCAACAAAGGAGTGGCTCAAGAAGAAGCACATTAAGGTCCTGGAGTGGCCTAGCCAGTCTCCAGACCTTAATCCCTTAGAAAATCTGTGGATGGAGCTGAACGTTCGAGTTGCCAAACGTCAGCCTTGGAGAAGATCTGCAAAGAGGAGTGGGACAAAATCCCTCCTGAGATGTGTGCAAACCTGGTGGCCAACTACAAGAAACGTCTGACCTCTGTGATTGCCAACAAGGGTTTTGCCACCAAGTACTAAGTCATGTTTTGCAGAGGGGTCAAATACTTATTTCCCTAATTCAAATGCAAATCAATTTAGAAAATGTTTGACATGCAGTTTTCTGGATTTTTTTGTTTTTATTCTCTCTCACTGTTCAAATAAACCTACCATTAAAATTATAGACTGATCATGTCTTTGTCAGTGGGCAAACGTACAAAATCAGCAGGGGATCAAATACTTTTTTCCCTCACTGTAACCAGCCCAAACTGTAGTGGATAATGTGTTGTTAAGCCATATGTAGAATGTTGAAATTATGGCATGGTGTGGCATTTTATTTCCATGGCAATTTCCAACCAGCCACTGGGGACAAGGCGAATTCCTGTTACCTTCTCGTAGATTTGCGACGAACTAGGCACTAGTTTTGTTTTATTATAATTTTTCTGTTTTAACCCTATCCCAAACCTAAACTTATCCACTCGGAATTAATGACTAAACTGATGTTCAACCCTGTCCCAAACCTTATCCCAAACCTTAAACAGTCGGAATTGTTGACTGCTAAGACATGACAAAATACGCCATAATTAAAGGGGCAAGACATGCCATATATCTGTTGCCTGCAGTTATGTCAAATGTGTCAATTTTCTTTGGAGGTTGCGTTGAATATCTCATTTCTTGAGGTGCTGAGTAATTTCGTACTAAAGAAAGTTGGTCTCAGACTAAGGCTCATTCTTCTGACGTTTCTCTGGGTATTTTTACTCCCCTGAGGGGTTTTGCCGTGACTTTCTAGACAAATTGTGCTTCATCTTGCGGTTTGGCATTTCCTTAACTCATTCATTGATTTCGGTTGTACAGTTGTTACTTTTTGAAAAATGAGGGCAGGATCTGAAGATTTTTTGATTAATTCCCAACCCCACTCTATGCCTAAATGTCTGACTCTGAGGCTGCAGTGCTTTAGATCAGTGCTCTGTTCCAATGGGACCCTCATATATAAGGCCATTATAGCCAATCAAAGGGAAATATAAAAAGGTGGATTTTGGTTGGGTAAAATAATGGGCAGGAAAGCTTTCATTAATGACCTGAATGAATCTTCAGTATGTGGGACTTTCTTGCAGGCCAAGCGTTCCCTGGACGACGTTAAATCAATCTGAATATCCGTGGGTGTCATCACACAGCCAGCCTAATGGTTATGAAAGAGCCCTGTGAGAGAGAAAAGTGGGAACTTTTTCTTATTTTTCCCCCATTTGTGCAAACCTCTTCTCTCTCTCTCTCTCTCTCTCTCTCTTGCTCTCGCTCTCTCTTTCTATCACTCTCTTGCTCGCTGTGTCCTCTCTTGGTATGAGGGCTTTGATAGTAAACACTAGACAGACATGTTATTGAAAAGCCGTAACATTTGCCATCTGTAGTTTGTCACTGTCAATTCTTTTTACTATGTTAGTTTTTCAAAGTGTCTCTCTCTTTATTCTGGGGCCGCTTTCTAAAGGACCAGAAAGTAAAATGTGAGCTTTTACCTGCTCTCCGTGGACTCTCCAAGGTGATATTCAATGGGGAAAAAACAACACAACAAATATATTTCTGTTTTTGTAACTCCATGACTACTCCACCGAGCGTTGCCATGTTATTGAACCAACACCCAGTATCATGGTGTCAAGCTAAAGTACGGGTGGTTCTCCTCTGATCATAACACCAGGCTGTGGTCTATAATTGGCTTTGTTTTTGGTCCTCAGTCCACTCTACAGGCTATGGATCCATGATATTCAGAGCCTGGCATAGCAGGCCACAGTATCACAAAAATATGGTATGGAGGCTAAGGGCTTGAGGATAAACAACATAGACTTGACGATCAAACCCCCTTTCTTCCTCCTCTGCCTCAACCAGATCTAGATGCAAATCTTCTGAAGGAGAGCATTGACAGAGAAATTAGTGAGAGCAGTAATTGAAAGAGAGAATCTCTGACATTGACAGATAGAACTGAATTGATGCCTTAATTTTGTACATTACTTCCTCATTGACAGGACAATTTAAAGCTCCCAGGCATCATCAGATCCTAATATCAGTACAGAGCAGACAAAAGAGAAAACACAAACCTGAACAAGGAGACAGCTCCTGTCTGTCCTTAATCTCTCTCTCTCTCTCTCTCTCTCTCTCTCTCTCTCTCTCTCTTGCGAAAGTATTCACCCCCTGGCATTTTTCCTATTTTGTTGCCTTACAACCTGGAATTAAAATTGATTTTTTGGGGGTTTGTATCATTTGATTTACACAACATGCCTACCACTTTGAAGATGCAAAATATTTGTTATTGTGAAAGAAACAAGAAATAAGACAAAGAAACACAAAACTTGAGTGTGCATAACTATTCACCCCCCGAAAGTCAATACTTTGTAGAGCCACCTTTTGCAGCAATTACAGCTGCAAGTATCTTGGGGTATGTCTCTATAAGCTTGGCACATCTAGCCACTGGGATTTTTGGCCAATCTTCAAGGCAAAACTGCTCCAGCTCCTTCAAGTTGGATGGGTTCCGCTGGTGTACAGCAATCTTTAAGTCATACCACAGATTCTCAATTGGATAAAGGTCAGGGCTTTGACTAGGCCATTCCAAGACATTTAAATGTTTCCCCTTAAACCACTCAAGTGTTGCTTTAGCAATATGCTTTGGGTCGTTGTCCTGCTGGAAGGTGAACGTCCGTCCCAGTCTCAAATCTCTGGAAGACAAGACTTTCCTGTATTTAGCCCCATCCATCATTCCTTCAATTCTGACCAATTTCCCAGTCCCTGCCAATGAAAAACATCCCCCAACATGATGCTGCCACCACCATGCTTCACTGTGGGAATGGTGTTCTCGGGGTGATGAGATGTGTTGGATTTGCGCCAGACATAGCGTTTTCCTTGATGGCCAAAAAGCTCAATTTTAGTCTCATCTGACCAGAGTACCTTCTTCCATATGTTTGGGGAGTCTCCCACATGCCTTGTTTGCTTATTATTTTCTTTAAGCAATGGGTTTTTCTGGCCACTCTTCCGTAATGCCCAGCTCTGTGGAGTGTACAGCTTAAAGTGGTCCTATGGACAGATACTCCAATCTCCGCTGTGGAGCTTTGCAGCTCCTTCAGGGTTATCTTTGGTCTCTTTGTTGCCTCTCTGATTAATGCCCTCCTTGCCTGGTCCGTGTTTTGGTGGGCGGCCCACTCTTGGCAGGTTTGTTTTGGTGCCATATTCTTTCAATTTTTTAATAATGGTTAAATTTTTAATAACTCTGATCTGCAAATCTGTCATCAAGGCAAAGGGTGGCTATTTGAAGAATCTCAAATATCAACTATATTTTGATTTGTTTAACACTTTTTTGTTTACTACATGATTCCATTTGTGTTATTTCATAGTTTTGATGTCTTCACTATTATTCTTCAATGTAAGAAATAGTAAAAATATAGAAAAACCCTTGAATGAGTAGGCGTGTCCAATCTTTTGACAGGTACTGTATATATGTCTATATCTATCTCGATCCCTCTCTCTCTCTCTCATTCTCTCTCTCTCTCTCTCTGTAGTCTGTTTATTTTATTGTATCTGCCATGCGTGTCAGTTCTCTCAGAGGGCTGGGAAAAGAAGAAAGGACACGGAGCGGAGGGAGACATGGGAGGAGAGAGGAAGAGCAGGCGACCGCTAACTCTCTCTGAACATCTTATACTCCTGAATGGGTCTTTCAAGTGTTCCTCCTCTGATATCTACCAACCAACCAATCCTTAGCCAATCCCACTGGTGCCGCCAGGCTTCACTGAACGATGAAAATAAGCATCCCTCTCTCTCCCTTTCCCCATCTTCTGTTTTCTTTTTCATTCCTCCCTTGCTTTGTACCTTTCATTTATTCTCCTGGCTGGAACACAAGCAAGCTATTATACGGACAACAGCACCTCTAATTCCCCCAAAAAGATAGCAGCGTGTGTGTATATCTAAATGTTTCTTCTTTTTTCTCCTGCTCCTCCATTTTCCCCTTTTTTTTTTCTGAATTGATTTTCAGGAAATCAGTCTTAGAAGGGATTAATTATGTTTGCCAGGAGTCTATGTCAGTGTGTGGATACAGGCATGGATGTGCATGTATGTGGGTGCGTGTGTGTGCGCGTGTGTGAGTTCGTTCATGCATCGAGATACAGTGGGGAAAACAAGTATTTAGTCAGCCACCAATTGTGCAAGTTCTCCCACTTAAAAAGATGAGAGAGGCCTGTAATTTTAATCATAGGTACACGTCAACTATGACAGACAAATTGAGAAAAGAATATCCCGAAAATCACATTGTAGGATTTTTTATGAATTTATTTGCAAATTATGGTGGAAAATATGTATTTGGTCACCTACAAACAAGCAAGATTTCTGGCTCTCACAGACCTGTAACTTCTTCTTTAAGAGGCTCCTCTGTCCTCCACTCGTTACCTGTATTAATGGCACCTGTTTGAACTTGTTATCAGTATAAAAGACACCTGTCCACAACCTCAAACAGTCACACTCCAAACTCCACTATGGCCAAGACCAAAGAGCTGTCAAAGGACACCAGAAACAAAATGGTAGACCTGCACCAGGATGGGAAGACTGAATCTGCAATAGGTAAGCAGCTTGGTTTGAAGAAATCAACTGTGGGAGCAATTATTAGGAAATGGAAGACATACAAGACCACTGATAATCTCCCTCGATCTGGGGCTCCACGCAAGATCTCATCCCGTGGGGTCAAAATGATCACGAGAACGGTGAGCAAAAATCCCAGAACCACACGGGGGGACCTAGTGAATGACCTGCAGAGAGCTGGGACCAAAGTAACAAAGCCTACCATCAGTAACACACTACGCCGCCAGGGACTCAAATCCTGCAGTGCCAGACGTGTCCCCCTGCTTAAGCCAGTACATGTCCAGGCCCGTCTGAAGTTTGCTAGAGTGCATTTGGATGATCCAGAAGAGGATTGGGAGAATGTCATATGGTCAGATGAAACCAAAATATAACTTTTTGGTAAAAACTCAACTCGTCGTGTTTGGAGGACAAAGAATGACGAGTTGCATCCAAAGAACACCATACCTACTGTGAAGCATGGGGGTGGAAACATCATGCTTGTGGGCTGTTTTTCTGCAAAGGGACCAGGACGACTGATCCGTGTAAAGGAAAGAATGAATGGGGCCATGTATCGTGAGATTTTGAGTGAAAACCTCCTTCCATCAGCAAGGGCATTGAAGATGAAACATGGCTGGGTCTTTCAGCATGACAATGATCCCAAACACACCGCCCGGGCAACGAAGGAGTGGCTTCGTAAGAAGCATTTCAAGGTCCTGGAGTGGCCTAGCCAGTCTTCAGATCTCAACCCCATAGAACATATTTGGAGGGAGTTGAAAGTCTGTGTTGCACAGCGACAGCCCCAAAACATCACTGCTCTAGAGGAGATCTGCATGGAGGAATGGGCCAAAATACCAGCAACAGTGTGTGAAAACCTTGTGAAGACTTACTGAAAACGTTTGACCTGTGTCATTGCCAACAAAGGGTATATAACAAAGTATTGAGAAACTTTTCTTATTGACCAAATACTTATTTTCCACCATAATTTGCAAATAAATTCATTAAAAATCCTACAATGTGATTTTCTGGATTTTATTTTCTCATTTTGTCTGTTATAGTTGACGTGTACCTATGATGAAAATTACAGGCCTCTCTCATCTTTTTAAGTGGGAGAACTTGCACAATTGGTGGCTGACTAAATACTTTTTTTCCCCAATGTATGTGGTTGCATAATGCCAAACAGAGGGATCTACCAAGGTATTTCTCTTATTTCTCTTCTTAAGCCACCGGTAAATCAGCCTATTCTTGGCTCTTTCCATTCCCTGGATCTCAACAGGAATTTGTAAACAAATTCACAAACACAGAGACAAAGTCTAACTGTAATACAATCTGTTTAAATCTCACAAATAAATCTATAAAATGCCTTGCTTTCAGCCTCTGCTAAGGCCAGCTAAGGCTTCTGTGAACATCACTATGGCTCCAGTTTAATACGGGGTTTTCTGTCTACAAGTTGGAAGGAGGGGGGGGGGGAGCTTCATGTAGTGTGAACTGAACACTCTATAGGGAGGTTGGATGGATTGATTTATTTGGCTGGCTGACTGGCTGGCCTGGAGGAGGCAGGATCTGATCATGCCATGGAGAAATAGATACACAATGATGCATAAATAATTCACCAGATCTGTCTGTGAAAATGTTTCATAACAAATATCTATGAAGATGAGAAGATCATTACGAATCTCACCATTGAGTCACAGTCAGAAGAGAACATGGCAGAGGGTCAGAATGCCCTGGCCTGGCCGTCTAGAAAGACTCCCCCTTGTTTCACGGCCTTCTTCCTGATGGGGCTCAGGTCAGAGGTCAAGTGCTGTGGGAACGTCACTGTCCCCACTGGGAGTGTAGGGTAATGGAATGGGAGATCCAGGTCAAATGGGAACACAGACACGCACACGCACACACACACACACACACACACACACACACACACACACACACACACACACACACACACACACACACACAGAATGGGAGACCAAGGTCAAATGGGAACAATTTGGGGAGCAACCTCTGCAATGGGGACAGGTTCAAGTGAGAGTGAAGGTTTGATGCTTGATTTGGGACTGGGAGGGAGAGCGGGAGCAGGGCTGTAATAATAGCCATTAAATCCCATTGAGCGACAAAATAAGTCGTAAATCTCATCAGATATCGGGTCTCTGTCTCTCCACATATGTTGGCTGTAATTTAATTTCACTGAATTGTGATGTCCCTCCTCGATTTCTTATACTCACTAAGATAATGTCTCTCCATTTTCTCTTGTCAGGGCAAATCCATTTAAAATCACACAAAAAAATTGATTGATTCTTACGAGAGTTGTGCCAATAAATACAGGAAATGACAGAATCTATATTTGCACAATCTAGTATGAGAAGTGTCGTCAAACATCAAATGCATCGCTTTGTCTGTGTCTTGATATTGCTCTGACAATGACATAGTTACAAAGTAATAATGGTGAGTATGTTTTAAGCAGGTTTTAACGCCAGCAGGTTAGGTTGATGGTTTCACTAGGTGACATGATGCGGGGGAGTAATGAGGAAGGCCTATAAGGTCTGTGTCAGGAGCGTTGTGTCTGTCTGTTACCGTCTAGGTCTCTCCACCTGTCACTGTGTCACCCTGTGTGACAGGGTTTACCCCTGACTGTGTCAAAGCCTGACAGTTGACAAAGCTGGAGTGACAGGGCTGTGATCCCTCCCCATAAACCACAGAGTAGGGGGTGCATCTTGACACTCACTCATACACACACACACACACACACACACACAGATCAGGGGGTGCCTCTCGATTTGTGTGTTACCGCGTCCGTCTGTCACCCTGAGTAACAGAGTGAACTAGTAGAAGCCGGAGGCTGCTGGGAGCCCCAGCCATGATGCTGTGTCACAGTCTCACACTAGTATAGTAGGCCTTGGTAGCTAATGAGATCTGGGCCTCTGTCTGTAGCAAACACTGATACTCCACACTCAGGGATCCTTTTGGCTGAATAATAACAACACACTTACTCAACTTCAAATCAAGCCACAAACAGTAAACACACATGAGCTAACAAGCCAACTAGTAAGCCAGTAAGATTGCAACTTATTTTATCAGCCCACTGAGCATATGATGCTGTTATAAATTTGATTTCAAGCAGATGCTTTTCTCTTGCTTGGTTTGGGATCAATCAGATAAAAGAAAAGACACACCACAACAGAGGACAAAGCAATGGGCCACACACAGTCCTTCTCTAGCTACTGAATTAGATCCTCAAAAAGTTATACAGCTGCACCATTGAGAGCATCTTGACTGGCTACATCGCCGCTTGGTATGGCAACTGCTTGGCATTCGACCTCAAGGCGCTACAGAGGGTTGTGCGTATGGCCCAGTACATCACTGGGGCCAAGCTCCCTGCCATCCAGGACCGCTATACCAGGCGCTGTCAGAGGAAGGCCTAAAAAATTGTCAATGACTCCAGCCACCCAAGTCATAGACGGTTCTCTCTGCTACCGCACGGCAAGCGTTACCGATGCACCAAGTCTGGAACCAACAGGACCCTGAACAGCTTCTACCACCAAGCCATAAGACTGCTAAATAGTTAGTTAAATAGTTAACCAAATAGCTACCCGGATTATCTGCATTGCATTAACTTTTTTGACTCATCACATACGCTTCTGCTACTGTTTACTATCTGTCACTTTATTCCTAATTATATGTACATATCTACATCAATTACCTCATACCCCTGCACATCGACCTTGTATATAGCCAAGTCATCGTTACTCATTGTCTATCTATTATTACTTTTATTATTATGTGTTTTACTTTTTTATTATTTTCTATTTTCTTTCTCTCTGCATTGTTGGGAAGTAAGTAAGCATTTCACTGTTAGTCCACACCTGTTGTTTACGAAGCATGTGACAAATAACATTTTATTTGATTACACTGCCACCTATCCACCACCTCCCTCTTCTCTCTCCACTATCATCCTCCTGTGGTATTTCTGACTCTAAATGAAATGGAGACAGACATTGCTACAGTGCCTCCCAGGCCAAAGCAACGAAGCCTCTCCGACCAGGTTCTGGTAGCTCTACGTTGATGTATCTCCACTATCTGCTCCCGGCCCCAGGCACTACTAAACCTAATCAGGCCTGCAATGAGGAGTGTCTCCCCTGGATGAGCTATGGCCCCCTGGAGACCACCCTCTTTCATCCTCTCTGGATCCAGGGAAAGGGGGGTTTGGAGGGGGTTGTCCATGGGGTCTACCTGCCCCTCTGGAAGGGGTCATTTGAACCAGAAGCCATTAGACACCCGATCCAATATCAGCATCAATATTTATTCTACTGACATCAAGAGGAAGCCATTATCACTCCCATCCTCAAATTGTCATTAGTTTAGCCCTAAAGTTTTCCCTCTCTCCTGTGTCTCTCACTCTCTCACTGCTTTCTCTCGCTCTCTATCCATATTTCTCTCTGTTCCTCTCTCTCTCTCTCTCTCTCTCTCTCTCTCTCTCTCTCTCTCTCCTTCACTCTCTCTCTCCTGTATCTCTCTTTCTACTTCTCTCTGTTTCAATAAATAACTCCCTTTGCTTTAGAAAGCAAACAAACTAAGTAATACAACATTATTTGCTTTGGCAATTGGAACCATAGTCGTAGTCTGTCATATACACTGGTAATGTTGAAATATTTTATTTTTATACACCCCGAACCCCTTCAACGGAATATGCAACAACTAATTAAAGGATAAAAGTTTTCTAATAAAACTGATCATGAAGTGTCTTTAAACTTCTTTTTATCAAGTTTCCTTTAATAGTGAATTATAATAGCTGGATTTAAAGGTCAAGAAATAAGAAGATAACCTGACCAGGGCACGAGAGAGGTGTGTGGTGGGTATTGGATAGGGAATTCATAGGTTGTAATGTCTGAGTCCCAAATAGTGCACTACTTTTGATCAGGGCCCAAAAGGTAGTTTATTAGGTACTCCACCCCGTTCACAAAAATGGATCGCGCCTACAGACAGTGAGTCACGCTGCCGTGGTTTGCTACAGTGGGGGAAAAAAGTATTTAGTCAGCCACCAATTGTGCAAGTTCTCCCACTTAAAAAGATGAGAGAGGCCTGTAATTTTCATCATAGGTACACGTCAACTATGACAGACAAATTGAGGAAAGAAAATCCAGAAAATCACATTGTAGGATTTTTAATTAATTAATTTGCAAATTATGGTGGAAAATAAGTATTTGGTCACCTACAAACAAGCAAGATTTCTGGCTCTCACAGGCCTGTAACTTCTTCTTTAAGAGGCTCCTCTGTCCTCCACTCGTTACCTGTATTAATGGCACCTGTTTGAACTTGTTATCAGTATAAAAGACACCTGTCCACAACCTCAAACAGTCATACTCCAAACTCCACTATGGCCAAGACCAAAGAGCTGTCAAAGGACACCAGTAACAAAATTGTAGACCTGCACCAGGCTGGGAAGCCTGAATCTGCAATAGGTAAGCAGCTTGGTTTGAAGAAATCAACTGTGGGAGCAATTATTAGGAAATGGAAGACATACAAGACCACTGATAATCTCCCTCGATCTGGGGCTCCACGCAAGATCTCACCCCGTGGGGTCAAAATGATCACGAGAACGGTGAGCAAAAATCCCAGAACCACACGGGGGGACCTAGTGAATGACCTGCAGAGAGCTGGGACCAAAGTAACAAAGCCTACCATCAGTAACACACTACGCCGCCAGGGACTCAAATCCTGCAGTGCTAGACGTGTCCCCCTGCTTAAGCCAGTACATGTCCAGGCCCGTCTGAAGTTTGCTAGAGTGCATTTGGATGATCCAGAAGAGGATTGGGAGAATGTCATATGGTCAGATGAAACCAAAATAGAACTTTTTGGTAAAAACTCAACTCGTCGTGTTTGGAGGACAAAGAATGCTGAGTTGCATCCAAAGAACACCATACCTACTGTGAAGCATGGGGGTGGAAACATCATGCTTTGGGGCTGTTTTTCTGCAAAGGGACCAGGACGACTGATCCGTGTAAAGGAAAGAATTAATGGGGCCATGTATCGTAAGATTTTGAGTGAAAACCTCCTTCCATCAGCAAGGGCATTGAAGATGAAACGTGGCTGGGTCTTTCAGCATGACAATGATCCCAAACACACCGCCCGGGCAACGAAGGAGTGGCTTCGTAAGAAGCATTTCAAGGTCCTGGAGTGGCCTAGCCAGTCTCCAGATCTCAACCCCATAGAAAATCTTTGGAGGGAGTTGCACAGCGACAGCCCCAAAACATCACTGCTCTAGAGGAGATCTGCATGGAGGAATGGGCCAAAATACCAGCAACAGTGTGTGAAAACCTTGTGAAGATTTACAGAAAACGTTTGACCTGTGTCATTGCCAACAAAGGATATATAACAAAGTATTGAGAAACTTTTGTTATTGACCAAATACTTATTTTCCACCATAATTTGCAAATACATTTATTAAAAATCCTACAATGTGATTTTCTGGATTTTTTTTTCTCATTTTGTCTGTCATAGTTGACGTGTACCTATGATGAAAATTACAGGCCTCTCTCATCTTTTTAAGTGGGAGAACTTGCACAATTGGTGGCTGACTAAATACTTTTCCCCCCCACTGTATATAAAGCAGACATCAAGGCATTCAGTTACTGTTCGATTGAACGTTAGAATGGGCAAAACTAGTGACCTAACAACTTTGAGCGTGGTATGATCGTCAGTGTCAGGCGTGCCAGATCCAGTATCTCAGAAACAGCCGGCCTCCTGGGCTTTTCATGCAAGACAGTGTCTAGGGTTTACTGAGAATGGTGCGACAAACATCCAGTCAGTGGCATTCCTGTGGGCGAAAACAGCATGGACCAACATTACTGTGGAATGTTTCCGACACCTTGTAGAATCCATGCCCAGAAGATTTCAGGCTGTTCTGGAGGCAAAGGGGGGTCCGACCCTGTACTAGACTGGCCACCCGGTACTAGACTGGCCACTGAGTGTATAAGGAATAAGGTGCCATTTGGGATGCACACAACGTTAGATGGTTTAGGTATGCATGCAAATCTGTAATACCAGAGACAATCTGATCAAATCAAATCAAATTTTATTGGTCAAATACACATATTTAGCAGATGTTTTTGAGGGTGTAGTGAAATGCTTGTGTTCCTAGCTCCAACAGAGCAGTAGTATCTAACAATTGACAACAATACACACACATCTAAAGTAAAAGCATGGAATTAAGAAATATATAAATATTAGGATGAGCAATGTCGGAGTGGCATTGACTAAAATACAGTAAAATAGAATACAGTATATACATATGAAAGGAGTAAAGCAGTATGTAAATATTATTAAAGTGACCAGTGATTCCATGTCTACGTATATAGGGAAGCAGCCTCTAAGGTGCAGGGTTGACTAACCGGGTGGTAACCGGCTAGTGATGGCTATTTAACAGTCTGATGGCCTTGAGATAGAAGCTGCTTTTCAGTCTCTCGGTCCCAGCTTTGATGCACCTGTACTGAACTCGCCTTCTGGATGGTAGCGGGGTGAACAGGCCGTAGTTTGGGTGGTTGATGTCCTTGATTATCTTTTTGGCCTTCCTGTGACATCGGGTGCTGTAGGTGTCCTGGAGGGCAGGCAGTGTGCACCCGGTGATGCGTTGGGTAGACCACACCACCCTCTGGTTAGCCCTGCGGTTGCGGGCGGTGATACAGCCCGACAGGAGGCTCTCAATTGTGCATCTGTAAAAGTTTGTGAAGGTTTGTGAAGGGGCCTGACGGGAGTGCCCTTCTCTATACCATTGAGGAAATGTATTTAGGAGTGGGAGGAAACAGACAGAGAAACAGACAGGCTGATAAGCATCTCAACCTGATCCAGACAATTAGTATCTGTTTACTTCAGGAAGCTGGCAGTGATAGATCAAATAGGTCTCTCTGTCTGTCTGTGAGCCTCCTGTGGATCTATGACCTTATGAGAACTCTGACCCTCATCCCTCTACTCTGACCCTCATCCCTTTACTCTGACCCTCATCCCTCAACTCTGACCCTCATCCCTCTACTCTGACCCTCATTCCTCTACTCTGACCCTCATCCCTCTACTCTGATCCTCATCCCTCTACTCTGACCCTCATCCCTCTACTCTGACCCTCATCCCTCTACTCTGACCCTCATTCCTCTACTCTGACCCTCATCCCTCTACTCTGACCCTCATTCCTCTACTCTGACCCTCATCCCTCTACTCTGACCCTCATTCCTCTACTCTGACCCTCATCCCTCAATAGGCCCTGAGCTCTCCCTGCTCCCTCTAACGTCCTGTTTTCAGTCCAGTCTCAGATCTATGCTTCCCCCATTAGTCCTCTGTACTTTGTGCTGTCTGGGCACTGGAGCAGTGTATGTCATGTGTGTTTGGGATTCTGGGATTGCACTTGTGTCTGGGCTGTGTGTGTGTGTGTGTGTATGTGTGTCTGGGGCTCAGACAGGCTACAGAAAGGGGGTCTCAGCGGCTCGCTGTTATCAGGGTAAAAAGACCCCAGCAGGAGGGGACAGCAGCAGATAACCACACCCAGGGCCATGTGACGACAGGGTCTGGGTCTGGCTAGGGGGCTGCGGGCAGGGGAAGGGGAGGGGGGGGGGCAGCTTATCTCATGCCTGCATGGTCCCAGAGGTCTGTGTAAACCTACCTTCCCCTTCATTCCTCAGAACCCCCCCTCCCCAGAGCAGTTTTACATAAGCACCTCTCGTCCTTAGATTCCCCCTCCCCCCTCCCTCCTCTCCCTCCAGCAGATGATTTGTGACGTGGCTGCCATGCTTGGATGCTGGCTATGCTGTCTCTGCTGTCTCCGTGAGGCTGTTTCACACACAGACCCCCAGATGGCTATGGGGCTTCCAGCTTCCAGCAGGTTATGGTGGGCAGTGTGTGTTTGGGAGAGAGGGAGGAAGCTATAGCTAGGCTATAAAACTGGAGCCAGCAACCTCTTTGCAGAGTCTGTGTATCCCCTACCTCCGTTTCTCCCCTTCTCCCCTCCTCTCCTCCTCTCCTCCTGTCCTCTTTTCCTCCCCACCTAACATGACTCCCAAAATCTCATGAAAGGCAGTGCAGCTAGAATGCCAAGTACTGTCTGTCTGTCTGACTGCCAGAACCCACTCCCTATGCTCATCACACACCAGTCATCACCGCTGTACCAGAACGGCTTGAGACCTCACACACACACACACACACACACACACACACACACACACACACACATGTTAGAGTCTTCGGTACACACACACATCTCTTCTGTGGCTCCACACACAAGACTATGTTCCAAATGTTACCCTGTGTTCCACGTTACCCTGTGTTCCACATGTTCTCTCTGTCCCTGCATGGTACCCAGGATCAACAGAAGGAGACAAAGGCGAGAAAATAAATTACGCTTAGAATAAAATCTAGGTCAGCTCTCTGTACGATTGCATCGGTAAGTAAGTTATTTCTGCACACGGATGAATCATTTATAATAATGGGAGCTGGGTGCTAAAGGTAAGACTAGGTTTTTTCTCTGACTAAAGACTCATGAAGGTGCACTGATGAAAATGGAAACTATAAAAGTGGGTCTGTCACTTAAAAACACATTTTACTTTATTCTCTAGCTGGCAAATGGGGTGAGGTGATTATATGCCCACTGGGGCACTGTCCAGAAGTAGGCTGTCAAATAAAAATGAAAATAATGGATTATTTTGAAATTAAACATCTTCTTATGTCATTTTAGGGGCTTTACATCATTGGGGTGCTGGGAGGTGGAAGAGATTGGCCAGGTGAATGTCATTGTCTGAATGATGAATTTACCTCGCCGCTTGGCTTGGCTGTGGTATTGGACATTGGTATGAAACAATTGATAAGGTGCTGGATTGATTGTGGCTGTTGGATCCTACTAGTTGAGTGGCTATGCAGCAGAGTTTAAGGGCTTATAACTACAATATCCTAGTGGAGCATTTTCTTATTATTGCGATATTAGTATTTTTTCAGTCAGAGGAACAAGATTCTTCTTACCTTATCTTGAATTTGGCTATATCTTAACCTACTCTGGCATGGTTCATCCATAGCTGGACCCGACCTTTCAACTAGGGTGACCACATTTAAAATACCCAAATGTAGGACAACAGGATGATTTCAAATCAATTCAAATCAAATGTTATTGGTCACATACACATGTTTAGCAGATGTTATTGTGGGTGTAGCGAAATGCTTGTGTTTCTAGCTCCGACAGTGCAGTAATATCTAACAAGTAATATCTAACAAATTCACAACAATACACACAATACACACTAATCGAAAGTAAAAGAATGGAATGAAGAATATATAAATACTTGGACGAGCAATGTCAGAGCGGCATAGACTAAGATACAGTAGAATAGAATACAGTATATACATATGAGATGAGTATTGCAAAATATGTAAACATTAAAGTGAATAGTGTTCCATTATTAAACTGGCAAGTCTACGTGTATAGGGCAGCAGCCTCTAATGTGCTAGTGATGGTTATTTAACAGTCTGATGGCCTTGAGATAGAAGCTGTTTTTCATTCTCTCGGTCCCAGCTTTGATGCACCTGCCTTCTGGATGAGAGCGGGGTGAACAGGCAGTGGCTCTGTGTTTGTTGTCCTTCATGATCTTTTTGGCCTTCCTGTGACATCGGGTGCTGTAGGTGTCCTGGAGGGCGGGTAGTTTGCCCCCGGTAATGCGTTGGGCAGACTGCACCACCCTCTGGAGAGCCCTGCGGTTGTGGGCGGTGCAGTTGCCGTACCAGGCGGTGATACAGCCCGACCGGATGCTCTCAACTGTGCATCTGTAAAAGTTTGTGAGGGTTTTAGGTGCCAAGCCAAATTTGTTCAGCCTCCTGAGGTTGAAGAGGCGCTGTTGTGCCTTCTTCACCACACTGTCTGTGTGGGTGGACCATTTCAGTTAGTCAGTGATGTGTACGCCAAGGAACTTGAAGCTTTTCACCTTCTCATTTACATCATTTAGCAGACACTCTTATCCAGAGCGACTTACAGTTAGTGAGTTCATACATTTAATTGTTTTTATTCTCCACTGCGGTCCTTTTGATGTGGATAGGGGGGTGCTCCCTCTGCTGTTTCCTGAAGTCCACGATCATCTCCTTTGTTTTGTTGACATTGAGTGAGAGGCTATTTTCCTGGCACCACACTCCCAGGGCCCTCACCTCCTCCCTGTAGACTGTCTCGTCATTGTTGGTAATCAGGCCTACTATTGTTGTGTCATCTGCAAACTTCATGATTGAGTTGGAGGCGTGCGTGGCCACGCAGTGCTGGGTTAACAGGGAGTACAGGAGGGGGCTGAGCACGCACCGTTGTGGGGCCCCAGCATTGAGGATCAGCGAAGTGGAGGTGTTGTTTCCTACCTTCACCCCCTGGGGGCGGCCCGTCAGGAAGTCCAGGACCCAGTTGCAGAGGGCGGGGTTCAGACCCAGGGCCTCAAGCTTAATAATGAGCTTGGATTGTACTATGGTGTTGAATGCTGAGCTATAGTCAATGAAATGTAATGAACAGCATTTTTACATAGGTATTCCTCTTGTCCAGACGGGATAGGGCAGTGTGGAGTACGATGGCGATTGCATCGTCTGTGGATCTATTGGGGTGGTAAGCAAATTGAAGTGGGTCTAGGGTGTCAGGTAAGGTAGAGGTGATATGATATGATCCTTGACTAGTCTCTCAAAGCACTCCATAGTCATTTAGTTCAGTTACCTTTGCTTTCTTGGGTACAAAAACAATGGTGGACATCTTGAAGCATGTGGGGACAGCAGACTGGGATAGGGAGAGATTGAATATGTCCGTAAACACATCGGTGTCTGCGACGTGGCTGGTTTTCCCTTTGTAGTCTGTGATTGTCTGTAGACCCTGCCACATAGGTCTCGTGTCTGAGCCATTGAATTGCGACTTCACTTTGTCTCTATACTGACGTTTTGCCTGTTTGATTGCATTACGGAGGGAATAACTACACTGTTTGTATTCGGCCATATTCCCAGTTACCTTGCCATGGTTAAATGCGGTGGTTCGCGCTTTCAGTTTTGCGCGAATGCTGCCATCTATCCATGGTTTCTGGTTAGGGTAGGTTTTAATAGTCACAGTGGGTACAAAATCTCCTATACACTTCCTGATAAACTCAGTCACCGTCTCAGTGTATTCGTCAATGTTATTCTCAGAGGCTACACGGAACATATCCGCCTGATCAAAACAATCTTGAAGCGTGGATTCCGATTGGTCAAACCAGCATTGAATAGTCCTTAGCACGGGTACTTCCTGTTTGAGTTTCAGCATATAGGAAGGGACGAGCAAAATGGAGTCGGGATCAGATTTGCCGAAGGGAGGGTGGGGGAGGGCCTTGTAGGCATCCCAGAAGTTGGAGTAGCAGTGGTCGTGTGTTTTAGCAGCGCGAGTACTACAGTCAATGTGTTGGTAGATCTTCGGTAGCGTTTTCCTCAAATTTACTTTGTTAAAATCCCCAGCTATAATAAATGCGGCCTCAGGATATGTGGTTTCCAGTTTGCATAAAGTCTGGTGGAGTTATTTTAGGGCCGTCGTGGTATCGGCTTGACTATAACCGAAGAGAATTCTCTTGGGAGGTAATACGGTCGGCATTTGATTGTGAGGTATTCTAGGTCGGGTGAACAAAAGGACTTGAGTTCCTGTATGTTATCACAATCACACCATGAGTAGTTAATCATGAAACATACCCCCCCGCCCTTCTTCTTCCCGGAGAGATCTTTATTTCTGTCTGCGCGAGGAACTGAGAACCCAACTGGCTGTACGGACTCAGACAGTATATCCCGAGAGAGACATGTTTCTGTGAAACAGAGTATGTTATAATCCCTGATGTCTCTCTGGAAGGAAAGCGGTGGGTGGTGTGCGCACCTCCCTGAGTCGGACTAGAAGACCACTCCGAATACCTCTTCTACGCTGGCGGTGTTTTGATCAGCCTCTGGAATCAGTTCAATTGCCCTGGGGGGTACGAACAAAGGATCCGATTCGGGAAAGTCATATTCCTGGTCGTAATACAGGTAATGCTGGTAAGTTACCGCCGCTCTGATATCCAAAAGTTATTCCCGGCTGTATGTAATAACACAACAGATTTTCTGGGGACAGTGTAGCCTACATGAATAAAAACATTTGGAGGCATTTTTTTTTACTATACCATTTAACATCACCAGTAGGCTTAGCTACCACATGCTGATGAGATGCACGCAGTGGCGAGTTTGTTAGGTACACCACCCCGATCACGAAAATGGCTCGCTCCTACAGACAGTGAGTCACGTGGCCGTGGCTTGCTATGTAAAGCAGGTAGACAGGCATCGAGGCATTCAGTTACTGTACGATTGAACGTTAGAATGGGCAAAACGAGTGACCTAAGCAACTTTGAGGGTGGTATGATTGTCAGTGCCAGGCGTGCCGGTTCCAGTATCTTAGAAACGGCTGGCCTCCTGGGCTTTTCACGCATGCCAGTGTCTAGGGTTTACCGAGAATGGTGCGACAAACAAAAAACATCCAGCCAGCAGCAGTCCTGTGGGCGAAAACAGGTAGTTGATGAGAGGTCGAAGGAGAATGATAAGAATCATGCAAGTAAACAGGCAGGGGTACAAACAGGCAAATAACGGCGCAGTACACAGTGCTGTGCAGAACGGCATCTTGGAACCCACAACTCGTCAGTCCTGGTCGTGGATGGGCTATTAGAGCAGGCGAAGAAGCGGCTCCAGTGGGCACACAATCACCAACACTGGACAATTGAGGAGTGTAAAAACATTGCCTGGTCCGATGAATCCCGGTTCCTGTTGCGTCATGCTGAGTCAGGATTTGGCGTAAGCAGCATGAGTCCATGGTCCAATCCTGCCTGGTGTCAACGGTTCAGGCTGGTGGCGGTGGTGTAATGGTTTGGGGAATGTTGTCCTGGCACACTTTAGGTCCCTTGATACAAATTGAGCAATGTTTCCATGCCTCGAAGAATTCAAGCTGTTCTGGAGGCAAAGGGGGGTCTGACCTGGTACAAGATGGGAGTACCTAATAAACCGGCCACTGAGTGTATATCTTTTCATAAGCACAATGTGACTGCAAGAGACAGGTTAGAATGTCTGACTGAAATACGGGACAAATTGACCTTTTTTCTAAATTAGTGGTGTTTGAATTTGTTGATAAAATGCGGGACATGATTGTTTGTTTGCGGGACGCGGGACAAAATGCGGGACTGTCCCACACAATCCGGGACATGTGGTCACCCTACTTTCAACAGCACTGGTCAAGTTTGCTGCTGTATCAGGTACACTCTCAACATCAGTCCTGGGCATTTGGCCAAGCAGCAACCTCTCTAGTGTCAGGTCCAATTTCCTACCCAGTATACCTAACCCCTGTCTCTGTGATCCATGGTCAGTCTCATGTGTTTGGACAGAGGTTGCCTTGCTCACATGCTGTCCAGCTGCCCCTCCCCAGGGTTAAAGACAAGTTAGCTGGGTGACCTTCAGCCCAGGGGTCAGGGAAGATTTGAGGCTGAGGCTGGAGATAGCAGCCAGAAGTATGTTGGGTTTGTTTAGTCCAACCCGGCAACCTTGCCTCTCTGACCTCACCCTAACCTGGTAAAATAGTCTATGTGACCTCCACCTCAGTCAAAGGCAGCCAGATGTATGAAGCTGCTTCAAAGCCTCCAGAGCAGAGGGAACAGAGAGGTCAGCCCTAGGGTTTTGTGAAGGGGTGGTGGTGGCTGTGGCGGTGAAACCTGATCCCTTCATTTATCGTTATCAGTAGCCACCCAGCCTCGGGCCGTCTTTCACAGAGATAAAGAGGGGAAGAAACGCCACACAGATGCATACACACATAAACACACACTCAAAGATAGAGTTGCACAATCTACACACACAAACACACACACACACACACTCAGACACACACACACACCCTTAAACAAACACCAAAACAACCCCACACACTAAATCTCCCCCAGCCTGTTACAACAGTTACTCATGAGGCTGGGGTAGACCCATTCTGATGATGATGAGGAATGTGTCCCTGTCCGCTAGCTGACCTCAGATCAGCCATCAGCCCCTGCCAGTGTCCACGGGAGCCCCCAGCCATCAGTCATGAAGTCAGTAAGTTAATCATGTGCTAAATGTCAGGTCGCACAGGCAGGGCCATGCATAGTCCTTTCAGGGGGCAGGTGCTCAAAAGGAAAAAAGCATAGCATACCAAATGCCTCTGTAGCGATAATTGTATATTTTTTTTGCATAGGCCTATTTATTTCTTCAACAAATGGTAAGCAAGCTAGTTACAGGGCCTCCTAAAGACATGATTGACATCGAGAAAAGAGAGTGGGCTATCAGCTGATCATTGACGTTGATTATTGACGTAAATCTGCTAGTTAGCTAGCTCGATTTCTTTTACTGATTGTGATTTACCTCTATGTCTTTCTGTCTCTCTCTGCTGCATGTATCAGCCAACCAGACCGAATATTGATGATGATGTAGGCAAAATCAAGTGTTATCAAGTGTTATTCAAATGTCATGCTGCTGTGGCAGTACTGTTGATATTTAAACTAGGTAGCTAGCTACACACACTTGACCGGTGACTGCATCTCTCAAGCCATGCATGTTTGGATACTTGACAATGACTTGCGGACAATGGGTTCCGAACAACAATGACAAAAAAATTGTATAAAATTACACCACCACCCAAAAGGGCACTTTGTAGACTGGAAGGGCAAAGGGGCATGTGCTCTGCACAGGTAGAGCCCTATCTGTGCACGTGCCTGTGCACAAGCCACCACTGGCCCCCTGTTGAGAAGGCATTACCTGATGAGGAGTGGCAGTAATCAGGCCCTCTATCCGACTCTATCCAGTCATTCCTGCTCAATTAGCCTCAGTATTGCCTGGCTTAGCTGACCCAGGCCACAGGCTCGCTTACAAACACAGCCATTGAGAAACGTGCACCACCACGGGTGGATCATATGAAACCAGGGCCAGCCAGCCCTCATGTCACCCTGCCTCGGGATTCTATAGTGGGGCAGAGGAAGGGCAGCCAAGGGGTAAGCCTTCTGAGGCTGTCACTACCTGAGAAAGAAGGAGAAAATGGTACTATAGTACATCCTGTTTTTAACTATTCCTCTAGTTTACACATGGAGTTGCATGTGTGTTGTGGGGTGTTACATTTACATTTTAGTCATTTAGCAGACGCTCTTATCCAAAGCAACTTACAGTTAGTGAGTGCATACATTTTTTCATACTGGCCCCCCGTGGGAAACGAACCCACAACCCTGGCGTTGCAAGCACCATGCTCTACCAACTGAGCTACAGGGGACTCTATCAACCACAGAACTTGGAATTTTGCACATCTGAAAATGATGGCGGTTGGTGAACTAAGAACAGATAATCAGCTTGAACAGCTACAATGGGATACTTTTTTTTTTCTCCAGAATAAGTTTGGTAAAGTGGCATTTTTATTATTCTTTATGCCCTTCCTGGCTACATTCAATCAGTATTGCAATAAAAGTAATGGTGGTCAATGACTGTAAATGACTGTTCTCCTACCGCTTAGGAGAAAATATAATGATGAGCAAACGCCTTACACTGTTCAAATAAGACAAAGACATTACCATTTGTCAGCTTTAAATGGACCAAAACAAAACAATGGAATAGATAGAATAGGTCTGTAGTATACAGGGTGGTAAGTCATTTGGCCTTGCTTTTTTAACCCCCTAGAGTCGATGTCCGCGCTTCCACGGAAATCTAATTAGCATGATAAAAAAATCTACATAAAAATCTGTCTCTTAAACTAGAGATATCTTTTTGCATTGGATGCATCTCAATCGCACTTCCGCATCTGCGGTGAAAGGTGACAGAGCTAGAGCGGGAAGCACCAGTGACTCGGTTAATAAAAAAGTGGTCAGATGACGCAGATGCTAAGCTACAGGACTGTTTTGCTAGCACAGACTGGAACATGTTCCGGGATTCTTCAGACAGCATTGAGGAGTACACCACATCAGTCACTGGCTTCATCAATAAGTGCATCGATGATGTCGTCCCCAGAGTGACCGTACGTACATACCCCAACCAGAAGCCATGGATTACAGGAAACATCCGCACTGAGCTAAAGGGTAGAGCTGCCGCTTTCAAGGAACGGGACTCTAACCCGGACGCTTATAAGAAATCCCGCTATGCCCTCCGACGAACCATCAAACAGGCAAAGAGTCAATACAGGACTAAGATTGAATCGTACTACACTGGCTCTGACGCTCGTCGGATGTGGCAGGGCTTGAAAACTATTACAGACTACAAAGGGAAGCACAGCTGCGAGCTGCCCAGTGACACAAGCCTACCAGACGAGCTAAACCACTTCTATGCTCGCTTCGAGGCAAGCAACACTGAAGCATGCATGAGAGCACCAGCTGTTCCGGATGACTATGTGATCATGCTCTCCGTAGCCGATGTGAGTAAGACTTTTAAGCAGGTCAACATTCACAAGGCCGCAGGGCCAGACGGATTACCAGGACGTGTACTCCGAGCATGTGCTGACCAACTGGCAAGTGTCTTCACTGATATTTTCAACATGTCCCTGACTGAGTCTGTAATACCAACATGTTTCAAGCAGACCACCATAGTCCCTGTGCCCAAGGACTCTAAGATAACCTGCCTAAATGACTACCGACCCGTAGCACTGACGTCTGTAGCCATGAAGTGCTTTGAAAGGCTGGTCATGGCTCACATCAACAGCATTATCCCAGAAACCCTAGACCCACTCCAATTTGCATACCGCCCCAACAGATCCACAGATGATGCAATCTCTATTGCACTCTACACTGCCCTTTCCCACCTGGACAAGAGGAACACCTACGTGAGAATGCTATTCATTGACTACAGCTCAGCATTCAACACCATAGTGCCCTCTAAGCTCATCACTAAGCTAAGGATCCTGGGACTAAACACCTCCCTCTGCAACTGGATCCTGGACTTCCTGACGGGCCGCCCCCAGGTGGTAAGGGTAGGTAACAACACATCTACCACACTGATCCTCAACACAGGGGGCCCCTCAGGGGTGCGTGCTCAGTCCCCTCCTGTACTCTCTGTTCACCCATGACTGCATGGCCAGGCACGACTCCAACACCATCATTAAGTTTGCCGACGACACAACTAAGGTAGGCCTGATCACCGACAACGATGAGACAGCCTATAGGGAGGAGGTCAGAGACCTGGCCATGTGGTGCCAGGACAACAACCTCTCCCTCAACGTGACCAAGACAAAGGAGATGATTGTGGACTACAGGAATAAAAAGAGGACTGAGCTGTAGTGGAACAGGTTGAGAGCTTCAAGTTCCTTGGTGTCCACATCACCAACGAACTATCATGGTCCAAACACACCAAGACAGTCGTGAAGAGGGCACAACAAAGCCTATTCCCCCTTAGGAGACTGAAAAGATTTGGCATGGGTCCTCAGAACCTCAAAAAATTCTACAGCTGCACCATCGAGAGCATCCTGACTGGTTGCATCACCGCCTGGTATGGCAACTGCTTGGCCTCTGACCGCAAGGCACTACAGAGCGTAGTGCGTACGGCCCAGTACATCACTGGGGCCAAGCTTCCTGCCATCCAGGACCTCTATACCAGGCGGTGTCAGAGGAAGGCCCTCAAAATTGTCAAAGACTCCAGCCACCCTAGTCATAGACTGTTCTCTCTGCTACCGCACGGCAAGCGGTACCGGAGTGCCAAGTCTAGGTCCAAAAGACTTCTCAACAGCCTCTACCCCCAAGCCATAAGACTCCTGAACAGCTAATCATGGCTACCCGGACTATTTGCACTGCCCCCCCACCCCATCCTTTTTACGCTGCTGCTACTCTGTTAATTATTTATGCATAGTCACTTTAACTCTACCCACATGTACATATTACTTCAACTATCTCAACTAGCCGGTGCCCCCGCACATTGACTCTGCACAGGTACCCCCCTGTATATATAGCCTCCCTACTGTTATTTTATTTTACTTCTGCTCTTATTTTCTCAACACTTTTTTTGTTGTTGTTTTATTTTTACTTTTTTTGTTAAAAATAAATGCACTGTTGGTTAAGAGCTGTAAGTAAGCATTTCACTGTAACGTCTGCACCTGTTGTATTCGGCGCATGTGACCAATAAAATTTGATTTGATTTGATTTGATTTGTCAGACCATGAGACATCACGAAAATTGGTCTTTAGCGTCCGAACGGAAAGATGAGACTCTCACGAACAAGTACATGTCGGTTGTTTTGCTCTGGGACGCCCACATGCCTCACAAGACTTGTCTGAAGGTCCCCCGGTACCAGTTGAAAAAATGAATGGAAGTATATTATTATTGAGATTGTTTAGTGCCAAAAATAAGGGGTTAAATACATGTGAAAAAAATGTTTCCTGATCTTTTTTATACAGTATCTCTTCCTTTAGATTTTTTGGGTGGACTATCTGTTGTTCCATGTAGTGAATCTATTATTCAATATGTTTGTATAGGCTAATAGCAGTAAGGCCAAATACATTTTTTCCATCCAATTATTACTTTTATATATATACTTCAAGGGGTCTTAAAATTCAAAATCAAATTGCAAAATGATCCTTGGCATGATCTTCTCAAAACAATACCATATAGCTTAGTAGAACCCCCCCAGTTTAGACGGGTCTTAGACTGTTATGGGTTAAAGGGGGTGTTCTCCCGTCAATCGTGTGCCATACGTAGGCTCTCTCTTATACGTATGCTGACGTATGCCATACGAATGCTCGCATGTGCAAGTGCCTGCGTGTGCTCACTTGCGTTCTGATCCTTTGCTTCTTTTGTCATTAGTATTTTCAGCCTGTCTTCATTTCCACCACTGCCTGCCTCCCTGCCTGCCTGCCTTGTCAGTGACTTTAAAGATTTTTGGCTAATAAGTCTAATTTCACTTCATTAACTACTGGCTTGGGGGTCCTTTCAAGCTGAAATGATATATTACCCCTGTGACACAAACACACACACATGTACACACACACACACACACACACACACACACAGGCACGCAGACACGCACAGACACACACACTCGCACAATGCTCCGGCTCGCCTGAGGTGCTGTGGGAATCTTGCAACGTTGAGAGAGGAGAGATACACAGGAAGAGAAAGAGAGAGGCTGGCTAATGTGCAGCAATGGTGATAATTGATGCTGGTGCGTTGAGAGCTTTGTGCTGGTTCTGGCTATGATTTGCTGATTTGCTGCTCTCCTGTACTCAGACCTAAAGGCCCCACCAACACTGTTACTACTACAACAGTACCATCATGCTCTCACCCTATCCTTCATATCACGTTCTCACATTTCCATCAAGTTCACCTCGACCAATTTGCCTGATTTGCCTCAGAATTGGGCCGCCTAAAAAATCATTACCACAGGCGTAATCTGTTAGGAGTTGGGAAGGTCGCCTAAAATGATCTAGGTGGTTTATTCTATTAGAACAACTCCCAATAGGACATGCTTAGTGCTTAGCTTGTCTTTGTCTTCTTTGTGGTTGTTTGGCACCGGTTGTTATTGTTGCCTTTTTATCTGCTTTTTGACATGGAGCATTACCTCCGCCAAAAAGGAAGTCATTCAGAGCAGTTCATTTGTAATCAGTAAAATAGATCTATGATTAAACTAGCTTGTTTCCTCGCTGAATGGGTTGGGAAATTGAGCTGCACTTAAAGCATGTGTTGTTTTGCCTTCAAGGGAGAGATAGGGTTTATTTGTGTATCAAGTCTGTATATTTTCTGTAGGGGATAGGCTCTAAAGGGAGAAATGTTGAATTCAGATGAGCATTCATGATTTGTTCTTCTTGTGAATCTGGACAACAAGAAATGGAATTTAGTATTACCTCTAGCCAATTAAGAGGAAAGAAGCTGTCTTCAACAGAAATACTGTACATTCCTCCACATAGGCAGCTCCCTGCACACCCATCACACATGGAACGGCAGAGGGATGGAGATAAATATTATGTGGTTCTGTAATTAAAGGATAAAAAATCAGGCCTCTGAAATGGGATCCAGAACTCTCAATGACCAAAATGAGAGGACTTAGAGGCTGCATGGATTAGACTGTCAGATCCAGATCATCAATGCTATGAACACCGTGGCAGTTCCGCCGTTTCTGACTTTATTGAATTCACCCGACCATCACCATCCAACAGGCTCAGAACATTACATTGGCATGTTCAGCGGCTCACATTCCTTCTTCGTCATGAAACGTTCTTATTATTGGTGTTTTATGTTTTATTGACTTGGGTCTAAGTTTATCAAGTTAAACAAGGACAGTTAGGAGATAAGTATGTGTTAGGGAGCTGTGTGTGTAGAGAATGAGAGGTTGACATCTACTGGGACTGAGCTAGCCCCTACAGGAAACACCAGAGAGAGTCTGACTGGACTGGCACACGCACGCATATATGCACACACGCGTGCGCACACAAACACACAAAGACACACACACACAAAAATACACACAAACACAAACTAGGTTTTGGACGTAGTTTCTTGAGGGAAATGTGGGCATGGCCAACATACTTTGGATGCTCTAGTTGCGTTTATATAATCCTGTGTGTGGAATATGGTATGCAAGATTTTTATATGAGACAGTTTTATGGTGCCTTGGATGTAAAACATGGTGCAAAATATGAAAATGTTTTTTAGAGAATTGAACATTTTGATGAGTCTGTTGGTTCAGTTGCATTTCTAAAGTTGGGCCTGTTTTTATTTAAGCTAAGTCAGCCTTTCCCAAGCTGTAGTCCTGCCCTGATACCCAAAAAGTGAAGAAATGGCAGATCAAATACTATTTATTTTATTTATTCATTTAACCTTTATTTTGTTAATCAGTTCATCACTTATCACTGGTGTTTCTTTCTAGCCACATAAACACATTGTTGAAGCTTAGTCGTTAATCCACTTTCCATCAGAGCAACCAACACAAGCATTTACTTTACTGTAGTAATTCCATTTATTTCACCCTTGTTGACAAATAAAAAACCTGTTTTCCTTTTTAACAAGCCTCAGCTGTTGTAAGCTGATATTATAGGTTGAACTCTGCTTGTAAATAAACAGCTCTTAATCCTGACTGTGTATTTTATTTTAGAGGAGGTGAAACGGCATCGGAGCTCTTGTCTGTAGCCTGCAGAGTTTTACAGTGTAAATAATAAAGTTATCTTTTACGGGCTATATGTGTTTGCCAAAACCTCCCAACCCCCATGTTATGAAGAGCCTGAATGTGTTGTTTTAGCAAAGCTCTCTCCCTCTCAAATCAAATCAAATCAAATCAAATTTTATTGGTCACATGCGCCGAATACAACAGGTGCAGACATTACAGTGAAATGCTTACTTACAGCCCTTAACCAACAGTGCATTTATTTTAAACAAAAAAGTAAGAATAAAACAACAACAAAAAAGTGTTGAGAAAAAAAGAGCAGAAGTAAAAATAAAGTGACAGTAGGGAGGCTATATATACAATAGAATAAAGTGACAGTAGGGAGGCTATATATACAGGGGGGTACCGTTGCATAGTCAATGTGCGGGGGCACCGGCTAGTTGAGGTAGTTGAGGTAATATGTACATGTGGGTAGACTTAAAGTGACTATGCATAAATACTTAACAGAGTAGCAGCAGCGTAAAAAGTATGGGGTGGGGGGGCAGTGCAAATAGTCCGGGTAGCCATGATTAGCTGTTCAGGAGTCTTATGGCTTGGGGGTAGAAGCTGTTGAGAAGTCTTTTGGACCTAGACTTGGCACTCCGGTACCGCTTGCCGTGCGGTAGCAGAGAGAACAGTCTATGACTAGGGTGACTGGAGTCTTTGACAATTTTGAGGGCCTTCCTCTGACACCGCCTGGTATAGAGGTCCTGGATGGCAGGGAGCTTTGCCCCTGTGATGTACTGGGCCGTACGCACTACCCTCTGTAGTGCCTTGCGGTCAGAGGCCAAGCAGTTGCCATACCAGGCGGTGATGCAACCAGTCAGGATGCTCTCGATGGTGCAGCTGTAGAATTTTTTGAGGATCTGAGGACCCATGCCAAATCTTTTTAGTCTCTCTCTCTTTCTTTCTGTTCTCTGTCTTTCAGAAATCTTTAAACCGTTTCCTTGACTGAGGAGGGCAGAGCGTGCATGATCCGTTATTTACTGTGTCTGAAAAAGCTCCTAGCATAGTCATTATCAACCTCAAATGTATTCATATCTCTGTGTGTGTGTGTGTGTGTGTGTGAGAGAGAGAGAGGAAAATCTGATTTTACAGGGCAAGAGTGTTACTCTCCCTCTCCCTTTCCCTCTTCCTCTCCATCACTCTATCCCATCCTCAATATGCTACCCTAAAAGGTGGGTGTGAGCGTTTGGGTGCAAATATGTGTTTTTGAATGTCAGCAAGCATGTGTGTGTGTGCGTCACAGGTGGCACCTTAATTGGGGAGGACAGGCTTGTGGTAGTAGCTGGAGCGTAGTAGGTGGAGCGGTATAAAATACATAGAACACGTGCCATTTGATGCCGTTCCATTTGCTCCCTTCCAGCCATTATTATGAACTGTCCTCCCCTCAGCAGCCTCCTGTGATGTGCGTGCATGTCTTTGTGTGTGTGTGTGTGTCTAAAAGGATGATGAGCCTGTGTGTTGATGCTGTTGCTGATGCAAAAAAAATTAGGTGGGGTCCACATCTGCAGCTTTGTAGTGGAGTCACCTCAGCGGTGGTCAAAGCAGGCAGCTGGCCAGGCCTAATGTGTATTAGCAACACAAAAAAGCACGGGGAGGCCCCGATCCCAGGATGAGCTTTAATTTTGTCAAGATTTATCGTCACTCATAGGAAGTCCAGGGGCCCGCGCTTCAACACTCCCATGCACCATTTTCGCCATTATTAGTTCACATCTAAAGAGCCAGGTTTTTTTGTGAGGCAATGGTTTCGAATGAACACGCAACACATCTTATAGTTTTCGGGCAGTAGGAGGGAGGTGTTTAGGACATCGAGGGAGGGGGTAAAGGTATTTGACCAGTGGTGAAGGGGTTGGCGGGGTCCGAGGTATGTCGACCGTCGCGCTGGTGGAGGGAAATTTGGAAATGTAGAAATTCCATTCAGGCCCTATAGTTCTTCAGACTGCATTGGGAAAGGAAGGGAAGGGCCATTGTGAATGGGGTTCTTGACTTGATCATGTATGTATTCTGGGCTCAGGGCATTGTGTGGGGGTCCACTACATCAATATTGGCCACTCTGACGGAAGGGGAAGAGGATTTTCCCTTCTGATTCACATGATGAAGATGTTTCCTACATCTGAACACAGGAGGCCTTTTTGTTGAGGTTTGTTAGACAGCACCCTTCTTCCGATGGCCGCCGCATTTGTCCCCCTTTATTTTTGGAATTGAAGAATGCAGGGCTTCCCTGGTTGGTTAAGACAACAGAGTGGAGGTATGAGGCTGGAGAGCCTAGTGGTATTAGGAAAAATATTAAACATATAGACTGACTAATTCCACATTGACTCCGATACAAGTTTATTTATTTATTTTAGTGGGGGCTATAGTTTTGTACTATACTGTTCATTATTAACAAATACAGCATGGTAGGCTTACACCTGCTATGTAACTACATTGGGATTATAAGAGTAAAAACAGCTCCCAGTCCATTTTCAGCAGTTTCTGGAGGTGCATTTGGAGATTGATGGCATATGGTAACATTTGGTGGATTTTGGATTACGGCTAGATTCCAGGCCAACTCCTAGGGTTAGAATAACATGGCTTCCTTAACCCTGACTCTACAGCCCTGCATTCCACACACACACTTACCAACATTCTCAAAATCTACTGACCTTACTGATCCCCCACCTGCCATTCCACATGCACACACACAAATCAAACTCGCACACACACAAATTCACCAACCTGCTTCAACTTTTACCCTTTTGACCCCACACCCACACCCTCTTCAATGCACCACCTCACCAACCGGCTCCACATTTTCTGCACTCCAGTCATAGCTGACCTCATGTGTACCCAGTGTGTGTGTGGCTGGTCAGGGCACGTTTTCCCCAACCCCTCCTTGTAGTAGCCCCCTGGCCAACGAGATAACAGGCCAACTGGGACACAGGTGCAGCTAGGTCTGGGCTCTGGATACAAACTGGGGACCATAGGCGAAATCGCCATGGGGGGTGGGGGGACATGTCCTCCCCAATAGTCAGAACAGGTCGATTCATCCCCCTCAATAATAGATTTAAAATGACACAAAATAAAAAAATTAAAACGGTCGACTTTGGGCACGAAAAACTCCTCCTCTTTCTCAATCTTCAAACAGGAATGGGGTGTGGCTTTGGTGGTTCATCGATGTGTCATTCTGGTCATGCACGCCGCGACTGACATAGCTAGTTCATTATCTAAGCTAGCCACTTGTAGCTAGACAGTAACTCCTCCAGACATAGCTAGTTTGTTAGCTAAGCTAGCCACTGTAGCTAGACAGTAACTCCTCCAGACATAGCTAGTTTGTTAGCTAAGCTAGCCACTGTAGCTAGACAGTAACTCCTCCAGTGTCACAAACGTCGTTAAGAGAGGAGGACCAGCGCAGCGTGATGAACGAACATGTTTATTTATCATTAGCGATAAACACGGACAGTAAACAAAAACAACAAACGACTCGTAACGTCCTAGGTAACATAGACCAACACGGAACAAGAACCCACAAACACAAAGGGAAAAACAGACAGTTTAAATCTGGCTCCCAATCAGAGACAACCAGCCACAGCTGACACTCGTTGCCTCTGATTGGGAGTCACTCAGGCCAACATAGAAATAAACAAACTAGAACTCCCAACCTAGAAATACACCACATAGAAAGAACACACCCTGGCTCAACATATAGAGTCCCAGAGCCAGGGTGTTACAGTACCACCCCCTAAAGGCGCGGACTGCGACCGCGCCTCCACTAGAGCAAAACAGGGGAGGGCTGGGTGGGCATTCCTCCTCGGCGGCGGTTCTGGCTCCGGCCTTGCCCACCACCCTCCAATAAACCCCCCATAGCGCCCCTGGTCCGGTCTGGCCCCGCTGGCTGGAGCTGAACTGGACGTAGCAGGAGCGGTTAGCTTCAGCTCCGTAGTGGAGCAGTTGACCGGTACCTTACCAGGCACCGGTGACCCAGGCACGGGTTGTGCTGGACTGACGACTCGCACCCCTGGCTTGGTGCGTGGAGTAGGAACAGGCCGAACCGGGCTGACGACTCGCACCCCTGGCTTGGTGCGTGGAGTAGGAACGGGCCGGACCGGGCTGACGATGCGCACCCCTGGCTTGGTGCGTGGAGTAGGAACAGGCCGGACCGGGCTGGCTACGCACACCGTAGGCTTGGTGCGAGGAGCAGGGACAGGCCGGACCGGGCTGGCGACGCACACCGTAGGCTTGGTGCGTGGAGCAGGGACAGGCCGGACCGGGCTGGCGACGCACACCGTAGGCTTGGTGCGAGGAGCAGGGACAGGCCGGCCCGGGCTGGCGACGCACACCGTAGGCTTGGAGCGAGGAGCAGGGACAGGCCGGACCGGGCTGGCGACGCACACCGTAGGCTTGGTGCGTGGAGCAGGGACAGGCCGGACCGGGCTGGCGACGCACACCGTAGGCTTGGTGCGTGGAGCAGGGACAGGCCGGACCGGGCTGTGGAGACGGATAGGAGACCTGGAGTGAAGAGCGGCCACAACCCGTCCTGGCTGAATGCCTACCTTCACACACTCGGTGTGAGGCATCCGCACAGGACGCACAGGGCTGTGTACCCGTACTGGCATAACAGCACGTGACACTGGCGCATGATATCCGGGACCGCGGAGAGGCATTGGAGACCACGAGCGTTGAGCCGGCACACTCCATCCTGGCTGCATACCCACCTTCGCACGACACGTGCGGGGTGCTCGCACAGGACGTACAGGACTATGCCGGATCACTCGTGGCACAGAACGCCGCTCCGCATACCGCGGAACCTGCCCAGTCCCATGCTGCCATGCCTGAGTACGGGAAGTTGGTTCCGCTCTCCATCCAGGCTCCGCCAACCTGCCTTCTGGCCCCCCAAACCCGGTGGCCTCCAAATCGCCCTGTGGCAGCCTCCTGCTGCCCAGCCGCCCATGCCGTGTGCCCCCCCCTAAATTTTTTTTGGGGTTGCCTCTCGTCCGTCCGACGATGACACTGCTGACGCCGCTGCTCCTCTCTCGCCAGGGCCTTAATCCTAGCCCATGGCCCTTTGCCCCCGAGCATGTCCTCCCAGGACCACGATTTGCCCACCTGGGCCATCGCCAACCTCTCCATCTCCTTTCCCGGCGCTTCCTCCCATGTCCAGTCTGCCTGCTCCTGGACACGCTGCTTGGTCCTTGTATGGTGGGTTCTTCTGTCACGAACGTCGTTAAGAGAGGAGGACCAAGGCGCAGCGTGATGAACGAACATGTTTATTTATCATTAGCGATAAACACGGACAGTAAACAAAAACAACAAACGACTCGTAACGTCCTAGGTAACATAGACCAACACGGAACAAGAACCCACAAACACAAAGGGAAAAACAGACAGTTTAAATATGGCTCCCAATCAGAGACAACCAGCCACAGCTGACACTCGTTGCCTCTGACTGGGAGTCACTCAGGCCAACATAGAAATAAACAAACTAGAACTCCCAACCTAGAAATACACCACATAGAAAGAACACACCCTGCCTCAACATATAGAGTCCCAGAGCCAGGGTGTTACATCCAGTATGTGATGATATCATTTCACAGCATTTGTTTTTGGACGGAAGCTGCAGAGATCAGTAAGAAATGGCACTTCTGTTGCCAAATATCTTATTCATCCATTAAAAAATAAAGAAAATCATTAAATGACCTGGTAGGATGGTGCATTGATCAGTTATACAGCTTAAAGCCATTCTTTTTGTGTTTTTGCCCAAAGTCGACCTTTAAAGTAACTGTCCAGTGTTTCCAGATTTCTATGAAATATGACCTACAATTAATTACAATATGAGTGAAATAGTTTTCCTTCCAAAAAATTGTCATTAAGTATGTTAAAAAAGCAGCATTTCTATGTTGGAATGTTGTGGGCGTACCCCAACAACAGAATGGTGTGGGCTTATACCGGTCATTAAAAATATTCATGTGAGTAGATCACTGATTGGCGAGCTCATCCTCCTCAGGAGGATGACATCATCCTCTATGAGGAAACAGCAAGCATTTTGAAATGGTATGTTTGAGAAACAAGTTTGAGGTTGGGTTTTTGATATATATATATATATGTGTTTCTTTTGGGGGTGGGGAGTGTTGGGTGGCCTTCCACTTATCCTTCCACTTATACTGTGTCATCAAAATACCCCTCCACATACTGCTCAAAATACCCCTCCACATACACCTCAAAATAACCCTCCACATACACCTCAAAATAACCCTCAAAATAACCCTCAAAATACCCCTCATAAGTCATGTCAAACTGTGTAGAATTGCAGAAAATGCATTTTAAAATGTTCCCCCAAAATATTGGGGAGTCCCACGCACCCCTGTCTACTGTTCGTCCCCAAAAAAATGTATACAACAATTTCACCCTTGCTGGGAACAAACCACAGCTGGTCTGTATCCCAAATGGCACCATATTCCCTATGTAGTTTTGGGCCATTTGGGGCACAGCCCTGATCTACCTATGTTTGCAATAAAGGCTAACCTCAAAGTAGTCTACTAATACAAACAACCCCAGAGGTTAAATGCTTTTGAAACTACGATGCAGTTAAAAATAATAATTGCGTTTCTGCTTGACTTTGTCAATGTGTTACCAGTTATGTGAAGGGTGTAGTTCAAGGCTCTCCAACCCTGTTCCTGAAGAGCTACCGTCCTGTAGGTTTTCACTCCAACCCTAATATAGCACACCTGATTATAATAATCAGCTGATTGATAAGATGAATCAGGTGAGTTACAACTGGGGATGGAGTGAAAACCTACAGGAGGGTAGCTCTCCAGGAACAGGATTGGAGAGCCTGTAGTTCATAGTTCTGTTTGACTAACCATTGAATGCTGAAGAGCAGCAGGCGAAATATCTCCAAATATTTTTTTAAAAATTCTTCTTCCTTTAGCTACATAAATCAGGATTTCTGAGTGTCAGTCTGACCAAATATATCCAGGACACTAATTAGAGGTTTGAATTTGACCCTCTTCTTTCACAACATTACAACAACATTGATTCAAAGCTAATGGACCACAGGATCACTTACATTTAGGTTTTTAATTTAAACATATTTTTCATACCACTTTGTAAGAGATCAGTGTAAGGATTGTCTTCATTATATTGTCAAGGTTTCTCTGGGGAGTGGGGACCCCTCGCGTTGGTTGATCAAGACTGAGCCTCTCATCTGACGGAGTAAACAAACATGGTGGGAGGGGAGTGTGCAGTGTTCATAATTGCTAATGTGGCAATCTGGCAGTGCTATCATCAGCGTGGGTCAGTTTGTTCTCTCCCTGGTCTATTGCACAGCTTTATTCTGTGTCCTGTCTGAGTGAACTGTGTGTATGTCTCTTCAACACTGCTGAAAATAACTAAAAACACTTTAAGACATAACAGATTTGATTTTGCGTGTTAAAGTTTGAGGTTGGATATTGAGCAGGATTTTTAAGTCTTGAGACAATTGAGACATTTATTTTTTATTATTTTTATCTTTATTTAACCAGGTAAGCCAGTTGAGAACAAGTTCTCATTTACAACTGCGACCTGGCCAAGTGCGATAAAAACAACAACAACACAGAGTTACATATGTAAAGTCTATATACAGTGTGCGCAAATGTAGTAAGTTATGTAGGTAAGGCAATTAATAGGCCATAGTGCTAAATAATTACAATGTAGTATTAACATTGGAGTGATAGATGTGCAGTAGATGATGTGCAAATAGAGATACTGGGGTGCAAATGAGCAAAATAAATAACAATGTAAATAACAATATGGGGATGAGGTAGTTGGGTGGGCTAATTACAAATGGGCTGTGTACAGGTGCAGTGATGGGTAAGCTGCTCTGACAACTGATGCTTAAAGTTAGTGAGGGAGATAAGTGTCTCCAGCTTCAGAGATTTTTGCAGTTCATTCCAGTCATTTGCAGCAGAGAACTGGAAGGAATGGCGGCCAAAGGAGGTGTTGGCTTTGGGGATGACCAGTGAGATGACCAGTGAGACATAGATTGTGTATGTGTGCCATTCAGAGGGTGAATGGGCAAGACAAAATATTTAAGTGCCTTTGAACGAGGTATGTGGTTTGTGTCAAGAATTGCAGTGCTGCTGCGTTTTACATGCTCAATAGTTTCCCATGTGTATCAAGAATGGTCCACCATCCAAAGGACAACCAGCCAACTTTGCACAACTGTTAGGAAGGTGTTCTTAATGTTTTGTACAATCAGTGTATATATACACTACCGGTCAAACATTTTAGAACACCTACTCATTCAAGGGTTTTTCTTTATTTTTACTATTTTCTACATTGTAGAATAATAGTGAAGACATCCAAACTATGAAATAACACATATGGAATCATGTAGTAACCAAAAAAGTGTTAAACAAATCAAAATATATTTTATATTTGAGATTCTTCAAATAGCCACCTTTTGCCTTGACGACAGCTTTGCACACTCTTCGAAATAGTAAAAATAAAGAAAAACCCATGAATGAGTAGGTGTGTAGGTAAGGTGTGTACAGCAGTAGTTAGATAGGATGAGCCATGACTAGCAAACAGTATATACATATAAAGTGGGTAAAACAGTATGTAAACATTATTAAAGTAACCAGTGTTTACTGACTATGTGCATAGGGCATAGCAGTCTCTAAGGTGCAGGGTAGAGTACATGGTGGTAGCCGGCAACTAACAGTGACTAAGGTTCAGGGTACGGTACTGGGCGGTTAACAGTCTGATGGCTTGGCGATAGAATCTGTTTATCCATCACTCATTCCCAGCTTTGATGCACATGCACTGTCTCAGCCTTCTAGACAGTAGCGGGGTGAAAAGGCCGTGGCTCGGGTGGCTGAAATCCTTGATGATCTTCTTGGCCTTCCTGTGACACCAGGTGCTGTAGATCAGGGTTTCCCAAACTCGGTCCTGGGGCCCCCTGCTGGGTGCATGTTTTGGTTTTTGCCCTTGCACTACACAGCTGATTCAAATAACCAACTCATCATCAAGCTTTGATTATTCGAATCAGCTGTGTAGTGCTAGGGCAAAAACCAAAACGTACATCCAGGAGTTGGGGCCCCAGGACCGATTTTTAGAAACCCTGCTGTAGATGTCCTGGAGGCCATGCAGTATGCCCCCGGTGATGCGTTGGGCTGACCTCAACACCCTCTGGAGAGCCCTGTGGTTGGGATGGTGCAATTGCCGTACTAGGCGGTGATACAGCCCGACAGGATGCTCTCAATGGTGCATCTGTAGAAAGTAATATAATAAATATTCTATGAGTTTGTAGAGAGTCTATGAATTGTATGTATTTTCTGCATATTGTGCACACAACACTATTATATGCATTGTGTTTGTTGCTATGTAGTATCCTAAAAATACACTAAATCAATCCATTTAGCTTTAAAGGTCCAATGCAGACGTTTTTATCTTAATATCAAATCGTTTCTGGATAACAATGAAGTACCATGCTGTGATTGTTTTCAATTAAAATGGTCAAAAATAAACAAAAATAGCTTCTCAAGCAAGAATTTTGCTAGGAATTTCTGGGAGTGGTCTGAGTGGAGAGGGGAAACCTGAAAACTAGCTGTTATTGACAGAGAGGTTTGGAACTCTCTTTCTAATTGGTCTATTAACTAATTTACCGCCTGGTGATGTCACCAGGCAGGCCAAAACTCCATCCCACCAAAATAGGCAGACATTTCAGGCAGTCTTTTCAAACCGCTCTTACACTAAAAGGGCATAATAGTTTTCACAATTTCACAGTATTATTCCAACCTCATGGTGTGGAAATATATATATATATATATATATATATATATATATATATAACACAGGAAAATCATGTTAAAAAAAAAACTCCAGCTGACTGATTGAGTCCGCAACAGACCGTATGGGTTTGGGCAATCCCCACCCCCCTTCTTCGACATGCCACATTCTCAAAAATAAAGATACTGTTTCTTTTCAGTGGAAAAAAGACGCAAAGAAATAGAAGTCCTGAGAAAGAGTGCTAAAGCTGGAGAACAGAGACGTCTATCACTCACTCATTTCATTCTCTCCTTTTTCTTCACATTTAACGGGGTTTTAGAGAGTGTATAGGATGCATTCGAATGCAAAAAGGGATGAAAAGAAGGTTCTTCCTCACGGCAGGGGTCCTCGAAAGGATACGCACATAAACTAAAGCAGAAAGGGGAAGCCCCCCTTCACTCGCTCAGACACACACATACACAAACAGGCGCACACATGCACACACATACATGCATGGACGAACGCAAACACACACACTAATAGAAATAGCTCCTGTACACTGAGGTTGGGGGTTGGAATAAAAGAAAAGAGGAGGAATGAGGGAAAGAAAAACAAAACAAACTGGGGAAAGGAAGTGAGAATGAAAGAGGGAGAAGTCTTTGAAAAGAGAGAGAACAAGGATAGGTGATGGGAAGAGCATGGAGGATGTGAAAAGAGGACAAAGAATGTGTTTTGATAATAAACAGACTTTGTGTATGGCTGAGGGTGATATCGTGGATTTGCATGTCTGTGAAGTGTGAACACATACCTTTTATTTGGGCATGAATTTAATACATTTCTGCATATCTACATACATAATGCTGTAAACCTATCTCATCCATGTTTCTGGTCCATGCATTTGGTCCGTTTTGTAGGCTACTTGTGTAAAACCATAGCCCTGTGTGTTTTTAAGATTGCAAGGGTGTAGCTTGTTGAAAATTGAAAATGTATGTGCTAATGCATGTTTTGATGTGCACGTTCTTGCAAGTAGCCTATTGTTTAGGTTTGCTGAGTTAGTGTGTGAGGGTATACATTAATATGTGAGTGAGTGAGTGAGTGAGTGAGTGAGTGAGTGAGTGAGTGAGTGAGTGAGTGAGTGAGTGAGTGAGTGAGTGAGTGAGTGAGTGAGTGAGTGAGTGAGTGAGTGAGTGAGTGAGTGAGTGAGTGAGTGAATGAGTGAATGAGTGAGGTGAGTATATCAATGTGTGAGTGAGGCCTGCTTGCCTGTGGGCCAGGCTGCTTTGTGCGGCCTGCTGAAAGGCTTTGTGAAAAGAGCCGCCAGTCTGGTTCCCTAGCAGGGGAGTGAGTTTAAGGGGTCAGCACGGTCAGCCTTGGGATAAATGCACCCCATTGTCTGCATTAAGGAGATGCTCTCAGTAGGGAGTCTATAAACCTCAGTGGCTGCACCAACACCCAGAGCTCTGGAGCTCCTTGGGGGGACCCAAAGGGACACCCAGCCAGAGAACAGGCACAGGGCTGGGGGAAGACCAGGAACGGAGAGTCCCTCTGGGTGGACGGATGGATGTCTGGCTCGCTGGGAGTCATCGGCTAAAGAGAGGACTCTGTAGCACCCTCTGTAACCTTCCCACTCCTATCCACCCATCCCCTTCCTCCTCTCTTTCCTCCCCTGAACAAGCGGCGACAGCGACAGGTCAGCCAACAGCCCCCTCAGATTGTTACAGTTCCTGAGCCCCCCAGAAAAGCCCCTGAACACCCCCAGAACACGAACCACCACAGAATAAGGCCTTTGTTCCAGGAGAACTGGAACAAGCTTCTCTTTTCCTTTACTGAGCTGATGTGGGGGTGTAAGGAGGTGTGTGTGTGTGTGTGTGTGCGCGCGTGTGTGTGTGCGTGCATGTGTGCATGTTTGTTCAGGTATGCTTGTGTGTCTGCATGCGTGTGGGGGCTTTGAGCTTTGTGGAATGTCCCTGCTCTCCCCTTCTCAGAGACATGAGATGGGCAAACATGAAATCAAAGTGGAAAAGCCCCACAAAGGGGTTCAGGGGGATGATTAGGGTGGGGGAGGGTGGAGGGGTACCTCGTCCCCCCCGGCCGAGCCTCCCCTCATCTCGGGCCCCCAGAAAGCACCAGGCCCCACAGTGGCATGAAAAGAACCCTTATGAGGGACTTGGCTGTTCCGCCTGCCTCGGATTAAGGCCCCAAACACACAGCCTGCCAGCCACGGTATATATATCTTTGTATTTTATCACTCACTCTCACCATCACAAGCTAGGGGGATGGATGCCTTTTAGCCAGCCACCTATTGTTAGATAGAAGCTCATGGAATTCTCTATGGCTACCAATGTGTTTTTCACACATAGATACGAATAGAGACACACAGTAAGACACACACACACACACACACACACACACAAACTCATTCACACGCATTTAAGTGTCATACAGGTGTTCAGCACTAACAAACCATATTTGTGTTTTAAATATCGGTAAGCAATGTCCCCTTTCAAAGCAAAACCCTTTTTCTATGGCCAATATTATTGCGCTGTCGGCAAAGTAAATCGTCATACTATCTGATCTGACATGGACAGAGCTTGATGTTGAAAGGAAACGTATGCCGGGTATTGTCCTCCCGAGTGGCGCATTGGTCTAAGGCACTGCATCTCAGTGCTTGAGGTGTCACTACAGACCCCCTGGTTCGATTCCAGGCTGTATCACAACCGGCTGTGATTGGGAGTCCCATAGGGCAGCGCACAACTGGCCCAGCGTCATCCGGGTTTGGCCGGTGTAGGCCGTCATTGTAAATAAGAATTTGTTCTTAACTGACTTGCCTAGTTAAATGAAGATAAATACAGTTTGACATTTACTGTAAATGTGTATTGCTCCACACATGTAGGTTTCCTGAGTGCATTGTCCTTTAGTTGGCTGTTCATACTGTGGGGGGAGGGGGGGGGGGTTGTGACAGTCTGACCGTCTGTACCATTTAATATGCTTATGCATATATGCTATACTGTACATTCAGCCTATAGAAGCTTTGCAGGGACCCTTAAGTCTACAGCTGAAACTCCCTCCACCACACACTCACACACCGCAGCCGTCCCTGAACGTCTGAAAATAAAGGGATGTCATACTCCAAATAGGATTGTGTTTTTGTCCAAAGGTAATGAAGTATGGTTTGTAAGAAGCCAGCCTGCTGCTGCATGACTTGATGCCATAGGTAATACAGACGTTAATAAAATAACAGTAGGGAGGCTATATATACAGGGGGGTACCGGTGCAGAGTCAATGTGCGGAGGCACCGGCTAGTTGAGGTAGTTGAGGTAATATGTACATGTGGGTAGAGTTAAAGTGACTATGCATAAATAAGTAGCAGCAGCAGCGTAAAAAGATAGGGTGGGGGTGGGGGGGCAGTGCAAGTAGTCCGGGTAGCCATGATTAGCTGTTCAGGAGCCTTATGGCTTGGGGTAGAAGCTGTTGAGAAGCCTTTTGGACCTAGACTTGGCGCTCCGGTACCGCTTGCCGTGCAGAAGCAGAGAGAACAGTCTATGACTAGGGTGGCTTGAGTCTTTGACAATTTTGAGGGCCTTCCTCTGACACCGCCTGGTATAGAGGTCCTGGATGGCAGGAAGCTTGGCCCCAGTGATGTACTGGGCCGTACGCACTACCCTCTGTAGTGTCTTGCGGTCGGAGGCCGAGCAGTTGCCATACCAGGCGGTGATGCAACCAGTCAGGATGCTCTCGATGGAGAAGGTGAATTTATGTATTGTGCAGTTAGAGAAAGTTAAAAGGAAGGAGAGCCAAAACATTACCTTCAGCTGGGCTTTTTTCCATGTTCTGTGAATAGAGAGAGAGAGAGGGAGGAGGAGCGGTGTGTGTGTGTGTGTGTGTGTGTGTGCATGGAAAATGAGGCACTCTAGCTATGCTCTGAGTCGCGGCTCAGCTCGCCGACGGGACCCTCTGGTCCGCTGGGGATTCTGAGGTGCAGCCGAGTTGCTGTCTGCTCCCTAGATCTTACGTCTCGTAAACTGCCATGAAATAATCCTTTGACGGCTCACCGGGTGGGTGAGGGGGGGGGGGGACCAAAGCAGCCTTTGTTCACCACACAGCCTTTACTTACGTGTGTGTGTGCATATGTGTTTGTGTTTGCACATGAGTAGGTGTAGCTGTGCACAGTACAGTAAATGTGCGCCTATGTTTATGTGCATGTGCTGTATATATGGTATGTCTGCTAGTCAAGGTGTGCTTGTGTTCTCAGACAGACATACGTCAGCTGGCACTGCCACAGTTCCACCTGGCTTCTGGCTCTGGCAGCCATTTTCCTACCGTCAGCATCATGAGGTCATTGATTTGGTCATTACACAATCCTGTCGTTTGCTGCTCCCCTCTGACCATCACCATCTAGACCCGGCCGGGCGATGAGTTTGTGTGTGTTTGAGGAAGGTGGGTGCCAATTAGTGAACCCTGAGACAGATTACCTGATTATCCTGCAGCAGTATCAACGGCGGGGCCAGGGCGATGTCGGGTTCTTGGAAAGACCTGTGTGTTTATCCAACGTTCCTGTGATGTCACCGTCTGGAGACAGAATGATTGTCTGAATGGTTTCCAGCTCCTTCGTCATTCACCTGACCATGCCACAACATCGTGTTTTACCCTGGGACAGACAGGGAGAGGGAGGAGGAGGAGACATGGAGAGGGGGAGAGAGAGAGGAAGAGAGAGAGAAACAGGGGGTGATTGTTTCAATGAAGACGGAACACACCCAAACGGCCGCAGAGCACAGCGGCTCTCTTCGAACATAGCACAGTGGCTAACCCAGTGACTCTCTGACAGCAAAAGCCCCCACGTAATTCCAGTTATTACTGCTCAATCCAGTGTATGTTCTGCTAGAAATTATCTCAGTTCTAGGAGTGCTAAAATCAGTATTATAAACTGGGTGGTTCGAGCCATTGGCTGACAGGCATGGTATATCAGACAGTATACCACAGGTATGACAAAACGTTTGTTTTTACTGCTCTAATTACGTTGGTAACCAGTTTATAATAACAATAAGGCACCTCTGGGATTTGTGGTATATAGCTAAGGGCTGTTTCCATGCACTCTGCGTTGCATTGTGCATAAAGAACAGCCCTTAGCCGTGGTATATTGGCCATATACCACACCGCCTCAGGCCTTATTGTTTAAATCTAAATCCTTTTGAGCTACATTCCCCCATTAGAACAGTTTGCTCCGCCATCTCGATTGGCTTACTTCCTCGTCTGATTGTCTTCAATCAGCATGTATGGATTTGAACTTAGTCCAACTGATTTCTGAGCCCACTCGTTTGAATGTAAAGAATCCTGCTAAATCAACTGTGATTGGTCTCATACTTACAAATAACCCTCATAATTACTCAACTATTGGTGTCTTTGCTATGGACCTCAGTGATCACTGTCCCATAGTCTGTCAGAAACACAAAGTTGAAAAAGAAAAGGAGAACTGCACACTTTAGAAGCTCAGATGCAATAATGTAATACCAACAGCCAAGCTGTCTTCATTAGGGTATAGTGACAAACACTGTGGTTCACTAGTTTATATAGAGCATGAAAGGACACACAGTCTGTAATCATGACTGTGTGTGTCGTGTCTGTAATCATGTGGCTTGATTTCATTGGTCAATTTACAGATATAAATAGAACATATACAAAAGCATTAATTAATTAATTAATTAATCTGATGAATGACAGCTTGGCTGTCGAAACGTTGGTATTTAATTATTGTATCTGAGCTCCTAGAGTGTGCGGCTCTCCTTTTCTTTTTGAAGTGTTCTACTCCGCTAGCCAGCACCCCACCTAACCGGGGGTGCGCTTCTTCCGCCTCCAGAAACACAAAATTGCCTAAAACTAAACCACGCCATATCACTAAGAGAAACTTTAAACACTTTCATGAGCAAGGGACCTTTACCATTCAGGCTTACTTGGTGTTAATGACACTCCAGAAGTGAAACTTGCCCTTGAACAGTTCTTTAGTATGTTCATCTCTGTATCTGATAAACATGCTCCTATGAAGAGATTAAGAATGAAAGATAGAGCCAACCCATGGTTCAGGCCTGAACTTGCTGAGTTAATTCAGCTAAGGAACAAAGCTTGGTCTGAAGCCAGACACACTGGTAGCTCTGCTAACTGGCTCACCTTCAGACAACTTTGAAACACATTTACTGTTTCCATAAAAAGGGCTAAATCCAATTTCATTAATTCCATTTCTGACCCTCGTGGCGATCCAGCTAAGTTTTGGAAGGTAATTAAATCACCACAAAGAAGCAGCCACACCTCTCTGCCCAATGAGGTACTATTTAACTCCAATACTATAAGAGAAAAAACTTAAATAACTGATTGTGGAGCCCTTGACACATATTCTTTATCTATCCATTTTATTGGGTATTATTCCTAAGGTGTGGAAGGCAGCCCTTGTTCTCCCTCTCCAGAAAGGTTGTGATCCCTGCAATCTTAATAATTATCGCCCAATCCCAAAACTTTCATGTCTAGCGAAAATATTAGAACTCTTGGTAAATTCTCAGCTGTGGTCCTTTTTAGATGTATTCTGAATGCTCACCAGTCAGGCTTTAGGCTAGGACACAGCACCATCTCGGCTGCTTCTCTAGTCATAAATTACATAAGAAACAGCACTGTGCTGCCCTTAACTGTATATTGATCTGTCGAAAGCATTCGATACGGTTGGTCATGCACTCCTGCCATGGAGGCAATCCTCAATTGGTCTAGACCAGGGATGGGCAACTCAGTCAGGGTCTCAGTCGGGGTCTCAACTTACTGTTGAGAGTTAGAATAATAGAATACACAAGGTGCAATTTTTAAATTTGTTTGTGCATCAGCAGTCACTCAATTAGCCCGTCAGCAAAAACATTTTTGTCATTTTTTTTTATTGGTAAGTTAGTTTAGCTGCCAGCTATCTAAATTTGTAGTAAGCATGGTCGAATTACCAACCGGATTGGGGCCCATTAATCAACAATTATCATATTAAAAACTGCAAAAATGTGCCTCCACCCTATGGTAGAATGAGTAGAATTGCAGGAAATTAGACCAGCCATTCAGACAGCTGGTTTTCACAACCAAAGAATTTCTGCACAAACTCAGGGAAGCTCATCTGCATGCTCGTCATCCTCACAAGGGTCTTGACCTGACTGCAGTTCGGCATCGTAACCGACTTCAGTGGGCAAATGCTCACCTTCGATGGCTACTGGCACGCTGGAGAAGTGTGTTCGTCACGGATTAATCCCAGTTTCAAATGTACCGGGCGTTGTGTGGGCGAGCAGTTTGCTGATGTCAACGTTGTGAACAGTGTCCCATGGTGGCGGTGGGGTTATGATATGGGCAGGCATAAGATACGGACAACGAACACAATTTCCATTTTATTGATGGCAATTTGAATGCACAGAGATACCGTGACGAGATCCTGAGGCCCATTGTCGTAACATTCATCCGCCACCATCAACACGTTTCAGCATGATAATGCACGGCCCCATGTTGCAAGGGTCTGTACACAATTCCTGGAAGCTGAAAATGTCCCAGTTCTTCCATGGCCTGCATACTCACCAGACATGTCACCCATTGAGCATGTTTGGGATGCTCTGGATCGAAGTGTGATACAGCATATTCCAGTTCCCGCCAATATCCAGCAAATTCGCACAGCCATTGAAAAGAAGTGGGACAACATTCCACAGGCCACAATCAACAGCCTGATCAACTCTATGCGAAGGAGATGTGTCGTGCTGCATGAGGTAAATGGTGGTCACACCAGATACTGAGGGGTTTCCTGATCCATGCCCATACCTTTTTTTAAAAGGTGTCTTTGACCAACTGATGCATATCTGTATTCCCAGTTATGTGAAATCCATAGATTAGGGCCTAATGAATTTACTCAAATTGACAGATTTTCTTATATGAACTGTAACTCAGTAAAATCTTTTAAATTGTTGCATGTTGTATTTATATTGTTGTTCAGTGTATATAAAGCGCTTCTACAGAAACGTACATACTAGCTTACCTCACTTCTAAATTTGAAATCTAGTAACTATAATACTCGCTCTCAAAACTGGTTGGTATTAGAGATTCCACGGGTCTCCTCTGAGTTGGGGAAGACTTCTTTCAGTTACTATGCCCCTCACTCCTGGAATGACCTATAGGTCACTCTAAAACTTTCTTTGGTCCCAAAAAGTGAATTTAGGGCTCTGATAATAACATTTACCAATGAAAACTGCACTTGTTTTGATTGATTGTATATATTTGTTTCTACTGCACTTTTAAATGTAACGTAATTTATTTGAAATGTTGTAACTGTAATTTTGTAGTGAACACGCTTGAATAGTTGCTCACATTGCTTGAACTGTTGTTCTCAGGGCACCATTGGAAATGAGACACTGGTCTCAATGGGCTCCCCTGGTTAAATAAAGGTTACTAAATGTGTGTGTGTGTGTGTGTGTGTGTGTGTGTGTGTGTGTGTGTGTGTGTGTGTGTGTGTGTGTGTGTGTGTGTGTGTGTATGTGTGTGCGTGTGTGTGTGTGTGTGTGTGTGTGTTGACGTTGTAGTGACTAGTTATTAATGAACTCTCCAGCTATAGACCTCACTCACTTCTTTGGCACAGGCGACAACCTTCTCTCTCTCTCTCTTTTTTTTTTTCTCTCTCTCTTCTCTCTCTCCTTTCTCTCTCTTTCTCTTTCCTCTAAGATTAATCCATGGCCTACTCCAGAGAGAGGTTCATTTTGAAGATTGCTGAAGGATTTCCAAGGATCTTAAAAGTTGAGAGGATGAGATAGTCGTGCTTAGGCCTCATTATAGTGGCTGGGGAGAGAGAGAAGAGAGAGAAAAATAGTTTTGTTCTGCTAAGAGAGCAGTAGCAGTCGGGCTAAGTGAACATGCTGGCAAAGAGAGAGATTGAGAGAGACATTTGTTCTGTGATTAGCACAGTGAGAGCTCTCAGCTCCTCCACTGTTCCCTACTTAATTAGCTATTATTATCTAGAGGTGTGGAGGCCTTAGATGAACAGACAGGCTTTAATCTTGTTTTTCCTCTGACTGGATCCAACATGTACAGTACCGTATGTGCTACTCTGGGGATCTTGAATTATAGAGACAGAAGTTTACCACAACTGACCATGTTTAACATCGATTTCAGTGGCTGTTGGACTTTTTCAGCCATATAGACATGGAATTGATTTAGCAATTGAGTCATTTGTTTCTTTGCTCTCTCTCTCTCTCTCTCTCTCTCTCTCTCTCTCTCTCTCTCTCTCTCTCTCTCTCTCTCTGTCTCTCTCTCTCTCTCTCTCTCTCGCTCTATATATATATATATATATATATACATATATATTTTCCTCTCTCCTATCCATTGCCTGCCATATTATCAAGAGAGCATCCTGATTGTATCTTCTCCCTGCTCTAAGACATCTCAGCCATACCAAATCTCTTAGAAGCGCAAGGCGAAAGGGGAAGAATTCGGCTTAGCCCTGGATTGGCTTGGATAGCGGCCCCTTCTGAGTTTCCTTCAACTTTTCATTTTGCGGAGTGCCGTGGTAGATTTACTGTAATCTGGCAGATCAAAGGCACTGAGCACAGTCCTATTCCCGTAATGCGGTTTGATGGTGACTGTTGTGAAAGTAATAACAATGAGAAAAGATAAATCAGTTTAAGCTGGCTTTTTTTTTTTTTTTTTTTTCATTACATACTGTATGTTGATGCATTAATAACCAATTTATCATTTTGGTTTTGTTTGCATGGTTACTTTTTTGTCTCTCTTCAGTTTACATTTTAGCAGATGCTCTCATCCACAGAGCAACACTGGACCACAGTTCACAGTAAGGATGTTGTTGATGCTGTTGATGAATCCTTATCAGCTCTGATTTTAGTTGATGATAATAACCTAAATCATAATTTCCAATGAAGTGTGTTTTTCACGGCAGACTGTTTGAGAGGGGGGAGAGAGAGATAGTTACAATCCATCTCTCTGATCCATGCCATGTATGAATGGATTAGCTTCCCCCTTTTGCATCAACACATCTAAGAAGGCCTGAACTGTAGCTTAGCCCTATGCTAACCCAACAGAAAGGAAATCAAAATGTAACCCAGTGACAAGCTCTCTCGCTGAGGGCTCAGTCATCTAGTAAGCATTCCAGGAGTGACAATTATGATATTGCATCTGACAGCCAAATCATATTCCGACTGAGGGCCAGGATGGCCGCTTTGATTCACTTAAGTGGGAAACAGTTAGTGACAGTGAGTGTCCCTCCCGGACATGGTGGAACCCCTGTACGATGCCCCCCGGAAAGCCTAGCCCCCTACTCCATACTGTGCCCTCCGGATCTAAGTCTGTCTCCCTAACCAATGCAGGGTGACCCCCTCCCATACAGTGCCCCCAGAAAGCCATTCCTCCAGCCCAATATGTGCCCCCCTCCCATACAGTGCCCTCCAAAGGCCTACCCCCCTCCCTGCATAATGCATGCCTCCCTGCTCTACCCTTGCACTCCACAAAGGGGCATGATACTAATGACAGATGTTGTCTCTTAGTGGAGGGCAGCCATCAGAGCTCTAGAGGCAGTTCCCTCATTTAACCTTACTTTATCCTACTATACCTTCATCTCACTCCAAATCACAATGAACAAGACTATTTCTGTCTATTTTTCTCTCTTCTTTAAACCCAGCCGGCAACTACAGTATATGACCCTCGGGGCTCACACTGACAGGAGACTGCTCTACTGGGCAAACCAATTATTAAAAACCCAACGCGTCTGTTCACTGTGTTTCTGCTGCCAGTGTCAGGTCAGTATACACGGAATTTGACAACAAACCAGGGGAATAAAGGAGGGGAGTGTGGGGATGTTGAAGGTCTCCATGCTCAAAGTACTGTATTGCAGATGTTTTTAAAGGAGGAGGAGAAATCCCCTTCTCTGTCTCTCTTTGTAAATATCTTTCTCTCTTTGTAAATATCTTTCTCTCTCTCTCTCTCTCTCTCAGCTTCTCTCTCCTCCTCCTCTCTCTCTCCTTCTCTTCTCTCTCCTCTCTCCCGTCTCTCTCTCTCTCCTCTCTCTCTATCTTCTCTCTATCTCTTCTCTCTCTCGCTCTCCTCTCTCTCTCTATCTCTCTCACACTCTCTCTCCTCTCTCTCTCTCTCTCTCTCTCAGACATCAGACAAGATCAAATCAAATGGATAGATTCCCCTCTGCCTTTCAATCTGTTTGTTTACTTCTGCTTGCTTCACACAGGACACAGCTCTGCATCTTTCATGTGGATAGTATTTCTCTTCTCTCTCCTGTTCTCCCTCCTTTCTTGTCTCTATGATCGCTCTCTTTTTCTCTCCCCTTCTGACTTCCTCTCTTATCTCATCTTTCTCCTCCCACTCCTCTTTCCCTGTCTCTCTTTCTCTTCATCTATCCCCTCACATTTATCTCTCCCCTTACCCCCCCCTTTCTTATTATGAGCTCCCTCCCTCTCTTGCTCACACAGACTCAGTTAAACTGTGTGACATCTGAGTCTAGAGATCATGGAGAGACGTGGCGCTCATCTCCAGAAAGGCACAGTGCATGCCTCTGTGTGATGATAAACTCTTGATGGTGCAACAAAGAAATCTGCAAAGAATCTGCAAAGAACAACCCTGTAACTTCAAACGTTGATGACTGCCCTCCTGCGTCTGCGATGCATGTTTGTTTACATAGATCTCCACAATGACTGGGGGCATATCTCAAAAACAACACAATGCAAATATACTTCTAGCTTCATACTAAAAGAGAAGCTGTAAAATGCATCTTACCTACGCAATCTCTACAGTAGGCTATCATCTTTGTTTTACAGTCGGTTCAGTTGCGTAAAACAGCTATGGTAGCCTACATTTTGTTAATTTTGTCTGGTCTTCTCAGCAGACAATTTTGTACAGTAATCATCATCTTCTCCTTGAGAGTACAACAAAGAAGACAATCCCTCTTCAACAACCAGCCCAATTGCACATGTCTGATTAATGTGGGGAACTGTGGTTGCTCTGCCTTGACTTTAAGATGTTTTCTCTCTCTCTCTCTCTCTCTCTCTCATCTCTCTCTTCTCTCTCTCTCTCTCTCTCTCCTCTCTCTCTCTCTCTCTCTCTCTCTCTCTCTCTCTACCTCTCTCTCTCTCTCTCTCTCTCATCACGCTGTCAAGACCTGAGTGATTTATCATTCGAATACGGTAGGAATAATACATTCTAATATGGCTCATTATTTAATAATTTTTATTTGGGCTCTGGTTAGAATGCCCTGACTGTTCATACTGTGAAGAAAGAGGTCTTTATTGGTGCAAGAGAAGGAACCTGTGGAGTAGAGACCCTCTAGTGGTAGCTTTGAAAACAGCAGTACCCTCCAGGATTATACAGCTCATACAGCCCCATTGTTTGCTTTTAATTTGGCCTCTGGGTATCTCTCCTCTCTGAAAAATTACACCATTTCATTTCTATGGAAATAAGTATTTGAGTTGTTCACGTCTTATCAGAGATAGCAGTATTACAAAGTGCAACGAAGCCAGTAGTCCTGCACTGTGAAATGCCCTGTTCCATAATCAATATACCTCAATATCAACATTTTGTACATTTAACAATTACATTCAAATCAAATGCAGTGTATTCTATAGTGGTGACAGTGTTGAGAATGAGTAAAAGAGGGGGAATTGAGTGAGGCTGAGCAAGATCATAGTCTGGAATCAAGCTGGAATGAGTAATGTTCACCACATACTGTAGCCAGCTATGATCATCCCTTTGTCTCTGCAGGGCTGTGAGGGAGCTATAGGGCTGAGCTGGGTTGGGGTGCGGCTGGTCTGGTCTGGGCTGAGCTGGGTTGGGGTGCGGCTGGTCTGGTCTGGGCTGACCTAGCCCCGTGCCTGTCTAGGAACCCATGCTTCTACAGTAGCCTTGGTCACCTCCATAGACTCCAGAGCTCCGCAGTTTGTGTTAGCTGGGCTTTATCTAATAATAATTAATAGATTTAAATTGTATAGCTCTTTCCATTACAGCCAGAGTCTCAAAGACGCTTTTAAAACAACAAAACAAAACATTTCAGTTAGCCTGAAATTGACAGTTCTGGGTGGAAGATCTTCCACGGTCATCCACAGAGGCAGGTGCAAGTCCAACAGGTCACATCCTGTGTCCGATCCACTTTCATGCGCACCTCCCTCCCCTGCGCCATCCACGTCTCTTCCGACTGAGGCCCAAGGGTTGAGCAAGGGGGAAGCGATGGTCAGATCCAGGCGGGAAACAAGTCAGAAGTCAGGTCACCTCTTGCCATCCCCAGTCGTAGACTCCTTGGTAAACTCAGAAAAACATGTAGCACCCACCTGGATGAAGCGATAGATGTGGTAAAGAGGTCAATGTAACGCATACTGTGGGTGATAGAAGAAAGAGGCCGGATTGGCACACATTTAACAAATCTGATCTAACAATGTGGATATTCATCAAATCAATCATGATTTATGTATTATAACAGGCCCACAATATGGTTACTAAAGTCCAATTTGGCTATATTTGGCTATTTTTGCTGCAAAACATTTAGAAGTAGCCCCTTTTCAGGTTTAGAAGAAGTGATTGCTAAATGTTAACTCCCATTCGTGTAAGCTGGTAGCATAGCTAGCATAGAGAAATCGGTGGTGGTAGTCAGTCTTTTTTAACTTTAATTCAGTTGATTGTTGATGATGACATGAATATGTATTGGGATTGACATCCATACAAGCATTATACTCCGATTTTTACCTCAACATTCGGGATCTTTCCCACACGCATTTCCATGGCATTTCCATTGATTTGGTTGAGTTCCATTGACCTCTTTCCTGCATCTATGCTGCTACTAAGCTTAGGGTGCATGAAGCTCAGTACAGTCAACAGGGATAGTCCACCTTGAAATAAACCATTGTGGAAAAACTTTAGTGATCCTCTGCCATCTTCAACAGTCTCTAAGCCTCTGACATCTCTTGTTGTTTCAAAAAAAAACTGTTAGTTAGCTAGCTAAATAGCTAGCTTCTCAGTTCAGTGGGTAAAATAGCTGATTTGCAAGTCTTGCACTGCCATGGATCAATATACATATACAGCACATTCGGAAAGTATTCAGACCCCTTGACTTTTTCCACATTTTGTTACGTTACAGCCCTATTCTAAAATGGATTAAATAAATACAAATTCTCAGCAATCTACACATAATACCCCATAATGACAAAGCAAAATCAAAAATACCTTATTTACATATGTATTCAGACCCTTTGCTATGAAACTCAGAATTGAGCTCAGGTGCATCCTGCTTCCATTGATCGCCCTTGAGATGTTTCTACAACTTGATTAGAGTCCACTTATGGTCAATTCAACTGATTGGACATGATTTGGAGAGGCACACACCTGTCTATATAAGGTCCCACAGTTAAAACCAAGCCATGAAGTCGAAGGAATTGTCCGTAGAACTCCGAGACAGGATTGTGTCGAGGCACAGATCTGGGGAAGGGTACAAAAAAAATGTCTGCAGCATTGAAGGTCCCGAAGAACATACTGGCCTCCATCATTCTTAAAAGGAAGAAGTTTAGAACCACCAAGACTCTTCGTAGAGCTGACCGCCCAGCCAAACTGAGCAATTGGGGTAGAAGGGCCTTGGTCATGGAGGTGACCAAGAACCCGATGGTCAATCTGACAGAGCTCTAGAGTTCCTTTGTGGAGATGGAAGAACCTTCCAGAAGGACAACCATCTCTGCAGCACTCCACCAATCAGGCCTTTATGGTAGAGTGGCCAGACGGAAGCCACTCTTCAGTAAAAGGCACATGAGTTTGCCAAAATGCACCTAAAGACTCTCAGACAATGAGTAGCAATATTCTCATGCTGTGGGATGTTTTTCAGCGGCAGGGACTGGGAGACTAGTCAGGATCGAGGCAAAGATTAATGGAGCAAAGTACAGAGAGATCCTTCATGAAAACCTGCTCCAGAGCGCTCAGGACCTCAGACTGGGGTGAAGTTTCACCTTCAAATAGGACAACGACCCTAAGCACACATCCAAGACAACGCAGGAGTGGCTTCGGGACAAGTCTCTGAATGTCCTTGAGTGGCCCAGCCAGAACCTGGACTTGAACCCGATCTAACATCACTGGAGAGACCTGAAAATAGCTGTGCAGCAACGCTTCCCATCCATCCTGACAGAGCTTGAGAGGATCTGCAGAGAAGAATAGGAGAAACTCCCCAAATACAGGTGTGCCAACCTTGTAGCATCATACCCAAGAAGACTTGACGCTGTAATCTCTGCCAAAGGTGCTTCAACAAAGTACCAAGTAAAGGGTCTAATGTAACAAAATGTTGAAAAGGTCAAGGGGTCTGAATGCTTTCCGAAAGCACTGTATAACACTCTATTGGTTGCAAGAATCATTTAAATGGAAAACTCTATGTTTCCCCCCCCCCCTTAAACCACTCGAGTGTTGCTTTAGCAGTATGCTCAGGGTCATTGTCCTGCTGGAAGGTAAACCTCCGTCCCAGACTCAAATCTCTGGCAGACTGAAACAGGTTTCCGTCAATAATTTCCCTGTATTTAGCACCATCCATCATTCCTTGAATTCTGATTTTTTTTTTTTTTTTTAAGTAATTAATTTGCATTTTATTGCATGACATAAGTATTTGATCACAGTAAAAGAAGGTTGTCCACTATTGGCATATCTATTTATTATGGCCATAAACATGTTAGCTATTAAAATCAGATCCAACAATAATCTCAAGGGGCTAGAAATCCAGGGCTTAAAAACAAAGGTGTCATTGTACGCTGATGATTCATGATTTGGATCCCTCCACAGCCTCGTAGAAGATCCAGCAAATTTTTCTAACCTCTCTGGATTACAATCAAATTATGATAAGTGTACTATATTACATATTGGATCACTAAAAAATAGAATGTTTACATTACTGTGTAGTTTACCAATAAAAGGGACTGACGGTGAAGTGGACATACTCGGTATTCATATCCCGAAATAAAGAAATGATCTCACTACAATACATTTTAATAGAGAGTTAGCAAAAATAGATAAGATCTTGCTACCATGGAAAGGAAAATACCTGTCTATTTGAGGAAAAAGCACCCTGATTAACTCTTTAGTCATATCCCAGTTTACCTATTTGCTAATGGCCCTGCAAAAGTATTCAGCCCCCTTGGTGTTTTTCCTATTTTTTTGCATTACAACCTGTAATTTAAATGGATTTTTATTTGGATTTCATGTAATGGACATACACAAAATAGTCCAAATTGGTGAAGTGAAATGAAAAAAATTACTTGTTTCAAGAAATTCAGAAAAATAAATAAGGGAAAGGTGGTGCGTGCAGATGTATTCATTCACTTTGTTATGAAGCCCCTAAATAAGCACTGGTGCAACCAATTACCTTCAGAAGTTACATAATTAGTTAAATAAAGTCCACCTGTGTGCAATCTAAGTGTCACATGATCTGTCACATGATCTCAGTATACAGTGGGGAGAACAAGTATTTGATACACTGCCGATTTTGCAGGTTTTCCTACTTACAAAGCATGTAGAGGTCTGTAATTTTTATCATAGGTACACTTCAACTGTGAGAGACGGAATCTAAAACAAAAATCCAGAAAATCACATTGTATGATTTTTAAGTAATTAATTTGCATTTTATTGCATGACATAAGTATTTGATCACCTACCAACCAGTAAGAATTCCGGCTCTCACAGACCTGTTCGTTTTTCTTTAAGAAGCCCTCCTGTTCTCCACTCATTACCTGTATTAACTGCACCTGTTTGAACTCGTTACCTGTATAAAAGACACCTGTCCACACACTCAATCAAACAGACTCCAACCTCTCCACAATGGCCAAGACCAGAGAGCTGTGTAAGGACATCAGGGATAAAATTGTAGACCTGCACAAGGCTGGGATGGGCTACAGGACAATAGGCAAGCAGCTTGGTGAGAAGGCAACAACTGTTGGCGCAATTATTAGAAAATGGAAGAAGTTCAAGATGACGGTCAATCACCCTCGGTCTGGGGCTCCATGCAAGATCTCACCTCGTGGGGCATCAATGATCATGAGGAAGGTGAGGGATTAGCCCAGAACTACACGGCAGGACCTGGTCAATGACCTGAAGAGAGCTGGGACCACAGTCTCAAAGAAAACCATTAGTAACACACTACGCCGTCATGGATTAAAATCCTGCAGCGCACGCAAGGTCCCCCTGCTCAAGCCAGCGCATGTCCAGGCCCGTCTGAAGTTTGCCAATGACCATCTGGATGATCCAGAGGAGGAATGGGAGAAGGTCATGTGGTCTGATGAGACAGAAATAGAGCTTTTTGGTCTAAACTCCACTCGCCATGTTTGGAGGAAGAAGAAGGATGAGTACAACCCAAAGAACACCATCCCAACCGTGAAGCATGAAGGTGGAAACATCATTCTTTGGGGATGCTTTTCTGCAAAGGGGACAGGACGACTGCACCGTATTGAGGGGAGGATGGATGGGGCCATGTATCGCGAGATCTTGGCCAACAACCTCCTTCCCTCAGTAAGAGCATTGAAGATGGGTCGTGGCTGGGTCTTCCAGCATGACAACGACCCGAAACACACAGCCAGGGCAACTAAGGAGTGGCTCGGTAAGAAGCATCTCAAGGTCCTGGAGTGGCCTAGCCAGTCTCCAGACCTGAACCCAATAGAAAATCTTTGGAGGGAGCTGAAAGTCCGTATTGCCCAGCGACAGCCCCGAAACCTGAAGGATCTGGAGAAGGTCTGTATGGAGGAGTGGGCCAAAATCCCTGCTGCAGTGTGTGCAAACCTGGTCAAGACCTACAGGAAACATATGATCTCTGTAATTGCAAACAAAGGTTTCTGTACCAAATATTAAGTTATGCTTTTCTGATGTATCAAATACATATGTCATGCAATAAAATGCAAATTAATTACTTAAAAATCATACAATGTGATTTTTTGGATTTTTGTTTTAGATTCCGTCTCTCACAGTTGAAGTGTACCTATGATAAAAATTACAGACCTCTACATGCTTTGTAAGTAGAAAACCTGCAAAATCGGCAGTGTATCAAATACTTGTTCTCCCCACTGTATATGAACCTGTTCTGAAAGGCCCCAGAGTCTGCAACACCACTTAGCAAGGGGCACCACCAAGCAAGCGGCACCATGAAGACCAAGGAGCTCTCCAAACAGGTCAGGGACAAAGTTGTGGAGAAGTACAGATACAAAAATATACGAAACTTTGAACATCCCACGGAGCACCATTAAATCCATTATAAAAAATGGAAAGAATATGGCACCACAACAAACCTGCCAAGAGAGGGCCGCCCACCAAAACTCGGACCAGGCAAGGAGTGCATTAAACAGAGAGGCAACAAAGAGACCAAAGGTAACCCTGAAGGAGCTGCAAAGCTCCACAGTGGAGATTGGAGTATCTGTCCATAGGAACACTTTAAGCCGTACATTCCACAGAGCTGGGCTTTACGGAAGAGTGGCCAGAAAAAATTCAAGGATTTTAATAGCTAACATGTTTATGGCCATAATAAATAGATATGCCAATAGTGGACAACCTCTTCTTGACAGTTTAATTCTTTCTGAGAAGTAGCCATTTTTTATTATTTGACACCTAGGGTTACAATACATAACTTTAACCCATTGTATAAGAGATTCTCCTAAATTTAAATTCCAGTTGTACTTTATCAAAAGCCTTTTCAGAGTCAGCTATGAATAGCAGGCCTGGTTTCCCAGATGTATCATAGTGTTCTATTGTTTCCAGTACTTGTCTTAAATTATCTCCAATGTATCATCCATGTAAAAAAAACTGTCTGATTAGGATGAATTATATCCGACAAAACCTTTTCAATTCTATGCGCTATGCATTTTGCTACCTAAGGACCAGCCTGGATCATCCAACAGAAACCTCAGATCCAAAAACAAAAGCCTTCTCCTCAGCTCACACACACCACAGTCAGGTAATCACTGAGTTTCCACTCTCCTCTCTCTGTCACCCATTGAAGTGGATAGGATACTCCGTCATTGAACAGTATGTTTGCACACAAATCAAGTTTGTTTCTTCTGAGCTTCCTCAATTCCATCTCACCATTAGATTTCACAGTTTATTTAGCATTTTCTTCTGTTTGTGTTGCTGGTGTAATGTGTTGTTTTGGCCGCTCCCGATCTGGCTAGCCAGCAAGTAGAAAAACAGAACAGAAGAAGCCACTTTGATTGCTGATTGTCAGCAACTGGCAGGCCTTATCACAGGATGGGTAAATGGATGGATGATGGGTGAGTGGGTGGATGGGTGTGAATGTGAAGCGTGTTGGGATTGATTCAGGGCAACGTGTGTGTGGACATACATGTGTGTGCATGCATGCTTTTATGCACGCGCGTGTATGCTCATGTATGTGTGTGGGTGTGAGGGACTGTCTGTGGATGGGAATGATTAATGAGCTCCTCCAGCATGAAGGAGTCACATCCTGGGCCCCATAGCCTGAACAGGAACACAGGGACACGCTACCACTCCCTCCATCCATTCCCGTCTCTCTCGCTCTCCCTCCCTCCCTCCCGCCCGCCCTCCAAACCCGGCTGGTTTTCACACCTGCTTGCGGCCTTGACCACACTGCACACTGCTGAGAAGTTTCTTTCTTTCTCTATCTCTCTCTTTCTGATCCGTGCATCTGTACGGTGGTAAAATGGGGCAGCACCTCAAAGAATCGTCCCTAATGAAAGCAGAAAATAAAAGGGGGCTTGAGGGGGCGAGTGCAACGGAGCAAAAGTGTACAAATGTTTATGTTTGACTTGACAAATCAAGATGTGAGATAATTGATGATTGATGAGGATTATCCCAAGGCATTGACGCCCTGAGTTGTCAGGGTTAGGCGGGGCAGAGGGTGGTGTGTGTGTGTGTTTGTGCGTGTGTGTGTGTGTGATCAGAAGGCCTTTCCAGGGTGAGAGGGACGCATGAGGGGCAGAGATGGAGAGCAGCTATGGTGTTCAAGGTTTTAATGGTTGTTTTCTCTAAGGACTCAGTGAGCTCAGAGCTCCAGGTGTCCTGCTGGAAGGACTGTAGTTCCTGGTCTGGGTGACTCGGGGGGGTTGAAAGTGGAAGTGTGGGGGTTTTGGGTGACTGGCGGCGGGTGAAAGGGTGGTTATGAGTGGAAGGTTTTGGATGACTGAGGGGGGTGTAAGGGCAGAAGAGTGGTGGGTTTTGGGTGACTGGAGCCTGGAGCCTGGAGCCTGGATCCTGGTGTGTGAGAGGATTGGTTTCAGTAACTCTGACTGGTCGACAGACCCGTTGTGGCAGGTGTCACATGTATTGTAGGAGGGGACAGGGACTGCGGCTGGCCTGAGTGGCTGGTCTTCTGTCACGTATGGGCAGTCCTCCTGGCATGCTGCCACAGGTAGAAACATACGCTTGTTCGTGTGTGTGTGTGTGTGTGTGTTTGTGTGTGTGTGCGTGTGTGTGTGTGGAAACTGAGGCAGTGTGATTAATGAGTGCTCCAACGTCAGGGGACAGCCATGGCAGGGTGTGACGAATACACACTTTAGACCTGCATCCTTTCTCTCAACACGACGCACACACACACACACACACACACACAAAACACACACACACACACTGTTCCATTAAACCGGTCCTGACAGTGAAACACCTGTCTTCTGTGCCAACAACAGCATTGGCTAGCATCCATGTATCTATCAGACTAATCATGAAGCATTGAAACAGCACTTCCCTTTTCATCTGGGCTTGATCCTAATCAGAGCCAACTGTCTGAGTCATGTGAACAGTTACACACACACACACACGCACGCACACACGCACGCACACACACACACGCACACACACATTCAATCACACATTCATATACAACAACACACACACAGACATACACACAGATGGAGAGAGACAGACACACATACAGACACACACACAAAGTGTGTGTGCTACTATGTGCATGTGTGGGTAAAAGACTCCTTTACTCCAAAAGTGTTGAGCCCAGCTTTGTTGAGTTCTGCTGATAAGAGCAGTAAGACGGGGGAGACTGTTCAGAGGAGTTCAGCACCATGCGTGGCTCTCCTTCCAACCACTTTATAAAGTTCATCCAGAAGAATTATCCCCAATATGATAGCTATTATTAGTGGTGTAAAACCTAGCCTATGCAAACGAACTCTGACAGGACAAATGAAAGTCAACAAAAGTGAATTTTTTCTCTCTCTCTCTCTCTCTCTCTTCTCTCTCTCTCTCTCTCTCTCTATCTCTCTCTCTCTCTCTCCTCTCTCTCTCTCTCTCTCTCTCTCTCTCTCTCCCTCTCTCTCTCTCTCTCTCTCTCTCCTCTCTCTTCATCTCTCTCTCTCTCTCTCTCTCTCTCTCTCTCTCTCTTTCTTCAGTTTGTAAAAGGAAGAAGGGGATTTAAAGTTCTGAAATGCCCTGAAGAGAACATTGAGAAGTAGATAATTAAAGAGGGGGAGAATAAGAAGAGAGCTATATCTAGTTGAAGTGAGCTCAGAGTTCTGCTCTAAAGTGTCCATTCACTGCAGAAGTACCTGGTAACAGAACTTTTCCTTTAGATAAAGAGAACCAGCTTTGTCCATGTCCATTCCTACACAAATTAATCATCATATTCTCCGCTAGAGTTAGGAGGAGGGCTTGAATCGCATGTCTTGACCTTTAGCTACAGAAGTACAATAGTTGACATTCTAATAGCAACAACCATTTACCCTAGCAACATTTTGTCTTTAATGTTCTCCTTGCAAAGGGCAAGCCTAACTGTTAATGACGTGGTGTGTTATTATGACACAATAATATATCACACACCATGTAAACCAACCCCAGGGTCGTAAATATAATGCATGCTCTCATCTTTAAGTATGGAGACCATGTTGCATTGCACACACACACACACACAAAAACACACACATACACACACACACTAACACACACACATATAGAAGTGAGGGCATGCATGGATTCCTGCTCTGCTGTGCTTGTACAGTCCACATGCCATTCCAATGCGATGAGGGGGGAGTGATATCTGCGGGACACATAATCACCAGCCTCGAGGGCCTCGGCTGTCCCACTTTCTTTCCCCTCCGCCAGTGCCACGAGGCCTGGACCCTGCCTGCCTGACATCCCTGGAAAGCTGAGAGAGGGAGAGAGAAGGCGGGAGAGAGAGAATGGGGACGGGGAGGAGAGTGAAGGGAGGAGAGCGATGGAGGTTGAAAGAGGATGAAAGAAAAGGGAGAAGCAGTGGAGGTAGAGAGAGAGAGGGATGGGGAGACTGATGTAGAGACTGGGACTAGCACTAGTTTAATGTGGTTATTCCTGGGGTCTGACAAGTGCCTTGGCAGCTCTGCAGGGCTGCTCTTATCTCCATTCAGTCCTCTGCTCAGTCCTCTGCACTCCTCAGCGATAATGGCCTCATATTAGGACTGAGCCCTGGGCACAGGGAGGCAGCCATGGAGGGCTGGGATAGGTTAGCAACTATAGGAGGGATAGCAGCTTGGATGGCCACATTAGGAAGGTATATCCCCTGTTGCTCAGCAGGGGAGAGTGGAAAGGAAGATCACACACTGGGTGGAAGCGAAGAGAAGAAGACACACCTCATCACACACTCACAGACAAGAGTAAATATAGATGCACACGAAGACACACACACACACAGACACACACACACATTTTATAAACATGCCGTCTACTGTTGGATGGAGCCTATGAGTCTACAGAGAGAGCAGCAGCAGTAACAGCTGTGTGTCCAGTGGGCCTGCAGCCACCGTCTCTCCACTGGTACTGGCACATTAGGAGACAGACAGACAGATTTGCAGGCAGGCAGACAGATAGACAGACAGACAGTGCCCCCTGCCTCCCCCGTAATTTGGCCTAATGCCTTCACAGTACAGAAAGAGGATGTGTGCTAAATTCCCTATATAGTGAACTACTTTCCCCATGCTGTTGACCCATTAATTCAGTATCAAATCCCTATTATAATCAGCATGGACAAAGAGTGACACACACACAGCTCTGCCCAGAGTAGGTATTGGTCACATGCAGCTCATGGAGTGCAGACCCCTCATACCTCCCACCCACGAGCACCTGTTCAATCTAACACCCAAGAGACTGAGTGAGACTCTCTCTCTCTCTCTCTCTCTCTCTCTCTCTCTCTCTCTCTCTCTCTCTCTCTCTCTCTCTCTCTCTCTCTCTCTCTCTCTCTCTCTCTCTCTCTCTCTCTCTCTCTCTCTCTCTCTCTCTCTCTCTCTCTCTCTCTCTCTCTCTCTCTCTCACACACACACACACACACGCCCATACACACATGCACACATGCACACAAACCCCACCGCAGCACCAAGCTGTCCCACTGTGATAAGCTCGGTGGCATTTTCATCAGCGGACCGCTTCTTCGCTCCGATTGGACCATTATCATAAGAAAGACTTTCTGGGTTCAGGAGGCCTCCCTCTGGACGCTGATTCATGATCAAAATTGGGATTAGTTCATCTGTCCCCTCAAATCCCCTCAAACACGGCGAGGAACAAACATTCAACAGATAGATAACCACCACAGCCTTGATGGAGAGGAGGAGGGGAGGAGGAGGAGAGGAGGGAAGGAGGTGTGGAGATATTCCGATATTCCACCCATGTCTATTTCTTTCTCTTTCTCTCTGCCTTTCTATGTCTCTGTCTGTGTGCTTCTTTCAGTATCACTTAACCTCTCCTTTCTCTCTGCATCTTGCTGTAAGTTAGCTGACCGTTGTCACCTCCCCTCTAGGCCCCACTTAGCTAGCCAAAAACAGTGGGGTACTCCCCTTGTAAAATGATATTTACATTTTAGTCATTTAGCAGACGCGACTTACAGTTGCATACATTTTTTTTTTTTTTTTTTTTCATACTGATATGTTGAGAGTTTTTGAAGGAAAAGTAGACAGCAGACAGACAAACCCTGTTGTTTTGTCATTGCTTGACATCTGAAATGTCATCTTTCTCCACAAAGCTGGGGAGTTTGATGTGGCAGAGAGAAGTAGAGGGGATCCATACGAGCAACAAAAGCCCAAAGAGAATAAGGATTTAACTCCCAGATGAAAAGAAGAATAGCATCTCTGAAAACGCACCTGATCTGTTCTGTTGTTGCTTTAAAAGTCTCTGCTCCGAGCCTGACCACTTTGCTTGCAGAAGGAGAAACGGGTTGTAATGCAAATCTAACAGACACAAAGGAAGCCAAATACCACCAACATCCTTGAGTCAGAAGAAAGAAGAGAAGAGAGAAAGAAGAGAAATAAGGAATGGGACTGAAGATGACAAGGCACTTCTACAATCAACACACACCTCCATTTCTCCCTCCGTCCATCCATCCCTTCATTCTACTCTCACTGACTCACCGAGTGGCGCAGTGGTCTAAGGCACTGCATCGCTGTGCCACTAGAGATCCTGGTTCGAGTCCAGGCTCTGTTGCAGCCAGCCGCGACCAGGAGACCCATAGGCGGCGCACAATTGGTCCAGCGTCGTCCAATGTAGGGGAGGGTTTGGCCGGCAGGGATGTGGGTTCGTTTCCCACGGGGGGCCAGTATGAAAAAAACTAAAAAAACATGTATGCATTCACTAACTGTAAGTTGCTCTGAATAAGAGCATCTGCTAAATGACGTAAATGTAAATGCCCTGTCACACGTCAATTGAGCACAAAGCAGCCCAATTTCCAGGTAGATAAATGAGAGATTATTTAAATGCTGACCCTTAGCTCTGACTGCGTCCCAAATAGCACAATTTCCCTATTTACCCCATAGGGCTCTGGTCAAAAGTAGTGCACTATATAGGGAATAGGGTGCCATTTGGGACACAGACCCTGTCACATGGCCCTGGCTGAAGGAGGAGATCTCCGAGGGTTTTAATTTCCCTCATGCTGAGGGAGCTTTAGCTAATCAGCCTTCTCCTCATTGCTCCTCTCCACAACTTCAAAGTTCAACGTGATTTAGCTAAAGATGATCTTCAGCTCTGCAGAGCCAATTTGATTTGTGCTTTAGCTACTTTCGTTTCTAGACAGGCTGGGTAGATAAGTGAACAAAGCGTTTTGAATCCCTAGACTGAATGACATGTCTGTCCATTGTACTGTACACGTGTGGTATTAAAGTTTAGTTAGTTTGGCTAAGCAGCACAAGGGAAAATTATAATTGAGTTGTAGGAAGGAAGATGAGGATTTAATGCAATAGACCCACTTGGTTTAACAAGTTGCGATTCACACTCAAGCTTCTTTTAAATGAAAGTCACTTTGTGACAACATGCTATCAGTATTGTGAGAATCCGATTTGATAATATTATGCATGCCATTTAGCAGACACTTTTATCCAAATCATGCATACATTTTACGTAGGGGTGGCCCCGGTAATTGAACCCACAATCCTTGCATTGCAAGTGCCATGCTCTAGCGACTGAGCCATAAATAAAGTGTCATTAACGTCCTGTATGACTATTAGCACTAAGCATAATCTACTCTGATTGTGCTATCTCTTCCCTGTAGTGTAATAGTGCTTCACTCCTGCCCATAAGAACAGCTGTAATTGTTACACTCAAAATGAAAAGACCATCCTATAAGACCATTAAGTATCATATAAGATATATCTTCCTATAGTGTAGTGGTGCGTCACACCTTCCCATAACCACCCTCTCCATTCCCATAACCACCCTCTCCCTGGAGCGAGTGGAGGGAGAGAAACGAGCTTCCCTCCACGCTTTATTGATTCCAGAGGTTATTAACACAGTCAAGAAAGTAATCACCTTATTAGGAGCCTATTGCAGCGCCAGCGCCTTCCTGCCTGACTCCCAATCTGCATCCCAAATGACACCCTATTCCCTATATAGTGCACTACTTTTGACCATGGCCCATAGGACTATACAAAAGTATTGCACTATGTAGAGGATAGGGTGCCATTTGGAATGTAACCCGCTCTACTCACTCTACACTCAACCTCATGTTCTTACAGTAAATTAGAAAATCACCATATTATTCTGAAGAAAGATAATTGGTTACATTAACAAATTAAGCAAGAGGCCTTGTTACAGCAATGTAATTAAAGTAGGAGAGAACAGGGAAACATGATTAACAGTTGATTCATGAAAATTACCCTTTAATTATTCCTACCAATGTTTACTTAATGAAAACCATGTAATTTGAGGGTGATATTAATGTTGAGGCAAAGTGGGAATGCAAATGAATGGAACTATGGATTCTTACTCACATGTAACTAAACATGGAGATATTTACATTTTTTTACAATTTACATCATTTAGCAGACGCTCTTATCCAGAGCGACTTACAGGAGCAATTAGGGTTAACTGCCTTGCTAAAGTGCAAATCGACAGATTTTTCACCTAGTCGGCTCGGGGATTAGAACCAGCGCCCTTTCGGTTACTGGCACAACGCTCTTACCCACTAAGCTACCTGCCGCTCCCAATTATTAATTATTAGGAAAACTATCCGGCCTATGCTTAGTTCACATATTGTAATTTAAATAATTAATATCTACGGTGGTGGGATCCATTAGAGCACTTATGGAGGATAATGAAAAACCTTGATTTACTGAAAATATTAATATTCTTGCCTCCCCCTCCCCCCTCCACGCACACACACACACACACACCCCAGTGCACCTGAAACACCTGACCATTCCCTGTCTCTCCTTATAGAGGTAAGCCCAGAGCTTTATTTAAGCTCCCTTTGTATGTCTCTGCACTTTGACACAATGGCCACAAAGACAGCCCCATCTCCACCTTTACTGCAGCCTCAGAAAAAGGGCCGGACCAGGCATTCAACCCACCATTAACCCCTCAGCTGGGCTTTGAGAGAGCAGAGAATGGAGGGGTTACACTGTTAGCTCCCTATAGTACATCCATCCACCCATCGCTCCACCTCCACATCCCTCTACCCAACGCTACCCCTCCAACAGACCAGCACCCTTTTGTCCCATTGTCCTCAGAGTGATGGATTCTGGTAACAAACAGAGGACAAGAAGGAAAAATGTCCAGGGTTGGGTGCTTGATTGGCAACTCAGCTCTCCAACCTGTCAACACTGGGCATGAATGAATAACAAGGCAACTTCTTAAAAAGACCAGGCCTGGCTTGAAAACAAGGGTACTTCTGAAAGAGGCCGGCCCTGAAAGAAAGAGGCAAGGCTGACCATTGATATACTCATAATGATAAAGAATGAAGTCCTGAATCCTGATTCGCCTTCTCTATGGTGGTTCATCCTGATTTGGGACTGTAATAAATGAAAGCAGAGGGAGGAGAGGAGAAGAGGAAGGGAAGGGAGGAGGGGAGAAGGAGAGTAGGTAGAAGGCCAGGGTTAGTTAACCCAGGGTTTCCCAAACTCAGTCCTGGGCCCCCCCCCTGGGTGCACATTTTGGTTTTTGCCCTAACACTACACAGCTGATTAAAATATTTGAATCACCTGTGGTGGTGGCTGCATCATATTATGGGTATTCTTGTAATCTTCAAAGACTGGAGAGTTTTTTAGGATAAAAAATAAGTGGAATGGAGCTAAGCACAGGAAAAATCCTAGAGGAAAAATCCTGAAATCAAATCAAATCAAATCAAATTTTATTGGCCACATGCGCCGAATACAACAGGTGCAGACATTACAGTGAAATGCTTACTTACAGCCCTTAACCAACAGTGCATTTATTTTTAACAAAAAAAGTCAAAATAAAACAACAACAAAAAAAGTGTTGAGAAAAAAAGAGCAGAAGTAAAATAAAATAACAGTAGGGAGGCTATATATACAGGGGGGTACCGGTGCAGAGTCAATGTGCGGGGGCACTGGCTAGTTGAGGTAGTTGAAGTAATATGTACATGTGGGCAGAGTTAAAGTGACTATGCATAAATAATTAACAGAGTAGCAGCAGCGTAAAATGATGGGGTGGGGGGGGCAGTGCAAATAGTCCGGGTAGCCATGATTAGCTGTTCAGGAGTCTTATGGCTTGGGGGTAGAAGCTGTTGAGAAGTCTTTTGGACCTAGACTTGGCACTCCGGTACCGCTTGCCGTGCGGTAGCAGAGAGAACAGTCTATGACTAGGGTGGCTTGAGTCTTTGACAATTTTGAGGGCTTTCCTCTGACACCGCCTGGTATAGAGGTCCTGGATGGCAGGAAGCTTGGCCCCAGTGATGTACTGGACCGTACGCACTACCCTCTGTAGTGCCTTGCGGTCGGAGGACAAGCAGTTGCTATACCAGGCGGTGATGCAACCAGTCAGGATGCTCTCGATGGTGCAACTGTAGAATTTTTTGAGGATCTGAGGACCCATGCCAAATCTTTTCAGACTCCTGAGGGGGAATAGGCTTTGTCGTGCCCTCTTCACGACTGTCTTGGTGTGTTTGGACCATGATAGTTCGTTGGTGATGTGGACACCAAGGAACTTGAAGCTCTCAACCTGTTCTACTACAGCCCTGTCGATGAGAATGGGGGCGTGCTCAGTCCTCTTTTTTTTTCCTGTAGTCCACAATCATCTCATTTGTCTTGGTCACGTTGAGGGAGAGGTTGTTGTCCTGGCAACACACGGCCAGGTCTCTGACCTCCTCCCTATAGGCTGTCTCATCGTTGTCTGTGATCAGGCCTACCACTGTTGTGTCGTCGGCAAACTTAATGATTGTGTTGGAGTCGTGCCTGGCCATGCAGTCATGGGTGAACAGGGAGTACAGGAGGGGACTGAGCACGCACCCGTGAGGGGACCCCGTGTTGAGGATCAGTGTGGCAGATGTGTTGTTACCTACCCTTACCACTTGGGGGCGGCCCGTCAGGAAGTCCAGGATCCAGTTGCAGAGGGAGGTGTTTAGTCCCAGGATCCTTAGCTTAGTGATGAGCTTAGAGGGCACTATGGTGTTGAATGCTGAGCTGTAGTCAATGAATAGCATTCTCACGTAGGTGTTCCTCTTGTCCAGGTGGGAAAGGGCAGTGTGGAGTGCAATAGAGATTGCATCATCTGTGGATCTGTTGGGGCGGTATGCAAATTGGAGTGGGTCTAGGGTTTCTGGGATTATGCTGTTAATGTGAGCCATGACCAGCCTTTCAAAGCACTTCATGGCTACAGACGTCAGTGCTACGGGTCGGTAGTCATTTAGGCAGGTTATCTTAGAGTCCTTGGGCACGGGGACTTTGGTGGTCTGCTTGAAACATGTTGGTATTACAGACTCAGTCAGGGACATGTTGAAAATGTCAGTGAAGACACTTGCCAGTTGGTCAGCACATGCTCGGAGTACACGTCCTGGTAATCCGTCTGGCCCTGCGGCCTTGTGAATGTTGACCTGCTTAAAAGTCTTACTCACATCGGCTACGGAGAGCGTGATCACATAGTCATCCGGAACAGCTGGTGCTCTCATGCATGCTTCAGTGTTGCTTGCCTCGAAGCGAGCATAGAAGTGGTTTAGCTCGTCTGGAAGTCTTGTGTCACTGGGCAGCTCGCGGCTGTGCTTCCCTTCGTAGTCTGTAATAGTTTTCAAGCCCTGCCACATCCGACGAGCGTCAGAGCCAGTGCAGTACGATTCAATCTTAGTCCTGTATTGACTCTTTGCCTGTTTGATGGTTCGTCGGAGGGCATAGCGGGATTTCTTATAAGCGTCCGGGTTAGAGTCCCGCTCCTTGAAAGCGGCAGCTCTACCCTTTAGCTCAGTGCGGATGTTTCCTGTAATCCATGGCTTCTAGTTGGGGTATGTACGTACGGTCACTGTGGGGACGACATCATCGATGCACTTATTGATGAAGCCAGTGACTGATGTGGTGTACTCCTCAATGCTATCTGAAGAATCCCGGAACATGTTCCAGTCTCTGCTAGCAAAACAGTCCTGTAGCTTAGCATCTGTGTCATCTGACCACTTTTTTATTAACCGAGTCACTGGTGCTTCCTGCTTTAGTTTTTGCTTATAAGCAGGAATCAGGAGGATAGAGTTATGGTCAGATTTGCCAAATGGAGGGCGAGGGAGAGCTTTGTATCCGTCTCTGTGTGTGGAGTAAAGGTGGTCTAGAGTTTTTTTTTCCTCTGGTTGCACATTTAACATGCTGGTAGAAATTAGGTAGAACGGATTTAAGTTTCCCTGCATTAAAGTCCCCGGCCACTAGGAGCGCTGCATCTGGATGAGCGTTTTCCTGTTGATTTATGGCCTTATACAGCTCATTCAGTGCAATCTTAATGCCAGCATTGATTTGTGGTGGTAAATAGACAGCTATGAAAAATATAGATGAAAACTCTCTTGGTAAATAGTGTGGTCTACAGCTTATCATAAGATACTCTACCTCAGGCGAGCAAAACCTCGGGACTTCCTTAGTATTTGATTTTGTGCACCAGCTGTTGTTTACAAATATACACAGACCGCCACCCCTTGTCTTACCGGAGTCAGCCGTTCTATCCTGCCGATGTAGCGTATAGCCCGCTAGCTGTATGTTATCCATGTCGTCGTTCAGCCACGACTCGGTGAAACATGATATATTACAGTTTTTTATGTCCCGTTGGTAGGATAACCGTAATCTTAGGTCATCCAATTTGTTCTCCAATGATTGAAGATTGGCTAATAGGATTGATGGGAGCGGCAGTTTACTTGCTCGCAGTCGGATCCTTACAAGGCACCCCGACCTACGTCCACGATATCTCCGTCTCTTCCTCATGCGAATGACGGGGATTTGGGCCTTGTCGGGTGTCTGTAGGATATCCTTCGCGGCCGCCTCGTTGAAGAAAAAATCTTAGTCCAATACGAGGTGAGTAATCGCTGTCCTGATATCCAGAAGCTCATTTTGGTTATAAGAGACGATGGCAGAAACATTATGTACAAAATAAATTACAAATAACGCGGAAAAACACACATAATAGTACAATTGGTTAGAGGGCTGTAAAACGGCAGCCATCTTCTCCGGCGCTGTTTTTCACCTTTCAGCAGGACAATAACCTGAAACACAAGGCCACATGTACAGTTGAGATGCTTACGAAGAAGACAGTGAATGCTCCTGAGTGGCTACTTTGCAGTTTTTACTTAAATCTATTTGAAAATCTATGGCAAGACCTGAAAATGGTTGTCTAGCAATGATCAACAACCAATTTGACAGAGCTTGAAGAATTTTGAAAATAATAATGGGCAAATGTTGCACAATCCAGATGTGGAAAGCTCTTAAAGACTTACCCAAAAAGACTCACCACTGTAATTGCTGCCATAGGTGTTCTACAAAGTATTGACTCATGGGTGTGAATACTTATGTAAATTACATATTTCTGTATTTTCAGTAAATGTGCAAACATTTCTAAAACATGTTTTCCCTTTGTCATTATGGGGTATTGTGTGTCGATGGGTAAAAAAAAAATCTATTGAATCCATTTTGAATTCAGGCAGTAACACAATAAAATGTGGAATAAGTCAAGGGGTATGAACACTTTCTGAAGGCACTGTATACACTCAGTGGCCAATTTGTTAGATATGCCACCCAATTTGACGAACTGACTTGTTGGTGTCAGGGGCTGATGTGGATGCGGTGTTGGAGTCAGGCGCAGGACACAGAAGCTTAGTTGATCCGACTTTAATAGTCACAGGAGCAAAATACAAATCCAACGGGCCTCAACAAACAGGAGGCGAGCGAATACGCAAAACAGTGCGTAAAGTGCGAAAAGCACTAACAACAAGAAAACAAATAACCTACACCAACGGACAGGCGTACAACAACACACAACTACAAACAAAACCAAAGGAAACTTATAGGTGACATAATCAATACGAGATATGGAACAGGTGCACTAATCAGACAAGACCAAACAAACATAGATAACATCAAACGGTAGCAGCTAGTACTCCGGGGACGACGAACGCCGAAGCCTGCCCGAACAAGGAGGAGGAGCAGTCTCGGCGGAATTCGTGACAGTTGAAAAGGTGGCATCCTATGACGGTGCCATGTTGAAAGTCACTGAGCTCTTTATTAAGGCCATTCTACTGCCAATGTTTGTCTATGGATATTGCATGGCTGTCTGCTCGATTTTATACACCTGTCAGTAACGGGTGTGGCTGAAATAGCCGAATCCACTAATTTGAAGGGGAGTCCACATACTTTTGTATATATAGTGCATAGACTGTATATATATAAAGAAATCCACAAACACTCCCCACAGCCATGGATTATAGGCAACATCCGCACTGAGCTAAAGGCTAGAGCTGCCGCTTTCAAGGACCGGTACACTCATCCCACTATGGCCTCCGACGAGCCATCAAACAGGCAAAGCATCAGTACAGGACTAAGTTTGAATCTTACTACGCCAGCTCTGACGCTCGTTGGATGTGGCAGGGCTTGCAAACTAACACAGATTACAAAGGCAAACCCATCCGCGAGCTTCCCAGTGACGCGAGCCTACCAGCTAAATGCCTTCTATGCTCGCTTCGAGGCAAGCAACACTGAACCATGCATGAGAGCACCAGCAGTTCTGGATGACTGTGTGATCTCGCTCTCCATAGCCGATGTGAGTAGGACGTTTAAACAGGTTAACATTCACAAGGCCACGGGGCCAGATGGATTATCAGGGCACGTACATTTTTATTTTTAAATAAAGTAATTTAAGTGTTTACCAGCACTTATAACTTGTAAAATATAAAAATACATTTTCCAGTTTCTTGAAATTTTTCAAATTTTGCAACTGCAATTTATTTCTATGTGAAAACTGAAATGGTCTATTCATTCCTTTTCCATTTATGCAGCGCAACTTACAGTAGCGATTGCATACTTCTTCATACTTTTTCGTACTGGTCCCCCGTGTGAATTGAACACACAATCCTAGCTTTGCGAGTGCCATGCAGTACCAACTGAGCCACATCATCACTACACATCATCATAAACCACTTGATGTCTCAATGTACTCAATTACTTTATCGTGCATTGTTTTTCTTCATGGTGATGGAACGTCTACAGGTACAAACCTAGATGACCAGCCTATGTAATGTACATTTACATTAAGTGGTTTGTAAGGAACAAGCTTCCATTAGATTTTTTGGGGGGGACTATTTGTTGTTCCATGTAGTGAATCTGTTATTCAACGCGTTTGGATAGGCTAATAGCAGTGAGGCCAAATAAAACATTTCATCAAATAATTGGTTTAGATATGTTTTGGGTACTTCAAGGGGTTTTAAAATGTCCCCCCTCCCTTGGCTTAGACAGGGCTTAGACTCTTATGGGTTAATCAGCTTCTTGATATGCCACACTTGTCAGGTGCATGTATTATCTTGGCAAAGGAGAAATGATCACTAACGGGGATCTTTCCTTCCTCTCCACCCCTCTCTCTTTTTCTTCCTTTCCTCTCCCCCCTCTCTCTTTCTTAGTTTTTTTCTGCAAATTTTTAGGACACAATGAAAATCATTTCAACAGTCACATGGTACGCAGTGTATAATTGGTCTATTTGCAGGCCATGTGATCTCCAGCTGGGTTCTCCATGTCTAATGTAGACCAGGTAGGGGTTAAGCTAGTGGACTTAATTCCACTCCATGGTGGAGGATGTTTTTGATGAACTTCACCAACGGCGTGGAGTCGAGACCAGGCTTTGTGGAATCTAGCTCTGACTACATCGATTTGCCCAAGGTCAATACTTAATTTATGAAACACCCACCTTGTACATATGTTTGTCCTCTGTAGTTGTGTGCCTTTCTTTGTTTGCTGAAATCCATACTTTTTCTATAAACGTTAATCAAATACAAACATTGACTGTTTGCTCATTGCTGTTGCTGTTGCTCTAAGATGGCAACTCAGCGCAGGTGCCAATTTAATCTCAACAAGAAAACATTCAGAGGTGATATTTGATTAACGTTTATTTAAAAAGTATGGATTTCAGCAAACAAAGAAAGGCACGCAACTACAGAGGACAAATATAGGTACAAGGTGGGAATTTCATAATATACATTTTTTAAGTATTGACTATGGAGGAATCAATGTAGTCTGAGCTTGATTCCACAAAGCCTGGTCTGGTGAAGTTCGTTAGAAACTTCCTTCACCATTAAGTGGAGTTTAGTCCGCTAAGGTTAAGCCTGCAGTTAACACTAATCTTTACCCATTGGATTTGCTCTTATACACTGTACTATAATGCAAACATCATGTACAGGCTTGCAGCACAGCACTGTTTAATGTTATTGTGGAATTTAACTAGTGGTGAAAAAAGTACTTAATTTTCATACTTTAGTATGTAAAGATACCTTGACAGAAAATGACTCAAGTAAAAGTACCCAGTAAAATTCTACTTGATTAAAATACTTAAAGTATCTAGTTTTAAATGTACTTAAGTACAATGGTGGAAAAAGTAGTCAATTGTCATACTTGAGTAAAAGTAAAATGTAAAGGTAAATGCTATACATCAAATTCATTATATTAAGCAAATCAGATGATTTTCTTGTTTTTGTCATTTACAGCCAGACACTCCAACACTCAGATATAATTTACAAATGCAGTATTTGTGTTTAGTGAGTCCTCCAGATCAGAGGCAGTAGGGCTGACAATGCGTTATATTTATAGGTGCGTGAATTGGACCATATTGCTGTCCTGCCTGAGCATTTTAAATATAAAGAGTACTTTTGGGTGTCAGGGAAAATGTATGGGAGTAAAGGTTGTCAAAAATATAAAGTAGTAAAGTAAAGCACAGATGCCACAAAAAACTACTTCAGTAGTACTTTAAAGTATTTTTACTTAAGTACTTTACACCACTGTATTTAACTGTGGAGGAAGGAGAGTCGGAAGACATTCAAAGATAAGCCGTGCTCCCAAAGCATTAATTTGGATCAGGTGTCCAGTATGTAACCGTATAACCCCTTTTCCTCCTCATCCAAGGGAACTGCACCCCATCAAACACAAAGTGAAAGAAGATTAAGCTTCTTCTCTCTTGATTGTTTCACTTTGTACCCCAATCAAGCCTTGTATTTTTATTCATCATTCTCCGCTTTAATGTGTTTTTAAGTATGCCGACGTACTGAAAGGCAATGGTGCCATATGCCGTGGTGCTCTCGCTGCTGGTGTCTTGTGTTAATTAATCAAATTATAAATGATACTTTCAGAACAGCTGTAATTGTTACAACTATACTGATATGGGCTGATTTAAAGGAAAATAGCATTTGTGTGCATTTGTGTGAGGATCAGCCACTACTCACATTAAGTAGGCAGCATTGGCTTGTGCAAGCTGGAACACACAAGCTTCACATAATTTATCTCTATTTTCCACACTTTCAGTATGTATTACACAATTTCTACACAACAGTGTAATAGGTAATAAAGTACGTGGCAGGTAGCCTAGCGGTTAAGAGTGTTGGGCCAGGTGAAAAATCTGTCAACATACCCTTGCGCAAGGCAAGGCTCCTATAAGTTGCTGTGGATAAGAGGATCTGTAAAATAAACTTTTACACATGAAAGAATACTACAGTTTACTGTATAATACTAAACTTCACAATGTATTATCCCTCAATAATGTGTATTACTTACTATAGAATACTATAGTACTGCAGTAATATCTATCTATCTATCTGCAGGTTATGGAAAATTGGCTCTTTCAGTATTTCTCCAACATGGTTCATCAAGGAGAAAGCTTCCACTTCTATGTCAAAGATACTAAACCAAAAACACTATAGTAAATACTACAGTAATATCAGCAAAAACACTACATTAAATACTACAGTACTGTATATTACAGTCCGCAAAAACACTACAGTTTATACTACAGTATACTACAATCCGCAAAAACACAACATTAATTACTATAGTATGTACTACACATTTCTTTACTACAGTATTTATACTATAGTTAACTGTAAATACTACAGTATGTTACAGTCCGCAAAAATCATACAGTGAATAATACAGTATATAAATATAATAATACTACAGTATTTAGACCATAGTATAACATAGTATTTTTTATTCAGGTTACACTGGCTGATTCCTAAAGGTTTCTGTTATGTGTAGAAACGGTGAACAACCATAAGAGCTAGGCTATACCCTCTGACAGAACAATCAGAGTAAAATCTTGTTGGTGCTTAATCAAATCCTGATGGTAATAAATGTTACACTGCAAGGCCCATTGCGTCTAATTGGCTCTTAATTTGACATCTACAAATCATGAGTGGCATGAGGCAGTTGGGTTTGCGCCAGGTAGGGGGAGGTTTAGGCAGAGGTGAGGTGAGACTGAGTAACTGAGGAGCCCTTGGTCTATGCATCATGGTCCTGTCAAACAAGCCTACATGTTTAGGACCTTATTTGACTCAGTCTGGAGTAATAACTCACACACACTATGGAACAAGCCAGAAAGAAGTGCCTCCTTTGTATGGCGTGTACCTGCCTGTGTAGCTTTTTATTTTCGTTTAATGATGCTCATTTCGTTTTCTTTCTTTCCTACGTCTATCACCCACAGAGCACTTAAATCCCATGACGTTTAACATTTAACTACTGCTCCCTTTCATTTCTGATAAGTGCAAATTGTTTGTGGCTTTTTATGATAGTTTTATGATGGTGCCAACTTTCCAGTGTTTAGACTGACTCGTCATAGCAAGCCATGGCAAGGAGGATTGATTGATGAGGCTCTAGAACCACTGGAACACCACAGCATTCTAAGTGGGATCCCTAGATGGCTGTTACATTCTGTGGTTTGGGGTAAAGATGACGAACATTCTGAATACAGAATCTATCCAACGCATTACAGTATACAGAGCACCATGCTTCTTTTTAGGAGCATCTGTGCCTTGTCCTTAGGGTTAAGAAGGAGATTATGCATTTGACCATCAATGTATTGTTTTGTTGTAACAGGGTTTCCAACATTTCAGTAGAGTTTCTCTGAAACGAAAGCATATTGTGAACCCTGTATCCTTGTGAGAGATAGAGAGACTCTTAAATAGCCAATGTTCTCCACAATGTTTGAATTATAGCATGTGAAAGTACTGTAACTCCTATCGAGGACGCAGAGAAAATCAGAAAGAGAAAAAATGGTAGGTGAATAACATTAGTTATAGAATAAGTCTATTAGACCAAAATCAGTCTCCCATTACCTTCTCTTTACTGGTAATTTATCAGACCAAAGGGCTCTCTAGGACTTAGACCCACTGGCCTCCTCTGTAGCTCAGTTGGTAGAGCATGGCGCTTGCAACGCCAGGGTTGTGGGTTTGATTCCCACGGGGGGCCAGTATGAAAAAATGTATGCACTCACTAACTGTAAGTCGCTCTGGATAAGACCGTCTGCTAAAGGACTAAAATGTAAATGTCTCTCTTCCACCCCCTGTGTCCCAAATGACACCCTATTCCCTATGTAGTGCATTACTTTTGACCAGGGCCCATAGGGCTCCAAAACCACCACAAGGACCAGAGGAAGAATAGAGAATAACCCTTTCATCTCTCGGCCCAATTGCACCCCCCCCCCCCCCCCTCCCCTCCCCTCCCCTCTCTTTCTGTTATACATATAATTGAGGCCCAGGTTTGTGGTGGAAGTGTAGGCCCGGGAAAGACGGAAGGAGAATTCCTATATCCTTTCTGGCCATATGAAGGTAATTCACTACACCCTGAAACTTTCTATTGAGATGAATGCCGCCTCCCACCCTTCCCCCCTCCCTCCCACCGTTCTGTCTTCCCCCAACCCTGCTGCTCCCACTTCCCTTTAGCCCTTTCTTAAAGACAATGTGTTTTTACAACAAGTAATTACAGGGTTAATGACTGATTTGATGGGCCTGTGAAAAGAGGTGTAACCTCATTGTCAGGACTTGGTGGAAAAAGAGAAAGTGAGTTCAGTTGGTTGAGCTCTCAAGAGGTCAGTAGGGATTAGGGTACTTCTCTCATGAGAAAGGGCGGAAAGAGTGATTCCCTCTTTTATTCTACCTTTCTCACATTCTCATTCAAATGTCTCTTAGTTATTTAGCTCAGTTGTCTTATAGAAGGATGTATTATTGGCATTTGCATGTATTGTTGTTTTCTTTTTTTTACATTAAAATACTTTAAACTGCTATGAATATGTGTACTGGAGCATTTAGAAACAAAGGCACACAACTACAGAAGTACAGATTGATACAGTATTCTGTATTCGTAAACTGTTGTCATGTTGTAACATGTTACACAGCTATTGGGTTGCTATATATACAGTGGGGAGAACAAGTATTTGATACACTGCCGATTTTGCAGGTTTTCCTACTTACAAAGCATGTAAAGGTCTGTAATTTTTATCATAGCTACACGTCAACTGTGAGAGACGGAATCTAAAACAAAAATCCAGAAAATCACATTGTATGATTTTTAAGTAATTAATTTGCATTTTATTACATGACATAAGTATTTGATACATCAGAAAAGCAGAACTTAATATTTGGTACAGAAACCTTTGTTTGCAAATACAGAGATCATACGTTTCCTGTAGGTCTTGACCAGGTTTGCACACACTGCAGCAGGGATTTTGGCCCACTCCTCCATACAGATCCTTCAGGTTTCGGGGCTGTCGCTGGGCAATACGGACTTTCAGCTCCCTCCAAAGATTTTCTATTGGGTTCAGGTCTGGAGACTGGCTAGGCCACTCCAGGACCTTGAGATGCTTCTTACCGAGCCACTCCTTAGTTGCCCTGGCTGTGTGTTTCGGGTCGTTGTCATGCTGGAAGACCCAGCCACGACCCATCTTCAATGCTCTTACTGAGGGAAGGAGGTTGTTGGCCAAGATCTCGCGATACATGGCCCCATCCATCCTCCCCTCAATACGGTGCAGTCGTCCTGTCCCCTTTGCAGAAAAGCATCCCCAAATAATGATGTTTCCACCTCCATGCTTCACGGTTGGGATGGTGTTCTTGGGGTTGTACTCATTCTTCTTCTTCCTCCAAACACGGCGAGTGGAGTTTAGACCAAAAAGCTCTATTTTTGTCTCATCAGACCACATGACCTTCTCCCATTCCTCCTCTGGATCATCCAGATGGTCGTTGGCAAACTTCAGACGGGCCTGGACATGGGCTGGCTTGAGCAGGGGGACATTGCGTGCGCTGCAGGATTTTAATCCATGACGGAGTAGTGTGTTACTAATGGTTTTCTTTGAGACTGTGGTCCCAGCTCTCTTCAGGTCATTGACCAGGTCCTGCCGTGTAGTTCTGGGCTGATCCCTCACCTTCCTCATGATCATTGATGCCCCACGAGGTGAGATCTTGCATGGAGCCACAGACCGAGGGTGATTGACCGTCATCTTGAACTTCTTCCATTTTCTAACAATTGCGCCAACAGTTGTTGCCTTCTCACCAAGCTGCTTGCCTATTGTCCTGTAGCCCATCCCAGCCTTGTGCAGGTCTACAATTTTATCCCTGATGTCCTTACACAGCTCTCTGGTCTTGGCCATTGTGGAGAGGTTGGAGTCTGTTTGATTGAGTGTATGGACAGGTGTCTTTTATACAGGTAACGAGTTCAAACAGGTGCAGTTAATACAGGTAATGAGTGGAGAACAGGAGGGCTTCTTAAAGAAAAACTAACAGGTCTGTGAGAGCCGGAATTCTTACTGGTTGGTAGGTGATCAAAATTTATGTCATGCAATAAAATGCAAATTAGTTACTTAAAAATCATACAATGTGATTTTCTGGATTTTGGTTTTAGATTCCATCTCTCACAGTTGAAGTATACTTATGATAAAAATTACAGACCTCTACATGCTTTGTAAGTAGGAAAACCTGCAAAATCGGCAGTGTATCAAATACTTGTTCTCCCCACTGTAGCAAAAGATTATAGCATATATGACAACATTATTCTTTATAACAGAATGTTAAAATCAAAAGTATTTTTTTTAAAACTCACCATCACGCTTTATATGATATCACTGCCAAAGATTTGGCTTGGTGGCCCAATTCTTTTTATCTCCATTGATCAGTACGTAAAGAGTATTTTGCATTACATGCATTTGAGCAAATATGCAAACGTACAGTGCCTTCGGAAAGTATTTTCAGGTCTCTCCAGAGATGTTCGATCGGGTTCAAGTCCGGGCTCTGGCTGGGCCACTCAAGGACATTCAGAGACTTATCCCAAAGCCACTCCTGCGTTGTCTTGGCTGTGTGTTTAGGGTCATTGTCCTGTTGTAAGGTGAACCTTTGCCCCAGTCTGAGGGCCTGAGCGCTCTGGAGCAGGTTTTCATCAAGGTTCTCTTTGTACTTTGATCCGTTCATCTTTGCCTCGCACCTGACTAGTCTCCCTGCCACTGAAAAACATCCCCACAGCATGATGCTGCCACCACCATGCTTCACCGGAGGGATGGTGCAGGGTTTCCTCCAGACGTGACACTTGGCATTCAGGCCAAAGAGTTCAATCTTGGTTTCATCAGACCAGAGAATCTTGTTTCTCATGGTCTGAGAGTCTTTAGGTGCCTTTTACTGAGGAGTGGCTTCCGTCTGGCCACTCTACCGTAAAGGCCTGTTGGTGGAGTGCTGCAGAGATGTTTGTCCTTCTGGAAGATTCTCCCATCTCCAAAGAGAAACTCAAGAGCTCTGTCAGAGTGACCAGGTTTTCTTGGTCACCTCCCTGACCAAGGCCCTTGTACCCCGATTGCTCAATTTGGCTGGGTGGCCAGCTCTAGTAGGGGTCTTGGTGGTTCCAAACTTCTTCCATTTAAGAATGATGGAGGACACTGTGTTATTGGGGACTTTCAATGCTGCAGACATTTTTTGGTACCCTTCCCCAGATCTGTGCCTCGACACAATCCTGTCTCAGCGCTCTACGGACAATTCCTTCGACCTCATGGCTTGGTTTTTACTGTGACATGCACTGTCAACTGTGGGACCTTATATAGACAGTTATGTGCCTTTCCAAATCATGTCCAATCAATTGAATTGATCACAGGTGGACTCCAATCAAGTTGTAGAAACATCTCAAGGATGATCAATGGAAACAGGATGCTAAAATGTCGAAAAACCTGTTTTCGTTTTGTCATTATGGACTATTGTGTGTAGGTTGCTGAGTATTTAAAAAAAAAAATATCCATTTCAGAATAAGGCTGCAACATAACAACATTTGGAAAAAGTCAAGGGGTCTGAATACTTTATATGTACAGTGGGGAAAAAAATATTTAGTCAGCCACCAATTGTGCAAGTTCTTCCACTTAAAAAGATGAGAGAGGCCTGTAATTTTCATCATAGATGTCAACTATGACAGACAAAATGAGAAAAAATAATCCAGAAAATCACATTGTAGGATTTTTAATGAATTTATACGCAAATTATTGGTGGAAAATTAGTATTTGGTCAATAACAAAAGTTTCTCAATACTTTGTTATATACCCTTTGTTGGCAATGACACAGGTCAAACGTTTTCTGTAAGTCTTCACAAGGTTTTCACACACTGTTGCTGGTATTTTGGCCCATTCCTCCATGCAGATCTCCTCTAGAGCAGTGATGTTTTGGGGCTGTCGCTGGGCAACACGGACTTTCAACTCCCTCCAAAGATTTTCTATGGGGTTGAGATCTGGAGACTGGCTAGGCCACTCCAGGACCTTGAAATGCTTCTTACGAAGCCACTCCTTCGTTGCCCGGGCGGTGTGTTTGGGATCATTGTCATGCTGAAAGACCCAGCCACGTTTCATCTTCAATGCCCTTGCTGATGGAAGGAGGTTTTCACTCAAAATCTCACAATACATGGCCCCATTCATTCTTTCCTTTACACAGATCAGTCGTCCTGGTCCCTTTGCAGAAAAACAGCCCCAAAGCATGATGTTTCCACCCCCATGCTTCACAGTAGGTATGGTGTTCTTTGGATGCAACTCAGCATTCTTTGTCCTCCAAACACGACGAGTTGAGTTTTTACCAAAAAGTTCTATTTTGGTTTCATCTGACCATATGACATTCTCCCAATCCTCTTCTGGATCATCCAAATGCACTCTAGCAAACTTCAGACGGGCCTGGACATGTACTGGCTTAAGCAGGGGGACACGTCTGGCACTGCAGGATTTGAGTCCCTGGCGGCGTAGTGTGTTACTGATGGTAGGCTTTGTTACTTTGGTCCCAGCTCTCTGCAGGTCATTCACTAGGTCCCCCCGTGTGGTTCTGGGATTTTTGCTCACCGTTCTTGTGATCATTTTGACCCCACGGGGTGAGATCTTGCGTGGAGCCCCAGATCGAGGGAGATTATCAGTGGTCTTGTATGTCTTCCATTTCCTAATAATTGCTCCCACAGTTGATTTCTTCAAACCAAGCTGCTTACCTATTGCAGATTCAGTCTTCCCAGCCTGGTGCAGGTCTACAATTTTGTTTCTGGTGTCCTTTGACAGCTCTTTGGTCTTGGCCATAGTGGAGTTTGGAGTGTGACTGTTTGAGGTTGTGGACAGGTGTCTTTTATACTGATAACAAGTTCAAACAGGTGCCATTAATACAGGTGACGAGTGGAGGACAGAGGAGCCTCTTAAAGAAGAAGTTACAGGTCTGTGAGAGCCAGAAATCTTGCTTGTTTGTAGGTGACCAAATACTTATTTTCCACCATAATTTGCAAATAAATTCATAAAAAATCCTACAATCTGATTTTCTGGATTTCTTTTCTCAATTTGTCTGTCATAGTTGACGTGTACAGGCCTCTCTCATCTTTTTAAGTGGGAGAACTTGCACAATTGGTGGCTGACTAAATACTTTTTTCCCCACTGTACATGCATCTCTGGAATACATTTTAATGCATTGCATGCATTTTAGCAACGATGCAAATGTATTTATGTGACGTTAAACATACTGAAATGTATTTTTTTGTAGGGTAAACCATCTTGGCTAACTGTGGGACGAAACAATTGACGTAGGCTGAAGGCTGTCTCCAAATGAGTAAAGTGAACATGCATGCAGTGACGTCTCTGTGGCAGTCACAACCTTCGCTTGGTGGGGCACAGCCAGTAGCTCCACATGGTATAGGAGGAAGGAATGTGAAGAACACATGACAGACACAAACCCAAACAACCCTGCCTCTCCATACCTCCATCCACCTGCCACCTCTGGAACCCATCTCCTCTATAACCACCCTGATACCAGAGACTTCCTGCTGAGAAACACCATGGCAACCAACTAACCTACTATTGATTGGCCAAGCTGTTACAAATTAGACATTAAACAGCTTCATAAACACAGTCATTAGCATATAAAGTGATGAGCGGAGGGCACAGAGGAGAGAAGAGAGATCATTTGGGGACATCCTACAGTGCCCTTAGGCCTTTTGTAACGATTGCTGAGGGCCCACCAGGGTCCCTGAACACAGCCAGCCAACAAGGTGCCCAGACCAAATTCTGTCCTCTCAGTCATTTATCAGTCCACCTGCAGGCTATTGGAAGGGGTGAAGGAGGGTGAGTAGTGAGGCAAGAACAGGGGTCACAGCTGGGAAACACTGCCCTAGGCCAGATAGGGTGCAGCTCAGGTCAACCCTAACCCCAGCCATAGCAATAACCGTAGATTCATGTCCACATCCCTGTTCAACAGTAAGCCTAGCCAAAACCCTAAACCTAAGCATAACCCTGACCCTAGCTTGGAAGATAGAAGATGGCGCTGCAGTGTATAGCTGCCGTCTTACGGGCTACTGTCCAATCATGCTATTTTGTGTGTTTTTTACCATGATCATAACTTTTTTTTAACACAATATCCGTCATCATTTCCTATGACCGAAAACATCTTCTGGACACTGACCTCGATTTGGATGAAGATTTCTACTTCAACAAGTCAGCAGCTGTGGACGTACTGCTATTTCTGGACCAGGCCCTAATCCCTGGGACTCGGAAGAGGAAGAGACGGCTAAAGAGAGGCAAATGAGTGGGCTCCCTGACAAGACTACGTTGGCAAGTAAATAAACCGCCTCTATCCTCCTTTCTAGAGAACAAACTGGACGAGCTCCGTTCGAGACCATCCTATCAATGGGACCTGAAGAACTGTAATATCCTATGTTACTCAGAGTCGTGGCTGAACAAAGACATGGATAACATACATCTAGTTGGTATTTCTGGTGCGCGATCTCTGATGTTGAGGAAGTCTCAAGGTTTTTCTCGCCTGAGTTAGAATACCTCATGATAAGCTGTAGACCATACTATTTACCAAGAGAGTTTTCATCAATATTTTCCGTAGCTGTCTATTTACCACCACAAACCGATGTTGGCACTAAGACCTCACTCAACGAGGTGAAAAGGGCCATAAGCAAAAAAGAAAGTCCACATCCAGAGGCGGAGCTCCTAGTGGCCGGTGATTTTAATGCAGGGAAACAGAAATCCGTTTTACCTCATTTTTACAAGCATGTCACCAGTGCAACTAAAAGGGATAAAACTCTAGATCACCTTTACTCCACACAAATGCATACAAAACTCTCCTTCGCACTCCATTTGACAAATCTGACCATAACTCTATCCTCCTGATTCCTGCTTACAAGCAAAAACTAAAACAGGAAGTACCAGTGACGCGCTTAGCAGACGCTAAGCTACAGTACTGCTTCGCTAGCACTGACTGGAATATGTTCCTTGATTCATCCGATAACATTGAGGAGTTGACCACATCAGTCAAGGGCTTCATTAATAAATGCATCAACGACGTCGTTCCCACAGTGACCGTACGTACATATTCCAACCAGATGCCATGGATTACAGGCAACATACGCACTGAGCTAAAGGCTAGAGCTTTAAACATTCAAAATGTCAATACAGGACTAAGATTGAATCCTACCACGCAGGCTCTTATGCTCGTCAGATGTGGCAGGACTTGCAAACTATCACGTATTACAAAGGCAAAGCCATCCGCGAGCTGCCCAGTGACGCGAGCCTACCAGACAAGCTAAATTCCTTCTATGCTCGCTTCAAGGCAAGCAACACTGAACCATGCATGAGAGCAGCAGCTGTTCCAGATGACTGTGTGATCTCGCTCTCCGTAGCTGATGTGAGTAAGATCTTTAAACAGATTAACATTCACGAGGCATCGGGGCCAGACAGATTACCAGGACTCGTACTCAGAGAATACGCTGACCAGCTTGAGAGTGTCTTCGCTGACATTTTCAAACTCTCCCTGACCCAGTCTGTAATAACTACGTTTCAAGCAGACCACCATAGTCCCTGTGCCCAAGAATGCCAAGGTAACCTGTCTAAATGACTATCGCCCCGTAGCACTCACATCTGTAGCCATGTTCCTCGGTGTCCAGATCAATAAGGAATTATCATGGTCCACACACACCAACACAGTCATGAAAAAGGAAAAACAACGCCTCTTCCCCCTCAAGAGGCTGAAAAGATTTGGCATGGGCCCTCAGATACTCAAAAAGTTATACAGCTGCACCATTGAGATCCTCTTGACTGGCTCCATCACTGCTTGGTATGGCAACTGCTTGGCATCCAACCGCAAGGCACTATAAGAGGGCAGCGCGTACGGCCAAGTACATCACTGGAGCCGAACTCCCTGCCATCCAGGATCTCTATACCAGGCGGTGTCAGAGGAAGGCCCTAAAAATTGTCAAAGACTCCAGCCACCAAAGTCATAGATTGTTCTCTCTGCTACCACACGGCCAGGGCCAGCTCCAGGCATAAGCGACATAAGTGGTCGCTAATGCCCCAGTCCTCTATGCCTCTCCCAAAATCAACATGTTTCGTTTTTTTCAGTCGGGGTGTCAACTTACTGTTGAGAGTTATATTAGTAGAATACAAGTTTGAAATGTGGTTGTGCATCAACAATTTTTATTTTGTTGTCAGTCACTGATAGTCACTCAATTAGCAATGTCAGCTAACAATTTTTAGATTGGTAAATTAGTCTAGCCAGCTATTTAACTTGTAATAATCATGACCGAATACCGCCCAGGAGCCCTGACCTCCAGGGGGCCCCCATTGATTTGGTCACTCACTCTCACTCAGATATCATTAACATAGCATAAGTCATGGCAAAATGTGTAGAATTGCAGGTAGTTAGCTTTAAAACTGCACAACAATTATCTCTGCCCCATGGCAAAATGAGTAGAATTGTATGACATTTTTCATAAAATTACAAAAATGTCTCTCCGCCCCATGGCAGAATGTGTAGAACTGCAGAAAACTTTTTTTGGAACTCAGTCAGTGTCTCAATTTACTGATCAGAGTTAGATTAGTAGAATACACAATGTGCAAGGTCGAAATTTGGTTGTGTACCAGCAATTTTTCTAGTTATTTTTAGATTGGTAGATTAGAGTTAGATTAGTAGAATACACAATGTGGAAGTTCGAAATTTGGTTGTGCACCAGCAATTTTGCTCTTGTTATTTTTAGATTGGTAAATTAGTCTAGCCAGCTATCTAAACGTGTAGTAATCATTGGCGAATACCGACCAGGCATGCAGGGCATGTGCCCAGGAGCCCTGACCTCCAGGGGGCACCTCATTGATTTTCTTAGTCACCCTCACTCAGATATCATGGCATAAGTCATGGCAAAATGTGTATAATTGTAGGAAATTGGCTTTAAAACTGAAAAAAATAAGACTAGTAAATAGTTAGTCCGGGTTGTCACGCCCTGGCTCTGGGGACACGGTTATGTTGAGCCAGGGTGTGTAGATCTATGTACTCTATTTCTATGTTGGCCTGAGTGACTCCCAATCAGAGGCAACGAGTGTCAGCTGTTTGCTGGTTGTCTCTGATTGGGAGCCATATTTAAACTGTCGGTTTTTCCTTTGTTTTTGTGGGTTCTTGTTTCAAGTTGGTTGTGTTTGACCGTGAACTGTCACGTTACCGTCTTTGTTGTTTTGATCGTGTTTCGCTCAATAAAGAGTATGTTTGCCTGCAACGCTGCGCCTTGGTCCTCCTCTGTAGATGACGATCGGGACAGAAGAACCCACCAAGACAGGACCAAGCAGCGTGAAGAGGAGAGAGGATGGACCTGGGATCAGTGGAGTAGGAGTCTCGACTGGGCCAAGCCAAGTGAGGAGCAGAAAGGTTGGACTTTGAAGCAGTGGAGTGAGTGTCTGGCTAGAGACATGGAGACCTGGTCCACGGGTAGGAAAGAACCCCAGAACATTTTTAAGGGGGGGCTCACGACGTCGGGGCAGCAGGAGGCCGCGATAGAGCGGTCCAACGGGTTGGCAGAGGAGGCCGCCAGGTTACGGGGGCCACTGGTCGAAGAGGGGATGGAAGGTGGAGAGGCACGGCGAGAGGTACTGGGGTGTGTTACCAGTCCGGTCCGGCCCGTTCCAGATCCCGGTGTAGGGCCAGTGGTGTGTGTCCCCAGTACGGTCCGGTCTGTTCCTGCTCCCCGCACCAAGTCTGTGGTGCGTTTCGTCAGCCCTGTCCGGCCCGTTCCTGCTCCCCGCACCAAGTCTGTGGTGCGTTTCGTCAGCCCTGTCCGGCCCGTTCCTGCTCTCCGCACCAAGTCTGTGGTGCGCGTCGCCAGCCCAGTCCGGCCCATTCCTGCTCCCCGCACCAAGTCTGTGGTGCGTTTCGTCAGCCCTGTCCGGCCCGCTCCTGCTCTCCACACCAAGCCAGTGGTGTGCGTCGTCAGTCCAGCACGGCCCGTGCCTGTTCCCCGCACCAATCCAGGGGTGCGTATCGTCAGCCCGGCTCGGCCCGTTCCTCCTCCACGCACCAGGCCAGGGGTGCGCATCGTCAGCCCGGTCCGGTCCATTCCTGCTCCACGCACCAAGCCAGGGGTGCGCATCGTCAGCCCGGTCCGGCCAGTTGCTACTCCACGCACCAAGCCAGGGGTGCGCATCGTCAGCCCGGTCCGGTCCATTCCTGCTCCACGCACCAAGCCAGCGGTGTGTATCGTCAGCCCGGTCCGGCCAGTTGCTACTCCACGCACCAAGCCAGGGGTGCGCATCGTCAGCCCGGTCCGTTCCTGCTCCACGCACCAAGCCAGGGGTGCGTGTCGTCAGTCCGGCTCCGGCCAGCGGGGCCAGACCGGACCAGGGGTACTTTGGGGGGTTGGAGTGGGGATCAGGCCCGGAGCCGGATCCGCCGCCAAGGCGGAGTGCCCACCCGGTCCCTCCCCTGTGGTATTTAGTTGGCGCGGTCGGAGTCCGCGCCTTTAGGGGGGGGTACTGTCACGCCCTGGCTCTGGGGACACGGTTATGTTGAGCCAGGGTGTGTAGATCTATGTACTCTATTTCTATGTTGGCCTGAGTGACTCCCAATCAGAGGCAACGAGTGTCAGCTGTTTGCTGGTTGTCTCTGATTGGGAGCCATATTTAAACTGTCGGTTTTTCCTTTGTTTTTGTGGGTTCTTGTTTCAAGTTGGTTGTGTTTGACCGTGAACTGTCACGTTACCGTCTTTGTTGTTTTGATCGTGTTTCGCTCAATAAAGAGTATGTTTGCCTGCAACGCTGCGCCTTGGTCCTCCTCTGTAGATGACGATCGTGACACGGGTAGCTATTTGGTTAACTATTTAACTATCTGCATTGACCCTTTTTGCACTACTTCTTTTGACTCAACACATAACATACTGTTTCATGTCTATCCTTTTGCCTCGTCACTTTATCAAATCAAATCAAATCCAATTGTATTTGTCACGTGCTGAATACAACAGGGGTAGATCTTACTGTGAAATGCTTACTTACAAGCCCTTAACCAACAATGCAGTTTTAAGAAAATAGAGTTAAGAAAAGATTTACTACATTAAAAAAAAGATTTAAAAAAGTTACACAATAAATAACAATAAAGAGGCTATATACAAGGGTACAGGTACCGAGTCAATGTGCGGGGTACAGGTTAGTCGAGGTAATTTGTACATGTAGGTAGGGGTAAAGTGACTATGCATGGATAATTAACAGCGAGTAGCAGCAGTGTAAAAACCTACCCACAGTGCCTTCAGAAAGTATTCACACCCATTGACTTTTTCCACATTTTGTTGTGTTACAGACTGAATTTAAAATGCATTACAGTGCATTCGGAAAGTATTCAGACCCCTTGACTTTTTCCACATTTTGTTACGTTACAGCCTTATTCTAAAATTGATTAAATCATTTTTCTCCCTCATTAATCTACACACAATACCCCATAATGACAAAGCAAAAACCTTTGGCAGCGATTACAGCCTAGAGTCTTCTTGGGTATGACACTACAAGCTTGGCACACCTGTATTTGGTGAGTTTCTTCCATTCTTCTCTGCAGATCCTCTCAAGCTCTGTCAGGTTGGATGGGGAGCGTCACTGCACAGCTATTTTCAGGTCTCTCAAGAGATGTTCGATCGGGTTCAAGTCCGTGCTCTGGTTGGGCCACTCAAGGCCATTCACAGACTTGTCCCGAAGTCACTCCTGCGTTGTCTTGGCTGTGTGCTTAGGGTCGTTGTCCTGTTGGAAGGTGAACCTTCGCCCCAGTCTGAGGTCCTGAGCGCTCTGGAGCAGGTTTTCATCAACGATCTCTGTACTTTGCTCCGTTCATCTTCCCCTTGATGCTGACTAGTGTCCCAGTCCCTGCCGCTGAAAAACATCACACAGCATAATGCTGCCACCACCATACTTCACTGTAGGGATGTTGCTAGGTTTCGTCCAGATGTGACGCTTGGCATTCAGGCCAAAGAGTTCGATCTTGTTTCTCATGGTCTGAGAGTCTTTATGTGCCTTTTGGCAAACTCTAAGCGGGCTGTCATGTGCTTTTTACTAAGGAGTGGCCACTCTACCGTAAAGGCCTGATTGGTGGAGTGCTGCAGAGATGGTTGTCTTTCTGGAAGGTTCTCCCATCTCCAAAGAGGAACTCTAGAGCTCTGTCAGAGTTACCATTGGGTTCTTGGTCACCTCCCTGACCAAGGCCCTTCTCCCCCAATTGCTCAGTTTGGCCAGGCGGCCAGCTCTAGGAAGAGTCTTGGTGGTTCCAAACTTCTTCCATTTAAAAATTATGGAGGCCACTGTGTTCTTGGGGACCTGCAATGCAGAAAATTGTTGGTACCCTTCTCCAGATCTGTGCCTCGACACAATCTACGGACAATTCCTTCGACCTCATGGGTTGGTTTTTGCTCTGACATGCACTGCCAGCTGTGGAACCTTGTATAGACAGGCGTGTGCCTTTCCAAATCATGTCCAATCAATTGAATTTACCACAGGTGGACGGCAATCAAGTTGTAGAAACATCTCAAGGATGATGAATGGAAACGCCCATAGGGCGGCGAACAATTGGCCCAGCGTCGTCCGGGTTAGGGGAGGGTTTGGCCGGGGGGGCTTTACAAGTAGGCCGTCATTGTCAATAAGAATTTGTTCTGAACTGACTTGCCTAGTGAAATAAAGGTTAAATAAAAATTAAATAAAAACAGAATGCACCTGTCAAGGGGTGCTGAAGGTGGGTGTGGTGCATGAATCAAGCGCAGGACGCAGAAGCTCAGTCCAAAAGACTTTAGTGCAATATTCACGTAGAAAATAAGCACAAATAAGCCCGAAGGCGAAATAACGGCGCACACAGGCGTCAAACAAACGGCGCACTAACATGTGCGAAAAACCTCTCCAAAACACTGGAGGGAAGTACGTAGCTCCAATACGAAACAGAAGAGCAATCACACACAAAGACAAACACACACAACGAGAACTAAATAGGACACTAACAAGGACTAACAAGACACAGGTGTACAACATCAAGACAAAACCAAACGAACATGAAACATAGATCGGTGGCAGCTAGTACTCCGGGGACGACGACCGCCGAAGCCTGCCCGAACCAGGAGGAGGAGCAGCCTCGGCCGAAACCGTGACAGTACCCCCCCCTTGACGCGCGGCTCCAGCCGTGCGCCGACCCCGGCCTCGGGGACGACCAGGAGGACACGGAGCAGGGCGCGCGGGATGGTCCCGGTGGAACTCCGACAGGAGAGATGGGTCTAGGATGTCCCTCCGTGGCACCCAGCACCGCTCCTCCGGGCCGTACCCCTCCCACTCCACGAGATACTGGAGACCCCCCATCTGGCGTCTAGAGTCCAAGATGGACCGAACGGTGTACGCCGGAGCCCCCTCGATGTCCAGTGGGGGCAGAGGAGTCTCCCCTATCTCATTGTCCTGGAGTGGACCAGCTACCACCGGCCTGAGAAGAGACACATGGAACGAGGGGTTAATATTCTTATACTCAACAGGTAGATGTAACCTATAACACACCTCGTTCAATCTTCTCAGGACTTTAAAGGGCCCCACAAACCGCCGACCCAGCTTCCGGCAGGGCAGGCGGAGGGGTAGGTTTCTGGTAGAGAGCCAGACTCGATCTCCGGGTGCGTACACCGGCCCCTCACTGCGGTGGAGATCGGCGCTCACCTTGTGACGAAGGACGGCCCGCTGCAGGTGGACGTGGGCAGCGTTCCACGTCTCTTCCGAGCGCCTCATCCAATCATCCACCGCAGGGGCCTCGATCTGGCTCTGCTGCCAAGGTGCCAGAACCGGCTGGTAACCTAACACACATTGGAAGGGGGTTAGATTGGTAGAGGAGTGGCGGAGAGAGTTCTGGGCCATCTCGGCCCAGGGAATGTACCGTGCCCACTCCTCCGGCCGGCCCTGGCAATACGACCTCAGAAACCTACCCACATCCTGGTTGACACGTTCTACCTGCCCGTTACTCTCCGGGTGGTACCCTGAGGTAAGGCTAACCGAGACCCCCAAACGCTCCATGAACGCTCTCCAAACACGGGAGGTAAACGGGGGGCCTCGATCAGACACTACATCCTCGGGTACCCTGTAATGCCGGAAGACGTGGGTAAATAGGGCCTCAGCGGTCTGTAGGGCAGTAGGAAGACCCGACATAGGGAGAAGACGACAGGCCTTAGAGAACCGGTCCACAACGACCAGGATGGTGGTATTCCCCTGAGAGAGGGGAAGGTCTGTCACAAAATCCACCGAGAGGTGGGACCATGGTCGTTGTGGAACGGGCAGGGGTTGTAACTTACCCCTGGGCAGATGTCGGGGCGCCTTACACTGGGCGCACACCGAGCAGGAGGAGACATAAACCCTCACATCCCTAGCCAAAGTGGGCCACCAGTATTTAGTGCTAAGGCAATGCACTGTCCGGCCAATACCCGGATGTCCAGAGGAGGGTGACGTGTGAGCCCAGTAAATGAGTCGATCCCGAATCTCGAGCGGAACGTACTTCCGACCCTCAGGACACTGTGGAGGGCTGGGGTCGGTACGCAACGCTCGCTCGATTTCGGCATCGACCTCCCACACCACCGGTGCCACAAGGCAAGACTCCGGTAGTATGGGAGTAGGCTCAACGGACCTCTCCTCCGTGTCATACCGCCGGGACAGCGCATCTGCCTTACCATTCTGGGACCCAGGGATGTACGTGATTTTAAATACGAACCTGGTGAGAAACATACTCCATCGAGCCTGGCGAGGGTTCAGTCTCCTCGCTGCTCGGATGTACTCCAGGTTCCGATGGTCAGTCAAAATGAGGAAAGGGTGTTGAGCCCCCTCAAGCCAATGCCTCCACACCTTAAGGGCTTGAATTACAGCTAACAGCTCCCTGTCCCCAACGTCATAGTTACGCTCCGCCGGGCTGAGCTTTTTTGAGTAAAAAGCACAGGGGCAGAGTTTAGGTGGCGTGCCGGACCGTTGAGAGAGAACGGCCCCTATACCAGCCTCAGACGCGTCTACCTCAACCTGAAAGGGTAATGCGGGATCCGGATGCGCCAGCACCGGAGCCGACGTAAACAGGTCCTTCAGTCTCCTAAAGGCCCTGTCCGCATCAGCTGACCACTGCAGGCGCACCGGACCCCCTTTCAGAAGGGACGTGATGGGAGCTGCCACCTGTCCAAAACCCCGGATAAACCTCCGGTAGTAATTCGCAAAGCCCAAGAACTGCTGCACCTCTTTTACAGTGGTTGGAGTTTGCCAATTACGCACAGCGGACACACGATCCACCTCCATTCTCACCCCTGACGCGGACAACCGATAACCCAAAAAGGAGACAGACTCCTGGAAAAACAGACATTTCTCTGCCTTGACATATAGGTCGTGCTCCAACAGCCTCCTCAATACACGACGCACCAGGGTTATATGCTCGGCTCGGGTAGACGAGTACACCAGAATGTCATCAATGTACACGACCACCCCTTGTCCCTGCATATCCCGGAAAATGTCATCTACGAAGGATTGGAAGACTGATGGAGCATTCATCAACCCATATGGCATGACGAGATATTCGAAATGACCTGACGTGGTACTAAACGCTGTCTTCCATTCATCGCCCTCCCTAATGCGCACCAAGTTATACGCGCTCCTGAGATCCAATTTTGTGAAAAACCGCGCTCCATGCAATGACTCTGTCATGGTCGCAATCAGAGGGAGTGGATAACTGTATTTCACAGTAATCTGATTGAGACCACGGTAATCAATGCACGGGCGCAACCCTCCATCTTTCTTCTTCACAAAAAAGAAACTCGAGGAGGCGGGAGAAGTGGAGGGCCGAATGTATCCCTGTCTCAAAGATTCGGCTATGTAAGTCTCCATAGCTTTTCTCTCCTCTTGAGACAAAGGATACACGTGGCTCCGTGGGAGCGCTGCTCCTGCCTGGAGATCAATCGCACAATCCCCCTGTCTATGAGGAGGCAACTGCGTCGCCCTAGTTTTACTAAACACGAGAGCTAAATCCCCATATTCAGGCGGAATGTGCAGTGCGGGCACTTGGTTTGGACTTTCCACCGAAGTCGCCCCCACGGAAACACCCAGACATCGCCCCTCGCACTGAGCAGACCACCCATCGAGAGCCCTCTGTTGCCACGAAATAGCAGGGTTATGGGTGCTTAACCAGGGAATTCCCAGCACCACTGGGTACGCAGGAGAGTCGATCAGATACAGCTGTATAGTCTCTTCATGACCCCCCTGCGCACACATCCTAAGTGGTGCTGTGATCTCCCTAATCAACCCCGACCCCAACGGGCGGCTATCTAAGGCATGAACGGGAAAAGGTTTGTCAACAGGTAGGAGAGGGATCCCTAAATCTAAACAAAACTTCCAATCAACAAAATTCCCAGCTGCGCCTGAATCTACTAGCGCCTTATGCTGGGAATGAGGTGCAACCTGTGGAAAACACACAGGTATACAAAAGTGCGCAACCGAAAGCTCTGGGTAAGTGGGACGTCTACTCACCTGGGAGGCCCCCCCAGTGCGTGGCCTGTCGTCTTCTCCCCCGGAGAACCCTCCCCAGCACCTGGCCGCAGTGTGCCCTCCACGACCGCACTTGGTGCAGGAGACAGGCTCCCTCGGGCTCCTCCTCCTCCTTTCTCTAGCGCCGGCACCCCCGAGCTCCATAGGGCTCGGCTCGGAGGTGCCGGAGGGCGGAATGGACGGACCCCCCTCGGGACGTCCACGGGTGGCCAGCAGGGTGTCCAGACGGATGGACATATCGACCAACTGGTCGAAGGTGAGATGGGTATCCCTGCAGGCCAACTCACGTTGAACGTCCTCCCGTAGGCTACATCGAAAATGGTCGATGAGGGCCCGTTCATTCCACACCGCGTCCGCCGCTAGAGTCCGGAACTCTAGAGCAAACGCCTGTGCGCTCCTCCTCCCCTGTCTCAGGTGGATGAGACGCTCCCCCGCCGCAGGGTAGGTGGAGGTGTGGGTACCCCGCTGGCCTCCCATCGGTGCAGGGTGTTGATGACGTCCTGTAGAGCGGTCCCCAGTTGTCGTATCTGGTCATCTTGGCCGCGAACATGCTCCTCGAGCGACTCAGGCGTAACTGCAGATCCTGCTGATTCCATTTTGGTGTGTGATTCTGTCAAGGGGTGCTGAAGGTGGGTGTGGTGCATGAATCAAGCGCAGGACGCAGAAGCTCAGTCCAAAAGACTTTAGTGCAATATTCACGTAGAAAATAAGCACAAATAAGCCCGAAGGCGAAATAACGGCGCACACAGGCATCAAACAAACGGCGCACTAACATGTGCGAAAAACCTCTCCAAAACACTGGAGGGAAGTACGTAGCTCCAACACGAAACAGAAGAGCAATCACACACAAAGACAAACACACACAACGAGAACTAAATAGGACACTAACGAGGACTAACAAGACACAGGTGTACAACATCAAGACAAAACCAAACGAACATGAAACATAGATCGGTGGCAGCTAGTATTCCGGGGACGACGACCGCCGAAGCCTGCCCGAACCAGGAGGAGGAGCAGCCTCGGCCGAAACCGTGACAGCACCTGAGCTCAATTTCGAGTCTCTTAGCAAATGTTCTGAATACTTATTTTAAATAAGGTATTTAATTTTTTATAAATTTGCAAAAATTTCTAAACCTGTTTTCGCTTTGCCATTATGTGGTATTGTGTTTAGATCGATGAGGATTTTTATTTGTTTAATCAATTTTAAAATAAGGCTGTAACGTATCAAAATGCGGAAAAAGGGAAGGAGTCTGAATACTTTTCGAATACACTGTAAATGTACATTTTGTGTCACTGGCCTACACACAATACCCCATATTGTCAAAAAGGAAATACGTTTTTGGATTTTTTTAAACAAATTAATTTGAAATGTCTTGAGTCAATAAGAATTCAACCCCTTTGTTATGGCAAGCCTAAAGTTCAGGAGTAAAAATTTGCTTAACAAGTCACATAATAAGTTGCATGAACTCACTCTCTGTGCAATAGTAGTGTTTAACATGATTTATGAATGACTATCTCATCTCTGTACCCCACACATACAATTATCTATAAGGTCCCACAGTTGAACAGTGAATTTCAAACACAGATTCAACCACAAAGACCAGGGAGGTTTTCCAATGCCTCGCAAAGAAGGGCACCTATTGATAGATGGGTAAAAATGAAAAAAGCAGACATTGAATATACCTTTGATCATGGTAAAGTTATTAATTAGACTTTGGATGGTGTATCAATACACCCAGTCACTGCATAGATACAGGTGCCCTTCCTAACTCAGTTGCCGGAGAGGAAGGAAACCGCTCATGGATTTCACCATGAGGCCGATTGTGACTTTAAAACAGTTACAGAGTTTAATGGCTTTGAAAGGCCGTGTAGTTACTTACAATACTAAGTGAAAGAAGGAAACCTGTGCAAAATACACATTTTCCAAAACATGCATCCTGTTTGCAATAAAGCACTAAAGTAAAACTGCAAAAAACAATGGCAAAGAAATTAACATTATGTCCTTTATTTTTTAGGGCAAATCCAACACAACACATCACTAAGTACCACCATATTTTCAAGCATGGTGGTGGCTGCATCATGTTATGGGTGTACTTGTCATTGACAAGAATTAGGGAGTTTTTCTTTTAGGATAGAAAGAAAAAGAATAGAGCTAAGCACAGGCAATATCCTAGAGAAAACTTGGTTATGTCTGCTTTATCCTAACCCTAGCTTCATCATGCTCCTCATCATCCTCATCGACATCATCATCATCATCATCAGCTAATATCCTGACAATATATCTAAGGTCATTAGCCACATGTAAGGCAAGCTTACAGTTTAACCACTGTAACCGAGCAACCTGAGGTCAAACAACATTCAATCAATACATTCCCCTGGACATCCACTAGATCAATTCTAATCATGAGTTTTAATGAGAACAGACATCATTAAAAGCCTGTTTGTGTTAACGAGATGTAAATCCCAAGGCCCCAGTACGTTTAAAGCCAGCTCAATACATGTGTTCTACGTGAATCTGATGGCCAATTATTATTGATCCAGAGGGTTCGGACATGGCCGTATTCGCCATCTGGCAATTCTGGCAAATGCCAGAAGGGCCGGACCATCTTTTATTAGGGTGGGCTGGTTGAAATGGACAAAAAAAGATTAAAAAAGAATGGACACAACCGGCGGCCCATGAGCCTGTTTTATTGTGTGACTTTTGCGCTATTTCTTTGTTGTCATGATCGTCTATATTGAGCATTTGGTTGACCAGTGGGCAACAGCCGACCCCCCCTACCAAGATGGGCCGGCCTGGTTTTCTGATTGACTGAGCTGAGGTGGCGCAAATGTCACATTCAAAGTAAAAAATGCATAATCAAAGATAGTGAGACCCACTCTGACTCTGTCAGCCACTCCGTAAAAACAGAAAAACGGAATGGTAGTGCCGAAAAAGTTAGTAAGACCAAAAAAGGCCTCTTTAGGTCGACGCTGCTAAATGTGTGAAATTAACCGACTTATTTGCTAAAAGTTCTGGTTCTGCTGGTCCGAGCACTGTGTCTGTGTCTGTGAGAAATGACAGATCATCTGCTCTGGTGCAGTCGAGTTAGGAATACAACTGAGAAAGACAATCACGCACACCGACACAGATCATATAGCCTACTGCTGCCAGTTAGGGCTAATATTTTGGCTGTACATTGAATGAAACATATTTCATACCTACTATAGCAGGCTAATTAGGGAAGGGGAATTTGGGGGAACATTTAGACACTAGGCTACTTGTAATATAGCCTAACAAGTCGCTAGAGCGTAAGATCAGGCAATCATGGGAAGCTGAAAAGCATGTCTCTTGGGGAATCCAGTCTCTGTGAGACCTGATGCAGAGAATAAACGTTAATGATCATCAGCAAAGCTGGTTAGTAGGAATCAATACATATTGAAGATCAGAGTATCAAACAGAAGAAAACTACATTTTGCACAATACTTACTGTCAATGACTATGGATTTAAGGAGGGGTGGTTCTGCTCTCTACTTTCCCTAGGATGTGGCAGAATAGGTCACTGGTAACTGAGTGGGTGGCCTTGCACTGCTGTAGAAGCTATGCATCAGGTCATTGACATGTTTCAGGAACTGTAAAGACAGAGACGAATCATGATTACCCATCCAATAGCAGGGATAGGCAAAATGTATCGTATTGTCAAATACAAAATCCCTGATGAATCAAGAAAAAATTCATAACCGTATTGGAAGGTACATGTTTCAAGAATTAGGTTAGCTTACTCTCTCTCTCTCACACACACACACACACACAGACACACACACACACACACACACACACACACAATCAATGTTTCCTATGTGTATTCATCGACCATCTCTCTCTCTATCACTCACTCACTCACTCACACACACACATACACGGCTAGCATGACACAATGTTGACATGATCATCATCATCTCTCTCCCCCCTCTCTCTCTCACACTCATAAACACACACAGAGAGAGAGAGAGAGAACACACACACATTTAATCTCATTAATTAACCAGATATCAAAATGTCAAACATTAGCTAGCTAGCTACAACCAATGGCTACAACAGGTAAACATTTTAACTTACCATGCCCATAGAGGATTAGCCAGAGAGCTAACGTTAGCTAGCTAAAATTTGCCAGCTACGTTAGCTGACGTTAGCTAGCTAAGTTAGAAAATCTTTCCTTGACGTTTTTCTCCCCAACAAACCGCCAGTTTACTTACAAAAGTAAAACAAGAATGCAGGAGAACAGGGCACTTAGCAGTTAAATCTTTTCAATTTTTTGTATACATTTCGAGCAACGGTCTTCAAGCTGTGTTGTTTTCCAGCTGTGTTGATGTGTAGCCTTATGCAATGTTGACCGATGCGCTCGAGCAAGCAGGCTGTCTGCATGCATAGATCTATTTCTGCACATGAGGCACAGATTCCAATCCAAGTTTTAGCTGGAACGGATATGCCTACCTCCTTATTTAGCTACTGAAATGTAAATACAATTACTTCACGCATTATGTTAATTGCTTAAAAGCTTTAAGGGAAAATATAATAGTCATAGTTTCAGGGTCAAATTCAGGTGCAATAGTTTTTGACTAATTATTGATGGAAATAAATGCGATAAAAATATGGTTTTGTAAATCCTGGTGGATTATAGTAGGATATTGAAATAAAAGACATAGGCCTACGTGTTATTTGTTAAATTGTCACAGCGACGTGTATGCGGTAGGCGAAGTCAAAAGCAGGACACCGAGCTACTGGCAGAAACTTTACTGGATGCAGTGCAAAATACAAAGTACACAGGCAACCTCAAACAGCGAGGAAATAATAAGACCCGCACACATGGGCAACTGCCGCAAAGACCAAAACAATAACGCACAATACACAATGAGAAACAGAGGGTTTGTCACGGATTCCGCCGAGGCTGCTCCTCCTCCTTGCTCGGGCAGGCTTCGTCGTTTGTCGTCCCCGGAGTACTAGCTACTGCCGATCGATGTTTCAGTGTTTGTCTTGTGTTGTCTAGTTTGTACACCTGTTACTTATTTTGTGTTGATTGTGTAACATATAAGTTCCCTTGTTTTACGTTTGGCCTTTGTGTGTTATTGTCATTTTGTCCTGTTTGATGTTCGGCATATGTAGTTCGCCTTTTACGCACTGAGCGCATTACTCCTCCAGTGTTGTGGAGACTTTTGTTTTGTGCGTTTTAACTTGAAGTAAAGTAGTCATCTTGATCCTCTGTGTCCTGCGCCTGACTTCACTGCCGCGTACACATCACCCCTTTTGACAGAATAACACACCACCATGGCGTCAGCAGGACCAGCGGTGGTAACTGAGTCTCTGGAGGATTGTGTCAGCAGCCAGGACGCCATGATCCGTAGACTTGGCACCGCCATGCAAGATGTGATGGACACTCTGAGCCGATGGGAAAGAGGAGGCTTGCCCACACCTCCTCCTACAATACCACCACCATCGGCCAGACCCGTCGTTCCATCTCCGGAGTCCAGTGGGATTCGGCTCTCGCTCCCGAGGGCATATGATGGCACCGCAGCCGGGTGTCAGGGTTTCCTACTTCAAGTAGAACTCTACCTGGCAACCATTCACCCGGCGCCCTCGGGATACGAGAGCGTTTCCGCCCTCATCTCCTGTCTATCCGGCAAGGCATTGGAGTGGGCCAATGCCGAATAGAGGGGAATAGACGCCGCCACCATCAGCTATGCAGAGTTCTCCCGCCGCTTCAAGGCGGTTTTCGATCATCCCCCAGAGGGTTAAGCGGCGGGGGAGCGTCTGTTCCACCTCAGACAGGGGAAGAGGAGCGCCCTGGACTTCCGGAATCTGGCGGCTAATGCGGGGTGGAATGAGAGGGCCCTCATCGACCACTATCGGTGCAGCCTACGAGAGGACGTTCGCCGAGAGTTGGCCTGCAGGGACACCAACCTAAGCTTCGATCAGTTGGTGGACATATCGATCCGTCTGGATACCCTGCTGGCTACCCGCGGACGTCCGGAGTTGGGGCCGTCCATTCCATCCCCCAGCACCTCCGAGCCGAGCCCTATGGAGCTCGGGGGTGCTGGTGCTAGAGAGAGGAGGAGAGAGACCCGGAGAGAGGCCGTCCCCTGCACCAACTGTGGCCGTAGAGGACACACTGCGACTTGGTGCTGGGGAGGGTCTCCTGTGGATCGAGGCAACAGGTCACGCACTGATGAGTCATTTCAGGTGAGTAGGCACCCAACTCACCCAGAGCTCTCTGTTGTTCACTTTTGTATTCAAGTTGAATTTCCCCAGGTTTCATCTCATTCCCAGCATAAGGCGCTAGTCGATTCAGGCGCAGCTGGGAATTTTATTGATCGTAATTTCTGTGTTAAGTTAGGGATTCCCCTCCTACCAGTAGATGTGCCTTTTCCTATTCATGCCCTAGATAGCCGTCCTTTGGGATCAGGTTTAATTAGGGAGGTCACGGCGCCACTAAAGATGAAGACGCAGGGGGGTCAAGAGGAAATCATACAGTTGTATCTGATCGACTCTCCTTCGTTTCCCGTGGTGCTGGGGCTTCCTTGGTTAATCTCTCATGACCCCACCATTTCGTGGCAACAGAGGGCTCTCAGGGAGTGGTCTGATCAGTGTGTCGGGCGGTGTATATGTGTTTCCGTAGGGGCGACCACGGTGGAAAGTCCGAACCAAATGCCCGCACTGCACATTCCTCCTGAGTATGATGATTTGGCACTCGTGTTCAGTAAGAAGAGGGCGACACGATTGCCACCTCATAGACAGGGGGATTGTGCGATAGACCTTCAGGCAGGTGCTGCACTTCCGCGTAGTCATGTGTATCCTCTGTCTCAAGAGGAGACGGCGGCTATGGAGACCGAGTCACCGAGACAGGGATACATACGGCCCTCCACTTCTCCTGCGTCCTCAAGTTTATTTTTTGTGAAGAAGAAGGTTGGAGGTTTGCGCCCGTGTATTGATTACCGTAGTCTCAATCAGATCACTGTTAAATACAGTTATCCTCTCCCTCTGATTGCGAGTATGACGGAGTCATTACACCGAGCGCGCTTCTTCACAAAATTGGATCTCAGGAGCGCCTACAACCTGGTGCGCATTAGGGAGGGAGATGAATTGAAAACAGCATTTAGTACCACCTCGGGTCACTATGAGTATCTCGTCATGCCATACGGGTTAATGAATGCTCCTTCAGTCTTCCAATCATTTGTGGACGAGATTTTCCGGGATTTGCATGGGCAGGGTGTAGTGGTGTATATTGACGACATTCTAGTATACTCTGCTACACGAGCCGAGCATGTGGCCCTGGTGCATCGAGTGTTGGGTAGGCTGTTGGAGCATGACTTGTGTGTGAAGGCAGAGAAATGCCTGTTTTTCCAGGAGTCCATCTCCTTCCTGCGCCATCGGTTGTCCGCGTCAGGGGTGGAGATGGAGATTGACCACGTTTCAGCCGTGCGTAATTGGCAGACTCCTACCACGGTTAAGGAGGTGCAGCGGTTTTTGGGTTTTGCCAATTACTACCGGAGGTTTATCCGGGGTTTTGGACAGGTAGTGGCTACCATCACCTCCCTGTTAAAGGGGGGCCTGGTGCGTTTGCAGTGGTCGGCTGAGGCGGACAGGGCGTTTAGACAACTGAAGGACCTGTTCACCTCGGTCCCGGTGCTGGCACATCTGGACCCCTCTTTGGCGTTCCAAGTGGAGGTTGACGCGTCAGAGGCGGGTATTGGGGCTGTACTGTCTCAACGCTCAGGCACGCCTCCTAAACTCTGGCCCTGTGCTTTTTACTCTAAGAAGCTCAGCCCGGCGGAACGTAATTACGACGTGGGGGACAGGTAGCTGCTAGCTGTGGTCCAAGCAATAAAGGTGTGGAGGCATTGGCTTGAGGGGGCTCAACACCCTTTTCTCATTCTGACTGACCATCGTAACCTGGAGTACATCCGGGCAGCTAGGAGACTGAACCCTCGTCAGGCTAGGTGGGCCATGTTTCTGGCCCGGTTTGTCTTTAAGCTCACCTACATGTATATACCAGGGTCACAGAACGTTAAGGCAGACGCCCTGTCCCGGCGATATGACACAGAGGAGAGGTCCATTGAGCCCACTCCCATACTGCCGGAGTCTTGTCTGGTGGCACCGGTGGTGTGGGAGGTCGATGCGGAGATCGAGCAGGCGTTACATACCGACCCTACTCCTCCAGAGTGTCCGGAGGGGCGGAAATACGTGCCGCTCGAGATTTGTGATCGATTTTATTGGGCTCATACGTCTCCCTCCTCTGGACATCCTGGTATTGGCCGGACCGTGCACTGCCTTAGTGAAAAGTACTGGTGGCCATCATTGGCAAAGGACGTGAGGGTTTATGTCTCCTCCTGCTCGGTGTGCGCTCAGTGTAAGGCGCCTAGACACCTGCCCAGGGGGAAGTTACAACCCCTACCCGTTCCACAACGGCCGTGGTCTCACCTATCGGTAGACTTTGTCATGGACCTTCCCCCCTCCCAGGGGAATACCACTATTCTGGTCGTTGTGGATCGGTTTTTTAAGGCCTGTCATCTTATCCCAATGCCGGGTCTCCCTACTGCCCTAGAAACTGCTGAGGCCCTGTTTACTCACGTCTTCCGGCACTACGGGGTACCTGAGGATATAGTGTCTGATCAAGGTCCCCAGTTCACCTCTAGAGTCTGGAGGGCGTTTATGGAACGCTTGGGGGTCTCGGTTAGCCTTACCTCGGGTTTCCACCCTGAGAGTAATGGGCAGGTGGAGAGAGTAAACCAGGTTGTGGGTAGGTTTCTGAGGTCTTATTGCCAGGACCGGCAGGAGGAGTGGTCGGGGTATATCCCCTGGGCAGAGATTGCCCAGAACTCCCTTCGCCACTCCTCTACGAATCTGACCCCTTTTCAGTGTGTGTTGGGGTATCAGCCGGTTCTGGCACCCTGGCATCAGAGCCAGATCGAGGCTCCTGCAGTGGATGAATGGTTTCGGCGCTCGGAGGAGACATGGAACGCTGCGCATGTCCATCTGCAGCGGGCTATCCGTAGGCAGAAGGCGAGCGCCGATCGCCACCGCAGTGAGGGTCCAGTGTATGCACCTGGAGATCGAGTCTGGCTCTCGACTCGAAACCTGCCCCTTCGCCTGCCCTGCCGGAAGCTGGGTCGGCGGTTTGTGGGGCCATTTAAAGTCCTGAGGAGATTGAACGAGGTATGTTACAGGTTACAACTGCCAAATGATTATCGCATTAACCCCTCGTTCCATGTGTCTCTCCTCAGGCCGGTGGTAGCTGGTCCACTCCAGGACAATGAGATACGGGAGACTCCTCCGCCCCCACTGGACATCGAGGGGGCTCCGGCGTACTCAGTCCGGTCCATCGTGGATTCGAGACGTCGGATGGGGGGTCTGCAGTATCTCGTGGAGTGGGAGGGGTACGGTCCGGAGGAACGGTGCTGGGTGCCTAGGAGGGACATCTTAGAACTCTCCCTCCTGACGGAGTTCCACCGGAGTCATCCCACTCGCCCTGCTCCGCATCCTCCTGGCCGTCCCCGAGGCCGGGGTCGGCGCACGGCTGGAGCCGCGCTCAAGGGGGGGGGGGTACTGTCACGGATTCCGCCGAGGCTGCTCCTCCTCCTTGCTCGGGCAGGCTTCGGCGTTCGTCGTCCCCGGAGTACTAGCTACTGCCGATCGATGTTTCGGTGTTTGTCTTGTGTTGTCTAGTTTGTACACCTGTTACTTATTTTGTGTTGATTGTGTAACATATAAGTTCCCTTGTTTTACGTTTGGCCTTTGTGTGTTATTGTCATTTTGTCCTGTTTGATGTTCGGCATATGTAGTTTGCCTTTTACGCACTGAGCGCGTTACTCCTCCAGTGTTGTGGAGACTTTTGTTTTGTGCGTGTTAACTTGAAGTAAAGTAGTCATCTTGATCCTCTGTGTCCTGCACCTGACTTCACTGCCGCGTACACATCACCCCTTTTGACAGGGTTATAAAGGGAACACAATAAAACATAATGGGAAACAGGTGTAAACAATAAAGACCAAACAAGACAAACACCGAAACATCGATCGGCAGCAGCTAGTACTCCGGGGACGACGAACGCTGAAGCCTGCCCGAGCAAGGAGGAGGGCCGACCCCGGCCTCGGGGACGGCCAGGAGGACGCGGAGCAGGGCGAGTCGGATGACTCCGGTGGAAATCCCTCAACATGGAGGGATCTAGGATGTCCCTCCTAGGGACCCAGCACTGTTCCTCCGGACCATACCCCTCCCACTCCACGAGATACTGCAGGCCCCCCATCCGACGCCTCGAATCCAAGATGGAACGGACTGAGTACGCCGGAGCCCCCTCGATGTCCAGCGGGGGCGGAGGAGCCTCTCGTACCTCACTCTCCTGGAGTGGACCAGCTACTACCGGCCTGAGGAGAGACACATGGAACGAGGGGTTAATGCGGTAATTAATGGGCAGTTGTAACCTATAACATACCTCGTTCAATCTCCTCAGGACTTTAAATGGCCCCACAAACCGCCGACCCAGCTTCCGGCAGGGCAGGCGAAGGGGCAGGTTTTGGGTCGAGAGCCAGACCCGATCTCCCGGTGCATACACCGGAGCCTCACTGCGGTGGCGATCGGTGCTCGCCTTTTGCCGCCTGATCGCTCGCTGTAGATGGACATGCGCAGCGTTCCAGGTTTCCTCCGACCGCCGAAACCACTCGTCCACCGCAGGGGCTTTGATCTGGCTCTGATGCCAAGGTGCCAGGACCGGCTGATAACCTAGCACACACTGAAAAGGCGTGAGGTTAGTTGAGGAGTGGCGAAGTGAGTTTTGGGCTATTTCTGCCCAGGGGATATATTCTGACCACTCCCCCTGCCGGTCCTGGCAATAGGACCTCAGAAACCTACCCACATCCTGGTTCACTCTCTCCACCTGCCCATTACTCTAGGGGTGAAACCCTTAAGTAAGGCTAATCGAGACCCCCAGACGTTCCATAAACGCCCTCCAGACTCTAGAGATGAACTGGGGACCCCGATCAGACACTATATCCTCAGGTACCCCGTAGTGCCGGACGACGTGTGTAAACAGGGCGTCAGCAGTTTGTAGGGCTGTAGGGAGACCTGGCATAGGAATGAGACGGCAGGCCTTTGAAAACCAATCCACAACGACCAAGATCGTCGTATTCCCCTGGGAGGGGGGAAGGTCCGTGACGAAATCCACCGAGAGGTGAGACCACGGTCGTTGTGGAACGGGTAGGGGTTGTAATTTCCCTCTGGGTAGGTGTCTAGGCGCCTTACACTGAGCGCACACCGAGCATGAGGAAACATAAACCCTCACGTCCTTAGCCAAAGTGGGCCACCAGTACTTTCCACTAAGGCAGTGCACTGTCCGTCCAATACCAGGATGGCCAGAGGAAGGTGACATGTGAGCCCAATATATTAATCGATCACGAACCTCGAGCGGCACGTACTTCCGACCCTCTGGACACTGTGGGGGAGTAGGATCGGTACGTAACGCCCGCTCGATGTCCGCATCAACCTCCCATACCACCGGTGCCACCAGACAAGACTCCGGAAGTATGGGAGTAGGCTCAATGGACCTCTCCTCTGTGTCATATAGTCGGGACAGGGCGTCTGCCTTAGCGTTCTGTGACTATGGTCTATAGGTGAGCGTAAATACAAATCGGGTGAAAACATAGCCCACCTAGCCTGGCGAGGGTTCAGCCTCCTCGCCGCCCGGATGTACTCCAGGTTACGATGGTCAGTCAAAATGAGAAAAGGGTGTTTAGCCCCCTCAAGCCAATGCCTCCAAACCTTCAGGGCTTGCACCACAGCTAACAGCTCCCTGTCCTCCACATCATAATTGCGCTCCGCCGGACTGAGCTTCTTAGAAAAGAAAGCACAGGGGCGGAGTTTAGGTGGCGTACCTGAGCGCTGAGACAGTACAGCACCGATCCCAGCCTCGGACGCATCAACCTCAACTTGGAACGCCAAAGAGGGATCCAGATGTGCCAGCACCGGAGCCGAGGTAAACAGGTCCTTCAGATGCCTAAAAGCCCTGTCCGCCTCAGCCGACTACTGCAGACGCACCAGACCCTCCTTTAGCAGGGAGGTAATGGGAGCTGCTACCTGCCCAAAGCCCCGGATAAACCTCCGGTAGTAATTGGCAAAACCCAAGAACCGCTGCACCTCCTTCATCGTGGAGGGAGTCAGCCAATTGCGCACGGCTGAAACACGGTCAATCTCCATCTCCATCCCTGACGCGGACAACCGGTGTCCCAGGAAGGAGATGGACTCCTGGAAGAACAGACATTTCTCCGCCTTTGCATACAGGTCATGCTCCAACAGTCTACCAAGCACCCGACGAACCAGGGACACATGCTCTGCGCAGGTAGCGGAGTATATTAGAATGTCATCAATATACACCACTACACCCTGTCCATGTAAGTCCCGGAAAATCTCATCCACAAACGATTGGAAGACTGAAGGAGCATTCATTAACCCGTATGGCATGACGAGGTACTCATAGTGACCCGAGGTGGTACTGAATGCTGTCTTCCACTCATCTCCCTCCCTAATGCGCACCAGGTTGTACACGCTCCTGAGATCCAATTTTGTGAAGAATCGCGCCCAGTGTAATGACTCCGTCATACTAGCAATCAGAGGGAGCGGATAGCTATATTTGATGGTGATCTGATTGAGACCACGGTAGTCAATACACGGGCGTAAACCCCCATCTTTCTTCTTCACAAAAAAGAAACTTGAGGACGCAGGGGAAGTGGACGGCCCTATTTATCCCTGTCTCAGCGATTCGGCGACATATGTTTCCATAGCCGCCGTCTCCGCCTGAGACAGAGGATACACATGGCTACGTGTAAGTGTAGCGCCTACTTGGAGGTTTATCGCACAATCCCCCTGTCGATGGGGTGGTAATTGAGTCGCCTTCTTTTTACAGAAGGCAAGTGCCAAATCGGCATATTCAGGTGGAATGTGCATAGTGGGAACTTGGTTCTGACTTTCCACCGTCGTGGCCCCTACGGAAACACCCACACACCTCCCGACACACTGATCAGACCATCCCCTGAGAGCCCTCTGTTGCCATGAAATGTTGGGGTCATGAGATGTCAACCAGGGAAGCCCCAACACCACGGGAAACGCAGGAGAGTCAATGAAATACAACCAAATTATCTCCTCATGGCCCTCCTGCATTTTCATCCTGAGCGGCGCCGTGACCTCCCTAATCAACCCAGACCCCAAAGGGCTACTATCTAGGGCATGGATAGGGAAGGGCACATCCACTGGAACTATAGGAATCCCTAACTTATGGGTGAAATGGCGATCGATAAAATTCCCAGCTGCGCCTGAATCGACTAGCGCCTTATGCTGGGAATGAGGAGAAACCTCGGGAAACACAACTTTAATACACATATGCACAACAGGGAGCTCTGGGTGAGTTGGGCGCCTACTCACCTGGAATGACTCATCAGTGCGCGGCCTACTGCCTCGATTCCGAGGAGACCCTTCCCAGCACCGACCAGCAGTGTGTCCTCTGCGGCCACAGTTGGTGCAGGGGACGGCCTCTCTCCTGGTCTCTCTCCTAGTACCAGCTCCTCCGAGCTCCATCGGGGTCGGCTCGGAAGTGCTGGGGGATGGAATGGACGGCCCCGAGTCTGGACATCCGCGGGCAGCCAACAGGGTGTCCAGGCGAATCGACATGTCCACCAGTTGATCGAAGTTTAGGTTGGTGTCCCTGCAGGCCAATTCCCAACGCACGTCCTCCCTCAAGCTACATCTGTAGTGGTCGATGAGGGCCCTTCTCATTCCATCCCGCGTTGGCAGCCAGTGTCCGGAAGTCCAGTGTGAACTCCTGCGCGCTCCTCTTCCCCTGTCGAAGGTGGAATAGACGTTCACCCGCCGCCTTACCTTCTAGTGGATGATCGAATAGTTGACTGTAGCGGCGTCTATTCCCCCCCACTCGACGTTGGCCCACTCCAGCGCCTTGACGGACAGACAGGAGATGAGGGCGGACACGCTCTCGTATCGCAAGGGCGCCGGGTGGATGGTTGCCAGGTAGAGTTCCACCTGGAGCAGGAAACCCTGACACCCGGCAGCTGTGCCATCATAAGCCCTTGGAAGCGAGAGCCGAATCCCACTGGACCCCGAAGATGAAGCGATGGGCATAGCTGATGGTGGTGGTATCGTCGGAGGAGGAGGTGTAGACCAACTTCTTCTTTCCCATCGCTCCACGGTTTTCACCACCTGTTCCATGGTGGTGCCGAGAGCCTGGATCATAGCCGCTTGTTGTTCTACGCGCTCTTCTATTGATCCAGCTGGCACCGCTGCTCCTGCTGACTCCATGTCTAAAGGTGCGTTATTCTGTCACAGCGACGTGTATGCGGTAGGCGAAGTCAAGAGCAGGACACCGAGCTACTGGCAGAAACTTTACTGGATGCAGTGCAAAATACAAAGTACACAGGCAACCTCAAACAGCGAGGAAATAAATAAGACCCGCACACATGGGCAACTGCCGCAAAGACCAAAACAATAACGCACAATACACAATGAGAAACAGAGGGTTATAAAGGGAACACAATAAAACATAATGGGAAACAGGTGTAAACAATAAAGACCAAACAAGACAAACACCGAAACATCGATCGGCAGCAGCTAGTACTCCGGGGACGACGAACGCCGAAGCCTGCCCGAGCAAGGAGGAGGAGCAGCCTCGGCTGAATCCGTGACATAAATTCTGAAAACAAATTTAGTTAGTCATAATAGAACACCAAAACTCAGTGGAGGAGAAGAAAATGTGCAGCACAATAAACAGTGAAATCAGCTAACACAGACAACACACACAGCAAGCTACCAGATATCATTCATTAAACAACCGTTATTTAATTGTACTGCAGTATTACTGCATTTTAATGGTAGTGAAGTTTTGTAAGGGTATCCTTTTTCATTGTGCATGTTGATCTTACATGCTGGTGGCCTAAAACAAATGTTATGGAAGTGAATGTGCACTTTTCAATTGGGTGGACTGCAACGATTAAAGACACTGTCATAGCCTGTAGTAAAAGCAAAAGCATTTATAGCTTTGGAGATTCTCTAAATTAGGGACCATCTCTGATAGCAATAGGACTTCAGACTTTCACAACTTTTAGCATTTAATGACCTAACAGATTCAATGACTTGGAGGTGAAATATATCAAATTTCTTCACTTTTTAACCTACTAAATAAAAACCTAAAAAGGCCCTACTCCTAAAAAAGTTAATCGGGCCAGATAAGCTGAAGTGGACTCGGCCCAAGTACCATTAGCTAGAGCCCAGAATAATATGATTCTGATGGACTCAGGAAGAGCTCGGCCCGCATGTATGCCACAAGACCCTAACCTGCTTTGGTGCGGTCTGCCAGCTGTTATTTGATAAGTGTGTTAAGCTGAATCATGCAAACCCTGCTGAAAAAGAACATTACTCAAATGTTATGAATTGTAATGGTTCTAGTGTCGTATATGCAATGGGTGCATGGCCCACAAACACTTTGCACATGTTTATGTAGATTGGTGTCTATTAATTGAGTAGCATTTAGATACTGTATGTGGTCAGTAGTTCAATCAGATTTCAACCAAAAAACAGATATCAACCAAAATAAGACGTATTTTTCATGGACGTCATGGTAATGACTTCTTAATCTGGTTGTGACCTGGTTATAAGACGTCCCGACCAGATTTCAACCAGTAAAAGACGTCTTTATTACATCGTATGCCCACTGGGTATGTAAGGCAATAGCCATATACTAGACATATATACAGTTATTTTTACTAAACACAAGTCATCATGTATTACAACAACGGTCAATTCGGGACTGTCTGTGTATATTAATGGTTTTATTAATGTTTATTTGCTTCTGAATTTCAGTCACTTCAGCCCAGCGAGAGAGTTTATGAGCTGTAGTAACAAGTGACTCTGGTGTCGGATTACATTACATAGCCACAGCACTGAAGGCTGGAAAGTCCCGCCTATCTCCCACGTATTTCATTCGCTGAAAGACCCGTCACTTCTTGGCAGAAAGATACACTGTCAAACAAAGCACAATACTGGAAATCTATCCGCATCCACATAAACTAGTCCCGGCATCATTCTTTGACAAACACAGAAAGTTGTATATTGAATTCAGAGAGAGCGGGAGAGAGAGAGATTGCCAGTTCCTTAATGTAGCCATTGGCTACAGCCAAAACATTAACGAACTGGCAGCCTCTCTCTCTTCTTCTCTCTCTCTGTTTTCTTCTATTGAATTATATGTAAGCTAATATTTAAACACTTATCTAAAATGGGCACTTGAAATGCACTAATAAGAAATATGTAGTTAGGCTGTTATAAGGTATTATATAAACCAAAATTAATCTATAACGCATATATTCAGTATGAAAATGTATGCACTCACTAACTGTAAGTCGCTCTGGATAAGAGCGTCTGCTAAATGACTAAAATGTAAAATGTAAATATTCAGTGATTTTCTTCTTTGTCTAATATAGGGTAACTTGGGGAAGATATTTAGATATGTGCATACTGGCTATCCTTAGGCAAACACATTTTGAAGGGAAATAAATTAGCAGAAACTTGGCAGAAACAGAAACAGAAACTTTAGAAAGGGGGCGTTTCACTTTGATAGTGGGGCAAAACGCCCCCTTTCTAAAGTTTCTGTTTCTGTTTCTGCCCATTTATTTCCCTTCAAAATGTGTTTGCCTAAGGATAGCCAGTATGCACATATCTAAAACCTCTATGGGGCAAAATGTCTCCTGAAGATTAGTGTGTTAAATTCCATTTAATACATTTTATTTTGATTTTTTTTTCTAATTGACTCTTAAAAGCTAAAGTCTAGGTATCTTATTTTAATTAAATCAAATATCGGAACACAATGACGTTGCACATCTCACTATTAATATCCTCACTATGATGAGGTTTTGATGTACAGACCCTCTTTTTATTTTAACTTTTCCTGTCCAAATCATTCTAAAGTATCTAAAAATTGATTGTGTAACTCAAAGTTACTTATAAATGATTTGGACATTATTTGGAAAAGGCTAATATACAGTAGGTACCATTGACTTGCATTGATTGCCCTTGCTACTTTATTAAAAACTGATTTCAATTTGTATCTCTAACCAGGTGGATTATTTATCTTTAGGCTCCCCTACTGGTATATATAACCTCTGCGGAAGCACAGTTCCCGCTCAGCCCAGTCGGGACTGTTCGCTGCTCTGGCACCCCAATGGTGGAACAAGCTCCCTCACGACGCCAGGACAGCGGAGTCACTCACCACCTTTCGGAGACACTTGAAACCCCACCTCTTTAAGGAATACCTGGGATAGGATAAAGTAATCCTTCTACCCCCACTTACCCCACCCCCCCCCAAAAAAAAAAAACATATTGTAAAGTGGTAATCCCACTGGCTATAAGGTGAATGCACCAATTTGTAAGTCGCTCTGGATAAGAGCGTCTGCTAAATGACGTAAATGTAAATGTAAATATAAAAACGTTTAGAGCTTCATTAGATTATTACTTCATTAGATTATATATATAACTTTTTCTAAATTACAAAATATTAGACCAATGGGCCTCAAAATCGTTTTGTTGGAGTGACTTAAAACATTGAGATGAGACAGATTACATTTTTTGTTGAGCAAGACTAGTGGCATGGGGGATTGGAAGTGATGCAGACAATTACATTGATGGAAGTTACAATCTATCTGCAATATTAAGCTGATCTACCCAACAACAACAAAAAACTAGTGGCATCCACGGAAATTGCTGAAAAAAATGTTGGTGACTAAGTGTTTTCTGTGAGAATTACAGGCTTTAACCCCAAGCCACCCTTTTTATGTTTATTCATTCACAACTAGGATGTGTAACACTTTATTTTAAGGGTTGGTAATAAACCATTTATAAGGCATTTATAAATTGCGTTCACCGTTTATAAATCATTACTCTCACATTAATAAACCATTACTAATCATTAGCAAGTATTTTTGCAGTCCCTAATCTAAAGTGAGCGATGTTTTGAGTGACCAATGTAATTTCTCACAAAAAGATGGGCATGCAATTGATAGACCTTCCTGCTGTACCTGGTAAAAGAACTAGCACACAACACTGGATGTTTAAGCAAATACAGTATATATACATGTGTGAATAACTAGATTACTAACATTTACAAATGTGGGAGTTATAATTAATAAATGGTGAGCAAACAGTTTGTAAATGCCTTATAAATGGTTTATTATGGGCCCTTAAAATAAAGTGTCACCCTAGGAGGTGTGGTCCCTGGTCTTCTGGTACTAGTGATTCTAGGCTTAGCGGCACAGACTACTCAGCTGCTGCTGCAGCAGTTAAGTGTAGTGGACGTAGGGAGAAAACAGGGAGAAAGCGAGAGAGAGAGACAGAGTGAGAGAGACTGACACATGTACTACCAGTTTATTGATATTTTGGCTCTATATTATATACAGTGAGGGAAAAAAGTATTTGATCCCCTGCTGATTTTGTACGTTTGCCCACTGGCAAAGAAATGATCAGTCTATAAATTTAATGGTAGGTTTATTAGAACAGTGAGAGACAGAATAAGAACAAAAAAATCGAGAAAAACGCATGTCAAAATTGTTATAAATTGATTTGCATTTTAATGAGGGAAATAAGTATTTGACCCCCTCTCAATCAGAAAGATTTCTGGCTGCCAGGTGTCTTTTATACAGGTAACGAGCTGAGATTAGGAGCACACTCTTAAAGGGAGTGCTCCTAATCTCACTTTGTTACCTGTATAAAAGACACCTGTCCACAGAAGCAATCAATCAATCAGATTCCAAACTCTCCACCATGGCCAAGACCAAAGAGCTCTCCAAGGATGTCAGGGACAAGATTGTAGACCTACACAAGGCTGGAATGGGCTACAAGACCATCGCCAAGCAGCTTGGTGAGAAGGTGACAACAGTTGGTGCGATTATTCGCAAATGGAAGAAACACAAAATAACTATCAATCTCCCTCGGCCTGGGGCTCCATGCAATATCTCACCTAGTGGAGTTGCAATGATCATGAGAACGGTGAGGAATCAGCCCAGAACTACACAGGAGGATCTTGTCAATGATCTCAAGGCAGCTGGGACCATAGTCACCAAGAAAACAATTGGTAACACACTACACCGTGAAGGACTGAAATCCTGCAGCGCCCACAAAGTCCCCCTGCTCAAGAAAGCACATATACAGGGCCGTCTGAAGTTTGCCAATGAACATCTGAATGATTCAGAGGAGAACTGGGTGAAAGTGTTGTGGTCAGATGAGACCAAAATCGAGCTCTTTGGCATCAACTCAACTCGCTGTGTTTGGAGGAGGAGGAATGCTGCCTATGACCCCAAGAACATCATCCCCACCGTCAAACATAGAGGTGGAAACATTATGCTAAGGGGGTGTTTTTCTGCTAAGGGGACAGGACAACTTCACCGCTTCAAAGGGATGATGGACGGGGCCATGTACCGTGAAATCTTGGGTGAGAACCTCCTTCCCTCAGCCAGGGCATTGAAAATGAGTCGTGGATGGGTTTTCCAGCATGACAATGACCCAAAACACACGGCCAAGGCAACAAAGGAGTGGCTCAAGAAGAAGCACATTAAGGTCCTGGAGTGGCCTAGCCAGTCTCCAGACCATAATCCCATAGAAAATCTGTGGAGCGAGCTGAAGGTTCGAGTTGCCAAACGTCAGCTTCGAAACCTTAATGACTTGGAGAAGATCTGCAAAGAGGAGTGGAACAAAATCCCTCCTGAGATGTGTGCAAACCTGGTGGCCAACTACAAGACCCGTCTGACCTCTATGATTGCCAATAAGGGTTTTGCCACCAAGTACTAAGTCATGTTTTGCAGAGGGGTCAAATACTTATTTCCCTCATTAAAATGCAAATCAATTTATAACATTTTTGACATGCGTTTGTCTGGATTTTTTTGTTGTTATTCTGTCTCTCACTGTTCAAATAAACCTACCATTAAAATTACAGACTGATCATGTCTTTGTCAGTGGGCAAACGTACAAAATCAGCAGGGGATCAAATACTTTTTTCCCTCACTGTATGTAATAGTAATGAACACTTAGGATAGGGGGGAACATGTATGACAGCCAGGCACTTATATTTGCAATATAAGTAATTACACTTTCATAAGGTATTATGAGCCTATGGTCATTTATTAGGCATTTATTCAGTAATCTTTCTTCTTTATCTAATAAATGTGTTTATTAATTCACAACTAGGATGTTGCTGGGCCCAGCACAGGCAGTGCGGTCCCTGGTCTTCTGGTACCAGTGCTGTGGGAAAGGATGCTAGGCTTAGCAGAGACAGCTCAGAGGTGAGTGCAGTGGAGGTAGGAAGAAAACAGAGAGACACAGATGTACTGCCAGTTCCTTAATATGTTGGCTCTACAGTATATGTAATAGCAATTAACACCTACGAGTTACAGACAGTGACAGACAGACAGACAGACAGCAGAGAAGATGCATAGACATACTCCACAACAGGTAGGCAATAACATAGGCAACTATAGTAAAGCACTACAGTACCAACTCAGTGGCCTTGTGTCCACCCTTAGATTGGAAGGTTGTGAGTTCAATCCCTGTCTGAGTCATTCCAAAGACTGTAAAAATGGGACCTGATGCTTCTCCGCTTGGCACTCAGCATTAAGGAGATAGATTGGTGGTAAGGCCCTGCGATAGACTAGCGTCCTGTCCAGGGGGTGTACTTGCACATCAAGCTGCCTCACACTACAGAAACAGGAGATATGCTCCTGCTCCTATTAGCTGTTCCGTCTCGCACAAGCCAAGGCTACTTACTTACTTTTAGTACATTATACTGTAACAGTCCTCCTCCTTTTTTAAGCAGCTCTTTTTACCAGCTCTTGTTTAAGACAAATACAACATGTAAAAGCCCCCCTCGAGATACAACTCACCACTATAACTGTGTATATAGCATTACTGCCTGTGTGTAAGTAGCGGGTACAGTGATGTGGATTCGTGTGGTTGAAATGCCAGGGCTGAATTTTGGTCCCAGTCTGCCCGTGGATTCGGAGCAGAGTAAAGAACATCAGAGCAATCCTGTCAATATTGATTTAATTTAATGAGGTCTAACATGATCAAGTATAGCCTTGTCCGAGCCAGAAGGCCCCATATGGCAGGAGCCTATTTCCTGTTTCTGTAGCGTGAGGCAGATTGATGTACATAGAAGGACACCGCCTAGACAGGACACTAGTCTGTCGCAGTCACCTTAACGTAACAAGCACTGTGTGTATGTTGGCCTGTAGTTTGAACCCTGAACCCTGTTAGGCCCTTTCTCGTGCAGAGTATTGCTTCTATCATCCCTTGGTGTAGGATGATCCAGTCATACTGTTATCCAGTCTCTGCCACTCTATCTCTCTCTAGCTCTCTCTAACTCTCTCTCTCTCTCTTTCACATGCAGCAACTGAAAGGGCCTTTTTAGTATTCCATAAGGCAAACAGCTTCTGGGAAGGAAGGGGTTGAAGAGTCAAGAACAACATTCCAGACTAGACAGAAAACAAGTGCCTTTGAGATGACAGGCCTTTGGGTGAACGGGTGTCCGGCAAAAGAAAACAGGGGGGAAACATCCCAGGGACACAAGAGAAGAGAGAGAAGGGAGAGGAGAGAGAAAGCTTTCAGAGGGGCAGAGAGAGCACGGTGCCCCAAAGTGCTTCATATACTTGAAAGGCTTTGTCTGGCGGAGCCCTGGGGTAACCAATCCCCACTCAGGATGAGGGCCATTGGTCCAGGAAGTAAACAAGGCCCTGGAAACAGAGGGAAGTGTTTAAGTCAGTGGAGGATGGGATGGATGGATAAAAGAGGAGGGTTGTGGGAGATGAGGGGCGTTAATCAAGTGATGAAAAAGTTTGGCGGAGCAATGTGGAGGAAGAACGAGGGGGAGGAGGGGTAGGAAGTGGGGAAGGAGAAGGAGGGGTGGAGAGGATGTGAAAGCTGAAGGACAGATAATTGATAACAGATTACATAGTCGTTAGTATCAGGTGCAAGCTGAGCAACTCACCAGGATGTTGAAATCCTGAGCTAATTGCACCATGGGTAGCATAGGCCCTGGCTGGGGATCTTTGTTACTCCAAGCCTGCATCCCAAATGACACCCTATGCCCTATATAGTACACTACTTTTGAAACAGGGCCCATAGGATTCTACGTAAGGAAATAGGGTGCCATTTGGGACACAAGCCGGGGTTCCATCTCCAGACAGCCTGGCCATTAGACAAGTCATTATAATCCAATTGTAAGGACTGGGAGACAAAGACAAAGACAGGCAGTTTCTGAGAATGGGCTTTGGTCATTTGTCAAAGTCCAGTGCATAGATTAATATTTAAATATCTAGCTCGAACATGAGGGTGAAAGGCTTTGCTTTGTAGAAGTTTTGAAGCTGGATTCTGCTGGAATACACATGCACAAACACACACACACACACTTTTTACATCTGTCAGAGCAGCAAGAGAGTGAAGCGCAGAACAGTTGATCATGAAGCCTCTTCATCAGAGCTGAACAGCTGTCTGGAGGAAACAGCAAATCACTGGTAACTGGGAGGAGCTAGGATCATTATGGCCTCTTCAGAGAGAGAGAGAGAGAGAGAGAGAGAGAGAGAGAGAGAGAGAGAGAGAGAGAGAGAGAGAGAGAGAGAGAGAGAGAGAGAGAGAGAGAGAGAGAGAGAGAGAGAGAGAGAGAGAGAGAGAGAGAGAGAGAGAGAGAGAGAGAGAGAGAGAGAGAGATGAGGATGTTTTTCAAGTGCCAGTGGGTGCCTAATTGTTAGATCTAATAAGTTCCATATTAGCAGCTGCATGTTGCAGTCTGAGGTAGAGCAAGGGAGCCAACCCATATGTGAAAGGCTGCGTTGAGTACAGTATATTATGTGGTCAAGCCTGGGGTGCAGACTTTCAGAGTAATTCAAAACAAAACAAACGTGTATATGATGAATTGGTGACAGACTTTAATTAATACACTATATTTGTTATTGTCGCTTTTCACATGAATATATTTCCAGATTATTTTCTACTCCCATCCTAAATCCGCTCTATCCCTCCAGCCTTCTCTCCTCTCTGTCCACTCCAGGGAGAACAGGAAGTTTCCAGATGGTTTAGCACTTGTCAGCGTGACCCCGTGACCCCAGATGCTGTCCAGATGCGGGTCAGTGGTGGGGTGCGGGCCTCTGTCCAACTGACTTATGGCCCGTCGTAAAAACTCTCAATGGAAAGAAAGGAGAGAGCCGAACTCTAGACCCCACCTAGCAGAATGAGCCGCATGAAATCGCATAAAGATTGAATTCCGGAGTTCTGAAGTTCAGCCTTTGCTTCGTAGGTTGTGCTTGGTCTGTTTTTTATGATGTCACCAGTGGTAAACTCAACACGTTAGTCTGAGACAAGCCATGTCACAAGGTGTTCTTAGTCAATGTATGGTTAAGAAGTGAGGGGCAAGTTAGAGTTTCCAAAAGTTTCCAAAGAGAACAAGAAAACACTGCACTTTACTATGGTATGACTGTGAATAAGAATTGCCATGTTCTAGCACATCTCTTGGAAAAAACATAAGATTTCAAACAATTGACTAGTTGAGATTGGATTGGCTTTATGCAGACATCAAAAAGGACCACAGTGTCACCTTTATCCTGCATAACATAACCAAAGCAGACTCTATCCAGTTATTGTTAATCAATACAGATATACTGCTGACTCTCCCAATGGACACATTCCACTCTCCCAATGGCCTACATAGCAGAAGCGACCGTACCATCTGTCAAGTGAACAAGTGCTGCTGTATAAATGTATAAGGTGCAGCGTCGAGTCGAGTCAGACTGCTCGTTTAAAGACATGTAACGTGGTTCTGTTTTTCTTTCGTAATTAACCACCGTGGTTTCAATGGTCCCCGAGCGGCGGATGACTGGGCTAATAGAAATAAAGTGTGTTTAATGGCCAACAGTGACAGGCTATATTCTTTACCTCTTCAGACCCCTGCCGGAACACCCCTTCACCGCCAGCGCCCATTTTCTAAGCAACAGCTATAAAAGCCAATGAACCATAGGAATATGTTTGCCATATGGCCTTTTATTGTTAAGCGGAGAAATAGGAGAGAAGGAGAGAGAAGGTATAAAGGGGTGTGGAGTTTGGGGGGCCCGAATTCCCCTGATGCCGGGGCCATGCCGGGATCCTGTAAATGGCAGCGGTGTGAACATTATCCAGATGGACAGACGGAGTGTGTGTGTGAGTGAGTGAGTGAGTGAGTGAGTGAGTGAGTGAGTGAGTGAGTGAGTGAGTGAGTGAGGGAGCGAGCGAGCGTGTGTGTGTGTGTGTGTGTGTGTGTGTGTGTGTGTGTGTGTGTGTGTGAACTGCAGCTGCAACAGTTCCTGTGAAGAGGAGATCTCTTTATGTAGCCTCTGAGGGCTCGGCCAACGGGGGGTTAAACAAACCAATAGCTCAGTACCATAGAAAAACAATCCACCCATTATGGTATCATTGAATCTGAAATCCTGTTCTAGTGATTCGATTTCTATGCTCTGTACACCATTGTTCTAACCAATCAGACTAATCACACAGGGACACACATCTGACCACTGCCTATCAACATCTGTGATTTTGACTTATGGTCTACCTTTAACCATTGAGTATGTGAGGCTATGCATTTGGGTGTGTGGGTGTGTATTCACATATACTCATGTTTGTAAGTACATGTAAGTGGTGTGTGTGTGTGTTCTTTTGGTTTTACTATACTTGTGAGGACCAGAAGTCAAAAACAAGGAAAGTTCAGACAAGTGGGGACATCCCAGGTAACAACAAATGTTCCCACAAATGTAGAGAACATTCTCATTAGGTCATTAACTAACATTTTCATAGGAATGTTCCGGTGATGTGCAAGGGATGTTTCCAAGAGACCATTCCCTTAATGTCAAATAGAACTTACCCAGAACATGGTTACCATGTTCTCAGAACATAATATATTAATGTTCTAGACAGGTTTCATGGGAACTTGGCTAAAACATTCATGTGCCCAGTTTATAATTGTATTTATTAAGGATCCCCATTAGCTGCTGCCAAGGCAGCAGCTACTCTTCCTGGGGTCCAAACACATTAAGACACTTATATTACACATAAAACAAAAGATAAAACAGTACATCATATAACACTGTCACACCACCACATATTCACAACACAAAATGTATGACACCATTATACAACAATATTACAATGTACGTGTGTGTAGAGTGCGTGTGCTAGTGCCCGTGTGTGTATGCGTGTGTCAGGGTTGGTAACAGGCTGATTGGTTGGCTATTTGCGCCAGTAAAGGGGGCTTTACTATTCTTGGGTAGCGGAATTACTTTTGCTTCCTTCCAAGCCTTTGGGCACACACTTTCTAGTAGGCTTAGATTTAGGTTTAGGCAAATAGGAGTGGCAATATCGTCCGATATTATCCTCAGTAATTTTCCATCCAAGTTGTCAGACCCCAGTGACTTGTCATTGTTGACAGACAACAATAATTTGTTCACTTCTTCCACACTCACTTTACGGATTTCAAAATTACAATGCTTGTCTTTCATAATTTGATCAGTTATACTTGTTGTGTAGTGTCAGCGTTTGTTGCTGGCATGTCATGCCTAAGTTTGCTAATCTTGCCAATGAAAAAATCATTAAAGTAATTGGCAATATCAGTGGGTTTTGTGATGAATGAGCCATCTGATTCAATGAATGATAGAGCTGAGTTTGCCTTTTTGCCCATCATTTCATTTAAGGTGCTCCAAATCTTTTTACTATCATTCTTTGTCCTTTATCTTTGTTTCATAGTGTGACGAGTACTGAGGATATGAAGAGGCAGGACGCAGACACAGGAATCAACAATGTAAAGGTTTACTTAACACTGAGCAAGAGAACAACAAAGAGTGAGTACACGACAAGACACTAACAATCACACACAACACAACACTGAACACTGTCCAGGGCTATATAGGGGTGGCGATGAGATGATGAGGTGCAGGTGCACTGGAGGTGGTTAGGGTGCGTTGGGTTTCCATTCTGGTGTTGCCGAGATGGTGCGCTCAGACCGGTGGCTCAGTAGACCGGCGAATCAGAGCGCCGGAGGGGAGCAACAGGAGGAGACGTGACACATAGTGTACTTTCTTCTTCTTTTTATTCAGTTTAGTCACATGATTTCTCAATTTGCAGTACGTTTGCCAATCAGTTGTGCAGCCAGACTTATTTGCCATTCCTTTTGCCTCATCCCTCTCAACCATACCATTTTTCAATTCATCATCCATCCACAGGGTTTTAACAGTTTTTACATTCATTTTCTTAATGGGTGCATGCTTATTAGTAACTGGGATAAGCAATTTCATAACTGTGTCAGTTTTCTGTGGGTTAGGAGAATATTCCATCAACGTTCTCAGAATTTAAGATGTTAATCCACTAGACATGTTTCATGGGAGCGTTGCATGTTATGTTACTGTTGCCATGCCAATTGAGGCCCTGATTGGTGAACCACTGATCCATTCATAGCTCTTTGTCTGTTGGCAATGTTAAGGATACTCACACACACACACACACACACAGTGCTTTTAACGTAAAGTGTTTTAAAATTACATGTTTGACACACACATGATTACATTGTGTATGTTCAATTATACAGTAATTATTATTCAATACGTCCTCACCTGGGTTTGGGCTTGATTCAGGGAATGCCAATCAGTTAATCTGACTATTCTCTCATCGTTGATTTTATTTACTTATTTCAGCATTTTAAGCGACTTACAGTCATGCGTGCATACATGTTTAGGTATGGGTGGTCCCGGGGATCGAACCCACTACCCTGGCGTTACAAGCGCCATGCTCTACCAATTGAGCTACAGAGGACCGAGTTGTTTCAGATCTACACAAGTGCCTAGGGCCTAACTATACAGGCCCAATAAGCACATGCCGAAAGCATTCCTAGTCGATCAGCAAACATTTTTGTGAAAAACCCAACGATAAAGCATTGCGTTCCTATTCTGTTGGCAGTAGGTACACTTGATCTAGCAGCTCTAATGCCGGGAAGGCAAAGTATTCCCATTTTGAATCATTTCATGTGTCTGAAGGTAAAACTCTGCCTACCCGGCAGGCCCAGAGAGCAAATCAAGTGCACCTATAGGCCTACCGCTGGCCAATCAGATGGCTCAGATCACCGTGTCTGCACAGTTTCCTCCTAATCATCATGGCCACCTAATCATCCCAGATTCCAATTGGCTCATTCATCCCCCCTCCTCTCCCCTGTAACTATTCTCCAGGTCATTGCTGTAAATCAGAATGTTTTCTCAGTCAACTTACCTGGTAAAATAAGGGTACAAAAATGTATAAAAATCCTCGAGCCATAGACTGTAAAAAGAAACGTTGAGTGCACAGCAAAGTTGATACTGTGAGATTTCAAAATGTTTAAAACCATGACTAGAGAGAGACTCAATGAATACAGCAAAGAGCTGCTGTTTTTATGAGTAAGTTCATGTTTAAGTTGTTATTCAGCACTGTCAGTCAACACTTTGTTCAACATCTTTATAAGCCACTCATGCTACAATATCGAGGAATATTTCACTTTCTCTGGTCATAGGAGTAACATACTGAAGAGTATTAGGGCCAAGTGAAGAGAAAGAAAGAAAGAAAGAAACAGTGATGGGTGGTAGTACTTGGATTTATTTATTTTGCATGGATAGGACTTTTAAAAAAGTGGCAATATTTATCGAGAATAAAGTCAAAATAAAAGTACTTTACCCCACTGGTTTCCGTTTTTATGTCATGTAAAAAAAAAAATCGGAGAGGTAGATCTCGGCTTGTATTTTGACTCAGAAACTGATCTTGGTTGGTGACCACTGCCCTAGAGATATCCCTGATTGGGAAAGTGGTTAGGGCGTTCATCATTGGTGCTGCGAGACACGCTTGGGGAGTCACCCTACTCTCACATTCTTAGTAATATATGTTAATGTCATTTTGGTACTGGTATTCCCTGTATATGGCTTAATTATTGTGTATTTTATTCCTCTTGTGTTACAATTTTTTTTTTTTTTTTTTTTTTTTTTACTCTGCAAGCATTTCACAGTGAAGACTACACCCGTTGTATTTGGCGCATGTGAGAAATAACATTTGATTTGAGGATTTGATTTGATATGTGGTGTGGATTTCAAAAAGATGATAGAGAGTTCTCTTTGAGATACTCAGCTATCTAGAAATCTACCGATTCCCATCATTCAATGAGAAACTAGTTTTTATTAGATCAAACAGGTGTTGACAAATCAAACTTGCCAAATAATGACATTAACATACATTACTAAGAATGTGAGAGTAGGATGACTCTACAGCAGGTCTCAAACCCAGGCCACTTGTGACAAACACCCTAACCACTGTCCCAATATGGAATATCTCTAGAGCATGTGCTTATTGGGCCAGTGACTTTGGAAAGTATTCAAACCACATTTTGTTATGTTACAGCTTTGTTCTAAAATGTATAAAATAATTTTTTTCCCTTATCAATCTACACAAAATACCCCATAATGACAAAGTGAAAAGAGGTTTTTAGACATTTTTGCACATTTATAAAAAATTTAAAACAGAAATACCTTATTTACATAAGTATTCAGACCCTTTGCTATGAGACAAAAAAAAAAGCTCAGGTGCGGCTTCCATTGATCATCCTTGAGATGTTTCAACTTGATTGTAGTCCACCTGTGGTAAATTATATTCATTGGACATTATTTGGAAAGGCACACACATGTCTATATAAGGTCCCACAGTTGACAGTGCATGTCAGACCAAAAACCAAGCCATGAGGTCAAAGGAATTGTCCGTAGAGCTCCAAGACAGGATTGTGTCGAGGCACAGATCTGGGGAAGGGTACCAAAAAATGTATGCAGCATTGAAGGTCCCCAAGAACACAGTGGCCTCCATCATTCTTAAATGGAAGAAGTTTGGAATCACCAAGACTCTTCCTAGAGCTGGCCACCCAGCCAAACTGAGCAATCAGGGGAAAAGGGCCTTGGTCAGGGAGGTGACCAAGAACCCGATGGTCACACTGACAGAGCTCCAGAGTTCCTCTGTGGAGATGGGAGAACCTTCTAGAAGGACAACCATTTCTGCAGCACTCCACCAATCAGGCCTTTATGGTAGAGTGGCCAGACAGAAGCCACTCCTCAGTAAAAGGCACATGACAGCCCACTTTGAGTTTGCCAAAAGGCACCTAAAGACCCTCAGACCATAAAAAACAATATGCTCTGGTCTGATGAAACCAAGATTGAACTCTTTGGCCTGAATGCCAAGCGTCACATCTGGAGGAAACCTGGCACCATCCCTATGGTGTAGCATGGTGGTGGCAGCATCATGATGTGGGGATGTTTTTCAGGGGCAGGGACTGGGAGACTAGTCAGGATCAAGGGAAAGATGAACGGAGCAAAGTACCGAGAGATCCTTGATGAAAACCTGCTCCAGAGCGCTCAGGACCTCAGACTGGGGTGAAGGTTCACCTTCCAACAGGGCAACGACCCTAAACACACAGCCAAGACAATGCAGGAGTGCCTTCGGGACAAGTTTTTGAAGGTCCTTGAGTGGCGCAGCCAGAGCCCAGACTTGAACCCGATCTAACATCTCTGGAGAGACCTGAAAATAGCTGTGCAGCGACGCTCCCCATCCAACCTGACAGTGCTTGAGAGGATCTGCAGAGAAGAATGGGAGAAACTCCCCAAATATGGGTGTTGCAAGCTTGTAGTGTCATACCCAATAAGATTTGAGGCTGTAATCGCTGCCAAATGTGCTTCAACAAAGTACTGAGTAAATCATCTGAATAATACTTATGTAAATATGATATTTGTAAACATTTCAAAAAACCAGTTTTTGCTTTGTCATTATGGGGTATTGTGTGTAGGTTGATGAGATGTTTTATTTATTTAATCAATTTTAGAATACGGCTGTAACGGGAAAAAATGTGGAAAAAGTCAAGGGGTCTGAATACTTTTCGAATGCACTGTAGTTAGGCCCTGTCCAGAAGAAACTCTAACCCCTAGGCACTTGTTTAGATCTGAAACAACTTGATAGGTGTAAGCAATAGGGTGAATGCACTTTGAAGTAAATATCAGCTATGTTTAAAGTACACTCAAGTAAAACTTTTATTGATCACAGTGATTCAGGAGTGCCATTTAAACAGGTTAATATGCTACACCAACATAAGACAACTATACAGAAAGCCCTTAAATTGTTGAAAAATGTCAATCAAATCAGTGATGAGGGAATAGTCAAATTAACAGAAAGCTGACACAGACGTGGTGGCGTAGCAGGATGAACTGAATGCTGTGAACCAAGAGGTTGTGAGTTCAAATCCAGGGTGACGACATGTTGAATTGTAATTTACTATATAAATGAACATGCACAATGTAATTTGAGAACACTGTGTGTTAAAATAAATGGTGTGTGAGTATCCCTAACCTTGCTAACAGACAAAAAGAGCTCTGAATGGATTAGTGGTTCACCAATCAGGGCCTTAATGGACTTAGCAACGGTATCAAGGCATGATGTGTAATGATATTTTTTGGGCCGGTAGACCGTTTCTTAGGGACCATCAGGCAACTGATACACAGAAATGTTCTTGCAACGTTCACATAGAACATTAATATCTTACATTATGAGAACATGCCATTCTGAGAACATGCCAACCATGTTCTGTGTATGTTTGATGGAATGTTGATTTAATATTCTCCTAACCCTCTGAAAACTGGACACATTAATGTTCTTGCAACATCCCATGGAATGTGTCTAGAAAATCAATCAAATAAAATCAAACTTTATATGTAACATGCGCCGAATACAACAGGTGTAGACCTACCATGAAATGCTTACTTACAAGCCTTTAACCAACAATGCAGTTCAAAAAATAGTTAATTTAAATAGTCCGGGTGGCCAGTTGATTAATTGTTTAGCAGTCTTATGGCTTGAGGGTAGAAGCTGTTAAGGAGCCTTTTGGTTCTAGACTTGGCTCTCCGGTACCGCTTGCCGTGCGGTAGCAGAGAAAACAGTCTATGACCTGGGTGAATGGAGTCTTTGACAATTTTTTGGGCTTTCCTCTGACACCGCCTAGTATATACAGTGGGTAGAACAAGTATTTGATACACTGCCAATTTTGCAGGTTTTCCTACTTACAAAGCATGTAGAGGTCACATTGTATGATTTTTAAGTAATTAATTTGCATTTTATTACATGACATAAGTATTTGATCACCTACCAACCAGAAAGAATTCCGGCTCTCACAGACCTGTTAGTTTTTCTTTAAGAAGCCCTCCTGTTCTCCACTCATTACCTGTATTAACTGCACCTGTTTGAACTCGTTACCTGTATAAAAGACACCTGTCCATACACTCAATCAAACAGACTCCAACCTCTCCACAATGGCCAAGACCAGAGAGCTGTGTAAGGACATCAGGGATAAAATTGTAGACCTGCACAAGGCTGGGATGGGCTACAGGACAATAGGCAAGAAGCTTGGTGAGAAGGCAACAACTGTTGGCGCAATTATTAGAAAATGGAAGAAGTTCAAGATGACGGCCAATCACCCTCGGTCTGGGGCTCCATGCAAGATCTCACCTCGTGGGGCATCAATGATCATGAGGAAGGTGAGGGATCAGCCCAGAACTACACGGCAGCACCTGGTCAATGACCTGAAGAGAGCTGGGACCACAGTCTCAAAGAAAACTATTAGTAACACACTACGCCGTCATGGATTAAAATCCTGCAGCGCACGCAAGGTCTCCCTGCTCAAGCCAGCGCATGTCCAGGCCTGTCTGAAGTTTGCCAATGACCATCTGGATGATCCAGAGGAGGAATGGGAGAAGGTAATGTGGTCTGATGAGACAAAAATATAGCTTTTTGGTCTAAACTCCACTCGCCGTGTTTGGAGGAAGAAGAAGGAGGAGTACAACCCCAAGAACACCATCCCAACCGTGAAGCATGGAGGTGGAAACATCATTCTTTGGGGATGCTTTTCTGCAAAGGGGACAGGACGACTGCACCATATTGAGGGGAGGATGGATGGGGCCATGTATCGCGAGATCTTGGCCAACAACCTCCTTCCCTCAGTAAGAGCATTGAAGATGGGTCGTGGCTGGGTCTACCAGCATGACAACGACTCGAAACACACAGCCAGGGCAACTAAGGAGTGGCTCGGTAAGAAGCATCTCAAGGTCCTGGAGTGGCCTAGCCAGTCTCCAGACCTGAACCCAATAGAAAATCTTTGGAGGGAGCTGAAAGTCCGTATTGCCCAGCGACAGCCCCGAAACCTGAAGGATCTGGAGAAGGTCTGTATGGAGGAGTGGGCCAAAATCCCTGCAGCAGTGTGTGCAAACCTGGTCAAGACCTACAGGAAACGTATGATCTCTGTAATTGCAAACAAAGGTTTCTGTACCAAATATTAAGTTCAATTTTTCTGATGTATCAAATACTTATGTCATGCAATAAAATGCAAATGAATTACTTAAAAATCATACAATGTGATTTTCTGGATGTTTGTTTTAGATTCCGTCTCTCACAGTTGAAGTGTAGCTAAGATAAAAATTACAGACCTCTACATGCTTTGTAAGTAGGAAAACCTGCAAAATCGGCAGTGTATCAAATATTTGTTCTCCCCACTGTAGGTCCTGGATGGCAGGAAGCTTGGCCCCAGTGATGTACTGGGCCATACGCACTACCCTCTGTAGTGCCTTACGGTCAGATGCTGAGCAGTTGCCATACCAGGCGGTGATGCAACCGGTCAGGATGCTCTCGATGGTGCAGCTGTAGAACTTTTTGAGGATTTGGGGACCCATGCCAAATCTTTTCAGTCTCCTGAACTTGAAACTCTCGACCCGCTCCACTACAGCCCTGTCGATGTTAATGTGGGTCTGTGAGGCCCCGCCATTTCCTGTAGTCCACGATCATCTCCTTTGTCTTGCTCACATTGAGGGAGAGGTTGTTGTCCTGGCACCACACTGCCAGGTCTCTGACCTCCTCCCTTTAGTCTGTCTCATCGTTGTTGGTGATCAGGCCTACCAATGTTGTGTCGTCAGCTAACTTAATGATGGTGTTGGAGATGTGTTTGGCCAAGCAGTCGTAGGTGAACAGGGAGTACAGCAGGGGACTAAGCACGCACCCCTAATGGGCCCCGTGTTGAGGATCAGCGTGGTAGACGTGTTGTTGCCTACCCTTACCACCTGGGGTCGGCCTGTCAGGAAGTCCAAGATCCGGTTGCAGAGGGAGGTATTTAGTCCCAGGGTCCTTAGCTTAGTGTTGAGCTTTGTGGGCACTATGGTGTTGAACGCTGAGCTGTAGTCAATGAACAGCATTCTCACATAAGTATTCCTTTTGTCCAGGTGGGAAAGGGCAGTGTGGAGTGCGATTGAGATTGCGTCATCTGTGGATCTGTTGGGGCGGTATGCGAATTGGAGTGGTCTAGGGTATCCGGGATGATGCTGTTGATGTGAGCCATGACCAGCCTTTCAAATATAATATTGTATATTCTGGCAACCATGTTCTGTGTATGTTTGGTGGAACGTTGAAGGAATATTCTCAGAACCCACAGAAAACTGGACACATTAATGTTCTTGCAACGTCCCATAAAACGTGTCTAGATAAGTTCTGCTTGACATTAAGGGAATGTTCTCTTAACGTTAACACCAAAACATGCTAAAAATGTTCTCAGAAGGTATTTTCTAACATAAATAGAATGTTCCCCTAACTAGCGGAAAACTGGACACTCAAACATTATGGGAACATTACTGGTAATATTACAAAAACGTTCTCTCTCCCTAGAATTGTTAGCTGGGATTTCGCCGGTACCCTCAAGGAAAAAGGCAATTTTGGGGTTTAGGGTTTTGGTTACAATTAGGGTTAGGGTTAGAATTAGGGTTAGGGTTGGGAGTTAGGGTTAGGTTTTGGGTTAGGGATTTGGGGTTAAGGTTAGGGTTAGGTTAAGGGTTAGGATTAGGGTTAGGGGTTAAGGTTACTACAAGCTTCACTCCATTGATCTACTGTATGTGCATGCATGTAGGTGGAGTGTGAGTAGCGGACACCTTTTGGTAACATGATATCTTCGCCAGTCCTACTACCATTCACAAGGGAGCGATAGGAGACATTTTCATTTTTGTATTTTTATTTTGTGAAAACAAGGAAAAGTCACCTTCCCTTGCTAGTAGTAGCTAGCAAAAATTGTTGGTAGTAGCTAGCTGGCAGCCTGGCTAGCTGGATTTAGCCTTTCTAAAAACAAAACAAGCTAGCTAGCCTTTTTATCTTCCTACATCTCCATGTGAAATAATCAGATGTATAATACAAAAATATGTTTATTATTATACTTTCCAGTGCAACCTAAAACATTATCCCAGTTTGTTATGTTGCTTGTGTGTTCATTGCCATATCAGCAAAAAATATAATGTCATCATGTTTTGGTCATAAAGAAAAAAGCACATGGTTAGCTAGTTGGCTACATCAGGTTCTACCATTTCACAATAGCCTGTAATCACTATTTATTACTTCTAAACAAAATACATTTTTGGGTGGATTCTTGTTGATGGTTTACTGTTTGAACAGTCGCTGAGATTATATTTGGTTCAATATGAAATAGGCTACTTTGATGAACCAACACTGCCCCCACAGCTGCGGCGTAATTATATGGCATGTCTCAATTTCCAGGTAGTAAAAAAGTACTTTGAATGGTGGAGCGCATTACAAGGAGCCGCCCCTTTTGTGACGAAAAACGACATTGCAACATTCCAAATCCTGCGTCTACGTAGAGGTTGTAGTAGATTTTAGGGAAAATAGGATTTTGAGTGGGAATTAATTGCTTGGTCCCCACAAGGATAGTGAAACAAACGTGTGCGTATGTGTGTGTGTGTGTGTGTGTGTGTGTGTGTGTGTGTGTGTGTGTGTGTGTGTGTGTGTGTGTGTGTGTGTGTACCCTTGAGTGTCAATACAAACAGGGACTTGAAATGTTTGGATCCTTTTTTAATGTAAATTTGATTGGTGGATTCAAATAAAGTATTTAAAATGAATGTGTGTGTGTGTGTGAGTGAGTGTGTGTCTCATGTGCTTTGTGTCAGATATGTTTAGTATGTCTGCATGCATGTGTGCCCTCTCCCTCTCTACTCCCTCGGCCATGCTGGGCTCTTTGTCCAGGGAGGGATTCCACAGCATGCCAGCTATGTGGGCTCTGAAGGGTAGTGTACCAGCGGGAAGGCTGATTACCCTTGTCATACTAACCATTAGAGCCAATGCTATCCTACCATCAGCCCAGTGTGTGTCCTAAATAGCACCCTATTCCCTAGTGCACTACTTTTGACCAAGGCCCATAGGGCTCTCGTCAAAAGTAGTGCACTATGTAGGGAATAGGGTGCCATTTGGGATGCAATCCCAGCCTGCATACCAACTCCTGATGGCCATGAGAGAGAATAAGAGAAAACCATTGAGAGGATATTACAGCATTTGTCTTTGTTCCCCTAATCACTGTCTACACCATGTAGATTAATGGTGATTGGCTTTTCTATTTTTTATTCAGTCAGAGGCATCCACCATCCCATCCAAAAGGCTTTTGAATGAAGATACAGGAGATAATTAGGTTTACTAATCAGTGTTTCATTAGCCTTTAGGGCTGCGTCCAAATGGCACCCTATTCCCTATATAGTACAGAGCCATATGGACCTTGGTCAAAAGTAGCGCACTACATAGGGAGCCGTCTGGGACACAAGCCTTGGTCCAGCCTCTTTCTGTCTCTGACTTTGTGTATGGCTGTAACATCGCCTGTCTGTCATTTCTCTTATCGAGCATATTTACTGTAGCTCTGTTGTTCAAAGGAGAATGATCTGGTAATTATGAGTTCTGTATGGGCATTTTAGCACAGTAAATAAATCACAGGGATACTCATCTGAGTGTGTATGTCCTACAGTACCCTCTCCAGGGGTCTAGGGCATTGGGCTCTTTGTTTTGCATTGAACTAGTTGTGGTTTCACCAACTGGCCAGATAGTGGCAGTATAACCCATATGATCATTTGGCTTTGGAATGGGGTACTTGCAATGCGGTCTTTACTGTGTCCTGTACACAATTTCCCCCTTTATTCTCCTCTAGGCTTTAGCTCAGTGGACTAACAATATTGTGGCACGCTGACAACCTAGGTTAAAACCCAGACGGTCTCTCTTGCTTTAATTCGATTTTTAAGGGGAAACCTGATGATGCATTATATAAGTTAGTCCTATATTTTTACAGAATCAGTGGCAGTGGCTGAGTGATGGAGTGATGGAGTGAGGCGTGCAAAAAACAATTCATATTAGCTCCCTTTTATTGCTTAAAATGCGATAAAAAACAAACACTGACCTAAAATGTCAATACTCGAGTAGTAAAAGAACATACCCAAATTCATTTCTCAAAGAAAAGCGGCATTGGTGCGAGAATCAGCACCAAACAATCAGAGAGAATGCCGACACCAGGAACACGACTGAGCTATCTACAATGTTCGAGTAGGAGATGGAAAAATAAAAGAGGCAATCACGAAAGCAGTCGAAGCGGAACTAAACAAGTCAATTCAGGGGCTGAACAAATATTTTTTCCAAACTCAAAATTGATGGGAAAGCCCAGGGAGCACGGGTTACAGAATTGGAAAAGTCAGCAACTGCTATATCGGTCTGCTAATACAGGACTAGTAAAGGCCCAGTGCACAACTAAGAAATTAGTTAAAATATACAATTCTCATTTAGGTTGATGTAATGACATATGCAATGTCTGAGGTGTACTTGTTGACATTCTAAAAATACATAAACAACTTATTTTATGGTGCAAGGCCAACAGTTCACCAAGATATAACATGATACAGACATCAGTAGGCTGCAATGCAGTACATCTTCTTTTCATTACCGAATCATGCGTCATTACATTATAGACAGGTTGGTTTTTTAGCAACAAAACAGACACGTACGCAACTATGGGGCAAAACAGACGGGGTTGGCTTAGATTGTTAACAACATGTAGACTATATTTAGTCTCCAAATGTTTATTGAAAACATATATACACATTTGCACAATGAGCACTTGTTGTCTCTTAAATACATCGTTACAGTTGTTGGTTAGTTAGGTAGCGAATGTTTGCCATATTAGCATTGACATGAAATCAGTCAAAACACCTCAAAACAAGACATGGTATCAAGAACAAGATAAAACGAGCAGAAACGAGCCACCTATGATTCCCCACATGGCAGCTTCTTGTCATTGTTGCAAGTTATCTGACCATTCAGAATCATGACAAAATATGCCTTCCGGCAACATCGATGTGCGCACATCATGTTTCATGACATTTGTTTAGATCCTGAGGCTGTTCATTTTGGTTGTTCAATAAGAATAGTTCATTACAAAGGAGATGAAAGCATGTCAATTTATGTTCATGTAATGTAAATGAAAGGCCTTTGATTGATAACGCCTACATTCTGTATACTGAATATATACACAAAATGTTTAAGTGGTCTAGTTGGAACTATTTTACGATTGGTCTACAACACACTGATCATTTCAATACATATTGGAGAAATACAGTGCATTCGGAACGTTTTCAGAACGTTACAGCCTTATTCGAAAAAATTGATTAAATTGTTTTTTTCCCCCTCATCAATGCGTCTTGACGATGGCGCTGGAGGGGATGGCTGCCGTTTTATGGACTCTTAACCAACCGTGCTATTTTGTGTGTTTTTTCGTATTGTTTGTAACTTATTTTGTACATTTACATTTACATTTTCGTCATTTAGCAGACGCTCTTCTCCAGAGCGACTTACATAATGTTGCTACTACCGTCTCTTATGACCGAAAAGAGCTTCTGGACATCAGAACAGAGATTACTCACCTTGAACTGGACAAATACTTTTTCTTTAATGAGTCGGACGAGAGGGATTTGCTCCAGACACCCAACAGGGCCCTCATCCCCGTCATTCGCAGTAGAAAGAAAAGGAGATATCGCGGAAGGAGATCGGGGTGCTTGCTAAGGAGCCGGCGACGAATGGCTAATCTGCCTTTGCCATCGATACTATTGGCCAATTTACAATCGCTTGATAATAAAATGGACGAACTACAGGCACGAATATCCTACCAACAGGACATTAAAAACAGTAATATCTTATGTTTCACAGAGTCGTGGCTGAACGAAGACATGAATAACATACAGCTGGCGGGTTATACACTGTATCGGCAGGATAGAACAGCAGCCTCTGGTAAGACAAGGGGTGGCAGTCTATGTATATTTGTAAACAAAAGCTGGTGCACGATATCTAAGGAAGTCTCATAGTTTTGCTCGCCTGAGGTAGAGTATCTCATGATAAGCAGTAGACCACACTATCTACCAAGAGAGTTTTCATCTATATTCTTCGTAGCTGTCTATTTACAACCACAAACCGATGCTGGTACTAAGACCGCACTCAATGAACTGTATACGGCCATAAGCAAACAGGAAAACGCTCATCCATAGGAGGTGCTCCCAGTGCCCGGGGACTTTAATGCAGGGAAACTTAAATCTGTTTTACCTAATTTCAACCAGCATGTTTAATGTGCAACCAGACGGAAAAAAACTCTAGACCACCTTTACTCCACACACAGAGAAGTTCTCCCTCGCCCTCCATTTGGCAAATCTGACCATAACTCTATCCTCCTGATTCCTGCTTACAAGCAAAAAGTAAAGCAGGAAGCACCAGTGACACGGTCAATAAAAAAGTGGTCAGATGAAGCAGATGCTAAGCTACAGGACTGTTTTGCTAGCACACACTGGAATATGTTCCGGGATTCTTCCGATGGCATTGAGGAGTACACCACATCAGTCACTGGCTTCATCAATAAGTGCATCGATGACGTCGTCCCCACAATGACTGTACGTACATACCCCAACCAGAAGCCATGGATTACAGGCAACATCCGCACTGAGCTAAAGGGTAGAGCTGTCGCTTTCAAGGAGTGGGACTCTAACCCGGAAGCTTATAAGAAATCCCGCTATGTCCTCCGACGAACCATCAAACAGGCAAAGCGTCAATACAGGACGAAGATCGAATCGTACTACACCGGCTCCGACGCTCGCCGGATGTGGCGCAGTGGTCTAAGGCACTGCATCGCAGTGCTAGCTGTGCCACTAGAGATCCTTGGGGCGGTGCACAATTGGCCCAGCGTCGTCCAAGGTAGGGGAGGGAATGGCCGGCAGGGAAGTAGCTCAGTTGGTAGAGCATGGCATTTGCAACAACAGGGTTGTGGGTTTGATTCCCACGGGGGGGCAGTATGAAAAAAAGAAATGTATGCACTCACTAACTGTAAATTGCTCTGAATAAGAGCGTCTGCTAAATGACTAAAATGTAAATGTGGCAGGGCTTGCAAACTATTACAGACTACAAAGGTAAGCACAGAGCTGCCCAGTGACACGAGCCTACCAGACGAGCTAAATTACTTCTGTGCTCGCTTCGCGGCAACTAACACTGAAACATGCACAAGAGCATCAGCTGTTCCGGACGACTGTGTGATCACGCTCTCCGTAGCCGATGTGAGTAAGACCTTCAACCAGGTCAACATTCACAAGGCCGCAGGGCCAGACGGATTACCAGGACGTGTACTCCGAGCATGCGTTGACAAGTGTATTCACTGACATTTTCAACCTCTCCCTGTCTGAGTCTGTAATACCAACATGTTTCAAGCAGACCACCATAGTCCCTGTGCCCAAGAATACTAAGGTAACCTGCCTAAATGACTACCGACCCATAGCACTCACATCTGTAGCCATGAAGTGCTTTGAAAGGCTGGTCATGGCTCACATCAACACCATTATCCCAGAAACCCTAGACCCACTCCAATTTGCATACCACCCTAATAGATCCACAGATGATGCAGTCTCTATTGCGCTCCACACTGCCCTTTCCCACCTGGACAAAAGGAACACCTATGTGTGAATGCTGTTCATTGACTACAGCTCAGCGTTCAACACCATAGTGCCCTCAAAGCTCATCACTAAGCTAAGGACCGTGGGACTAAACACCTCCCTCTGCAACTGGATCCTGGACTTCCTAATGGGCCGACCCTAGGTTGTAAGGGTAGGTAACAACACATCCGCCACGCTGATCCTATAATAATAATAATAATATGCCATTTAGCAGACGCTTTTATCCAAAGCGACTTACAGTCATGCGTGCATACATTTTTTTGTGTGTATGGGTGGTCCCGGGGATCAAACCCGCTACCTTGGCGTTACAAGCGCCGTGCTCTACCAGCTGAGCTACAGAGGACCACTCAACACGGGGGCCCCTCAGGGGTGCGTGCTCAGTTCCCTCCTGTACTCCCTTTTCACTCATGACTGCATCTCCAGGCACGACTCCAACACCATCATTAAGTTTGCCAATGACACAACAGTGGTAGGCCTGATCACTGACAACGACGAGACAGCCTATAGGGAGGAGGTCAGAGACCCGGGAGTGTGGTGCCAGGACAACAACCTCTCCCTCAACATGATCAAGAAAAAGGAGATGATTGTGGACTACAGGAAAAAGAAGAGGACCGAGCACGCCCCCATTCTCATCGCCCCCAGTAACATTGACGGGGCTGTAGTGGAGCAGGTTGAAAGCTTCAAGTTCCTTGGTGTCCACATCACCAACAAACTAACATGGTCCAAGCACACCAAGACAGTCAAATTAATAGTGGAACAGTCAGTCAGTCTGTAGATGATTGCTGAATGTCTTCTCATTGTCAGTAACACAGTTCAGAGCATAGAGACCTGCCATCTCCTTCTTCATCATGGGAAGGTATCTGCTGGCCGACATATCACCTGGAGGCGCTGGGGAAGCAAAGCGGTATCAATATAAGTATGATCAATTTGCAGTGAAAGTATTCTTCAAACGTTATCTCAGAATAGTTAAGAAACTCAGAGACAGGCCCAGATTAAATGTCTCAGCCTTATTGATCGGATTGTCATAATTCATTTTATTTTATTTAGCAACAATAAGAATTCTCTTTCACACGAGTGCTACATATTCAACAGAAAATCTAAAATGCTATTGACCTGCCAGAAAGTCCCATTGCCTCGGTACAGTTTGTAGACCATAGTGATGGGATGAGAGAGAGGGAAGACATAGCCAGGAACCAGCCCAGCCCGTAGGCCCACCACGGGTACACATAGGTGTTGTTGAACTTCAGAGGGTTGTACTTCAGCAGCGAGAACACAAAGGTTCCCTGGAAGAGAAAATAGATGTCCAAAATATGTTTTTTCGTTCTTAACTCGTCTTATTTATATTAACAGCATATGGTATTGTAAGCAACTGCACTTGTGAAATGATATCCATAAATGTAAGTAAAATAATGATTAAAAAATGGACTTACTGTGCACATTGTGGGGGTGATGTATAGCCAACAGTACTTCACCAGAGATGAGGGCCTGTAGCCAATCATATCCTCAATGTTGTCACAGAAACATTCACCACCTTGGACAGAGACAGATAGGGGTACTCATGGACAGTTTACTTGTTTTTAAAGGGATAGTTAAAGGAACTATAACTATGAATTATAACAAAATACTTTCAATAATTTTAATGAGAATAAATCTGGTGATGAAGCTAGTTTTCCATATTGGTCTGTTTATGCTTACATAGTGTCATTAACGTGAGCTGCTGTAGATGTGTAGATAATCCTTGCTACCACAGATTTGTTGAAAGATATAATGTTAGCCATGGAGAACAGCAAAAGCATTGATACTGCTCTCAACAACATTGCTGCCCTGAATTTAGAAGGCGCTATCGACAAAGATCAAAAGTTGATGGAGTACATTTTTATTTGTATCTCAGAAAGGCATTTGTATTGCCAGTTACAGCCTAATGTTAGCTAGCTAGAGTGCCTTGCAAAAGTATTCAGCCCCCTTGGCGTTTTTCCTATTTTGTTGCATTACAACCTGTAATTTAAATTGAGTTTTATTTGGATTTAATTTAATGGACATACACAAAATAGTCCAAATTGGTGAAGTGAAATAAAAAAAATAACTTGTTTCCAAAAATGCAAAACAATAAATAACGGAAAAGTGGTGCGTGCATATGTATTCAACCCCTTTGCTATGAAGCCCCTAAATAAGATCTGGTGTAAACAATTACCTTCAGAAGTCACATAATTAGTTAAATAAAGTCCACCTGTGTGCAATCTAAGTGTCACATGATCTGTCACATGATCTGTCACATGATCTCAGTATATATATACACCTGTTCTGAAAGGCCCCAGAGTTTGCAACACCACTAAGCAAGGGGGACCACACAGCAAGCGGCACCATGAAGACCAAGGAGCTCTCCAAACAGGTCAGGGACAAAGTTGTGGAGATGTACAGATCAGGGTTGGGTTATAAAAAAATATCAGAAACATTGAACATCCCACGGAGCACCGTTAAATCCATTATTAAAAAATGGAAAGAATATGGCACCACAACAAGTGAGGGCCGCCCACCAAAACTGATGGACCAGGCAAGGAGGGCATTAATCAGAGAGGCAACAAAGAGACCAAAGATAACCCTGAAGGAGCTGCAAAGCTCCACAGCAGAGATTGGAGTATCTGTCCATAGGACCACTTTAAGCCGTACACTCCACAGAGCTGGGCTTTACGGAAGAGTGGCCAGAAAAAAGCCATTGCTTAAAGAAAACAATAAGCAAACATGTTTGGCTTTCGCCAAAAGCAATATGGGAGACTCCCCAAACATATGGAAGAATGTACTCTGGTCAGATGAGACTAAAATTGAGCTTTTTGGCCATCAAGGAAAACGATATGTCTGGCGCTAACCCAACACCTCTCATCATCCCGAGAACACCATCCCCACAGTGAAGCATGGTGGTGGCAGCATCATGCTGTGGGGATGTTTTTCATCGGCAGGGACTGGGAAACTGGTCAGAATAGAAGCAATGATGGATGGCGCTAAATACAGGGAAATCCTTGACGGAAACCTGTTTCAGTCTTCCAGAGATTTGAGACTGGGACGGAGGTTCACCTTCCAGCAGGACAATGACCCTAAGCATACTGCTAAAGCAACACTTGAGTGGTTTAAGGGGAAACATTTAAATGTCTTGGAATGGCCTAGTCAAAGCCCAGACCTCAATCCAATTGAGAATCTGTGGTATGACTTAAAGATTGCTGTACACCAGCGGAACCCATCCAACTTGAAGGAGCTGGAGCAGTTTTGCCTTGAAGAATGGGCAAAAGTCCCAGTGGCTAGATGTGCCAAGCTTATAGAGACATACCCCAAGAGACTTGCAGCTGTAATTGCTGCAAAAGGTGGCTCTACAAAGTATTGACTTTGGGGGGGGTGAATAGTTATGCACACTCAAGTTTTCTGTTTTTTTGTCTTATTTCTTGTTTGTTTCACAATAAAAAATATTTTGCATCTTCGAAGTGGTAGGCATGTTGTGTAAATCAAATGATACACCTCCAAAAAATCCATTTTAATTCCAGGTTGTAAGGCAACAAAATAGGAAAAATGCCAAGGGGGGTGAATACTTTCGCAAGCCACGGTAGCTAACATCGAACCTAGTTGGTTAGCTTTAGCTACCTGCAGGTTCATACTAGCTACAGCATTTCATGCATGGTGGCTACCTATGACAATCTGTTTGTATCTATAGGTTGAGATTATGGTTAATTGTCTAAACAAAAGACTCCTCTTCACCAGATGATTACATGACCAATCAAGTTAGCCAAGTGTGTCTGGGGGTGATTATGCCCATCTATTTTATTTCATTAACATGTGTCCTGTAACACATCTAACATTATGACGCAGCGCTACAGTCCTGTAACACATCTAACATTATGACGCAGCGCTACAGTCCTGTAAAACGTCTAACATTATGACGCAGCGCTACAGTACTGTAACATGTCTTACATTATGACACAGCGCTACAGTCCTGTAACACGTCTAACATTATGACGCAGCGCTACAGTCCTGTAACACATCTAACATTATGACACAGCGCTACAGTCCTGTAACACGTCTAACATTATGACGCAGCGCTACAGTCCTGTAACACATCTAACATTATGACGCAGCGCTACAGTCCTGTAACACGTCTAACATTATGACGCAGCGCTACAGTCCTGTAACACATCTAACATTATGACGCAGCGCTACAGTCCTGTAACACCTCTAACATTATGACGCAGCGCTACAGTCCTGTAACACGTCTAACATTATGACGCAGCGCTACAGTCCTGTAACACGTCTAACATTATGACGCAGCGCTACAGTCCTGTAACACGTCTAACATCATGACGCAGCGCTACAGTCCTGTAACACATCTAACATTATGACGCAGGGCTACAGTCCTGTAACACGTCTAACATTATGACGCAGCGCTACAGTCCTGTAAAACGTCTAACATTATGACGCAGCGTTACAGTCCTGTAACACATCTAACATTATGACGCAGCGCTACAGTCCTGTAACACGTCTAACATTATGACGCAGCGCTACAGTCCTGTAACACGTCTAACATTATGACGCAGCGCTACAGTCCTGTAACACGTCTAACATTATGACGCAGCGCTACAGTCCTGTAACACGTCTAACATCATGACGCAGCGCTACAGTCCTGTAACACGTCTAACATTATGACGCAGCGCTACAGTCCTGTAACACATCTAACATTATGACGCAGCGCTACAGTCCTGTAACACGTCTAAAAAATACATAAAAAGTGTCCCATCCACTTAGCCAGATGTGGCTGGAGGGTGGTTATAACATTTCCTTTTCATGACCCATCAATTTAGACAATTGTATCTGGGTATGCATCATCTAATAATTATAAAATATTTTCTATTTTTGATATTGCTATGGCTAATATTCAAGTAACTATTTCACTGTGCCATTTACACCTTCTGTATCCTGTGCATGTGACAAATAAACGTATTTGATATAGTGTGTGTTTACCAGAGACGGTAATGTGAAGAACAACATGACCTGCACCGAAGTCAGATTAGGATATAGGCCAAAGACTAGATAAAGTGTATTTTACTAAGAGTTTTTCTTTATTGTCGGCTACTGCTTTCACCACTTTTAGTCTTGAAATCTTTGGTTGTTTACTCACTCTGTTTAGCACATAGCCTCACATGTGAATCCTTAAAGAGATGGGTGGGGCTAAGATTTAAGAGGGTGTGAACGATGCTGAATAGGTGTAGACAAAGAAGAGCTCTCCAGTAGGTGTACCAAAACATTCAACAGCCATGGCCAGTATGAAAATGTATGCCCTCACTAACTGTAAGTCGCTCTGGATAAGAGCGTCTGCTAAATGACATAAATGTAATGTAATGTAACATTTTCTCAAAAGTGGGGTTACAGGTTTATCACCTTTCAAAGCAGAATTATTTTCCCATTGTTCCTCAACTGCAGTGTATGATATACCATTTTGTAGCTATGAGTCTCTACTTTTATCCAATGTAAAAAACACAATTTCAAATGTTGCTACATAAAAACAAATCGAGGCCGTCGGTCATATATGAACACTTGAGTTAAAGGTTTAACGCTATGGGGCATATTTATCAAATCTGTTTTGCATAGGCTTATTTAGTAGGCCTGTTTACTTTTTAAATTAGAATACATTTGAATAAACTTTTAATTTAATCTGAACACATTTTAAAGAGGTCTGATAACAAGGTGAAAACATTGATGTGGAGTGTATGAGACAGGGGAATGGCAGTGAAAGGTAGAAGACAGCCTGCAGCGGACTGCGGCCATACTATTCTCACTGTCTTGTCTTCTTCAGTATTGCTCATGATCTCCCCACATTGAACAACCATACCTGCAAGCGTTTTGAATTTTCTGTGTTTGAATTGCAGTGATGGATGTTATTTATTAGCAGCACTATGTGCTTCTTAACATAACTAAACTACAGAGGTAGTAGCTCCTGCCAGGATTATTGTAACCCAGCAGCCTCCACTATACTGTGATCCAGGTGTTGTGGCAGTTGGCCCATGGCAGGCCAACAGTGAAGGATGAGAACAAGTAGAGGAAAGCCCAGGCCAGGATCACAATGTAGGTGGTACATCCATATATAATGATCACCTGGGTTGCGTAGCCCGTTCCTGATGAAGATAAGAAGAGAAACATAGCTACATGCACATAAAACCTAACATGACATAATTTTAAAAAATGAATGGGGCCCTATGTAACTACACAGAAATGTTAATGAATTAAGAGCACTCACGCATTGTTTGTTTCACAGGATTCATATAGAAATGAATAGATGTGTCTCAGCACTGATAAGGAACACACACCCTTAGGTCTTATAAGGTGAGGAGCTGACTAATGGAAAAGTCTAAACTTTGAAGAAGAACTGAAAGTCTCACTCTAGTCTTCATTGCAGAGTGATTTATTTTCCTTCACCAACATTTCAACTATACATTCTGATGAAGCTAGCATAATCCTTAGCAAGACCATGCTACCCAACATCTACATGAAAACATTTGACAGATAAGACATGTGGGAAGTGGATAATAAAGGTTCATTCTGCGAGAGTTTGTCACAATAACAATGTACCTGTGCTGCAGAAAAGGCATTTGAAAAGTAACTTTTTAGTGCACAGAACTCACTGCAGAGATCCTATTAAATTACTATAGTAATTTAATGATCCTCACCATCAAACAGCGGGCAGATCTTCCTCCAGCAGGTGATGCCCCCCTGGCTGGTGAACTGACCCAGAGCCATCTCCAGGATGAACAGAGGGATGCCACAGGTCACCAGGTACAGGATGTGTGGAATGAAGAAGGCACATGCAGAACAGGCAGGAGTCACACATATTAGGCCTCTGTTCACTTTAACCATTAGTTGACAGCACATAAATAAAAGGGTTAGGTTTTTGGTTAGAGTGCACCTACTGTACATGCAGGCAGGGCCGTAGCTACCATTGAGGACACGGAGGTCATGACCGAAGGTTTTACATATACAGTGCTATGAAAAAGTATTTGCCCCCTTTCTAATTGTCTCTACTTTTGCATATTTGTGATACTGAATGTTATCAGATTGTCACGTTCGTTTAAGGACGGGTCAGACCAAGGCGCAGCGTGAAATGCGTACATGTTTATTTAACCGATAAACATACAACAAAACAACAAACCAAACCAAACGTGAAGTCCTAAGGCTGAACACAAAACAAGCCTACACACGGAACAAGTTCCCACAACTAATGTATGCCAACAGGCTGCCTAAGTATGATCCCCAATCAGAGACAACGAGCGACAGCTGTCTCTGATTGGGAATCACACCCGGCCAAACATAGACATACAACACCTAGAATATAAACATAGAAAACACAACATAGAACACCACACCCTGACTCAACATACCAGAGTCCCATAAGTCAGGGTGTGACAGTACCCCCCCCCCCCCCAAAGGTGCGGACTCCGACCGCACAACCTTTACATAACAGGGTAGGGACCGGGCGTGACGACCACATACTCGCCGCCTCCCTTTTGCGCCCCTGGTCTGGTCTGGACCTCGGCGCGCTGCTTCCCCTCTCCTTCCTCCCACGATATTCCAAGCCCTGTCTGGACCCTGGTGTGGGAGACCCCGAACCTGGAGAGGGGCTGACGTCTGGGTCTGGACTGGAGCCGCTGACCGGAGCTGGACTGGGCACCGGTGGAGCGGACTGCTCTGGCTCCGGAGTGGAGCCGCTGACCGGAGCTGGACTATGCACCGGTGGAGCGGACTGCTCTGGCTCCGGAGTTGAGCAGCTGACCGGAGCTGGACTGGACCCCGGCGGAACCGACTGCTCTGGCTCCGGAGTGGAGCAGCTGACCGGAGCTGGATCAGGCACCGGTGGAGCGGACTGCTCTGGCTCCGGAGTGGAGCAGCTGACCGGTGCCGGACCAGGCACCGGTGGAACGGGCACGGGCCGTGCCGGACTGGACACACGCACCACTGGTCTGGTGCGAGGAGCAGACACGGGCCGGACCGGACTAGGAACACGCACCACTGTCTTGGTGCGAGAAGCAGGAACGGGCCAGGCCGGACTGGCGACACGCACCACTGGCTTGGTGCGAGGAGCAGGAACAGGCCGGGCCGGACTGGCGACACGCACCACTGGCTTGGTGCGAGGAGCAGGAACGGGCCGGGCCGGACTGGGAACACGCACCACTGGCTTGGTGCGAGGAGCAGGAACGGGCCGGACTGGCGACACGCACCACTGGCTTGGTGCGAGGAGCAGGAACAGGCCGGGCCGGACTGGCGACACGCACCACTGGCTTGGTGTGAGGAGCAGGAACGGGCCGGGCCGGACTGGGAACACGCACCACTGGCTTGGTGCGAGGAGCAGGAACAGGCCGGACTGGCGACACGCACCACTGGCTTGGTGCAAGGAGCAGGAACAGGTCGGGCCGAACTGGGAACACACACCACTGGCTTGGTGCGAGGAGCAGGAACAGGCCGGGCCGGACTGGCGACACGCACCACTGGCTTTGTGCGAGGAACAGGAACAGGCCGGGCCGGACTGGGAACACGCACCACTGGCTTGGTGCCAGGAGCACGAACAGGCCGGGCCGGACTGGGAACACGCACCACTGGCTAAGTGCGAGGAGCAGGAACGGGCCGGGCCGGACTGGCGACACGCACCACTGGCTTGGTGCGAGGAACAGGAACGGGCCGGGCCGGACTGGGAACAGGCACCACTGGCTTGGTGCGAGGAGGAGGAACGGGCCGGGCTGGACTGGGAACACGCACCACTGGCTTGGTGCGAGGAGCAGGAACGGGCCGGACCAGACTGGGAAGGTGCACTGGTGACCAGGGCGTATCTCCGTATACCTGGGTTCCTTTATTAACCCCCACTTCTTATGCTGCCTAACCAACTCCTCTCTCCATGCCTCTACTTCCTCCTTTTCCCTACGAGCCTCCTGCAGTGCCTCCTCTTGAATGGATCTCTCCCGCTCTATTCTAACTATCAGCCCCCGTAATATGGTGGCTCCTACTGTTACCCTGCAGATCTGATCCTTCTCTCTCTCTCGGCACTCCTCCGGGAGCCCCCACGAGTTAGGGAACAGAAACTCATCGTCGCCGTCATCCTCCGACTCCTCAGTATAATACTGTTCCCACTCTTCTTCCCATGGTCGTAGGGACTCAATCTGGAAACCCACCGGGTGCAGTGGTCGGGGCTCTTCTCTCTCGCTCCCCGACCACCCCTTTAGCCCCCCCAAAATGTTTTATTGGGGCTGCTTCTCGGGCTTCCTCCTCTGCCAGCTTCTGTGTTGCTGTTGCTCCTCTCCTGCCTGGGCTTCCTTCTTCGCCCAGGGTCCTTTTCCCACAAATATCTCCTCCCAAGACCAAATCTTCCCCACCTTTGTCCAGGGTGTTCGGTCCTCCTGGGCACGCTGCTTGGTCCGTGTTTGGTGGAATCTTCTGTCACGTTCGTTTAAGGACGGGTCAGACCAAGGCGCAGCGTGATATGATCATTGTCTTGTTGTATGACCCAGCTGTGCTTCAGCTTCAGCTCACAGACGGATGGTCTGACATTCTCCTGTAGAATTCTCTGATACAGAGCATAATTCATGGTTCCTTCTATTAAGGCAAATCGTCCAGGTCCTGAAGCAGCAAAGCATCCCCAAACCATCACACCACCACCACCATGCTTGACCTTTGGTATGATGTTCTTACTGTGGAATGCAGTGTTTGGTTTTCGCCAGGCATAATGGGACACATCTCATCCAAAAAGTTGACTCAAGTTTGCCAAAAAGCACCTGGATGATCATCAAGACTCTTGGAAGAACGTTCTATGGACAGATTATTCAAAAGTATAACTTTTTGGACGACATGGTTCCAGTAATGCCTGGCGAAAACCAAACTCTGCATTCCACAGTAAGAACATCATACCAAAGGTCAAGCATGGTGGTGGTGGTGTGATGGTTTGGGGATGCTTTGCTGCCTCAGGACCTGGACGACTTGCCTTAATAGAAGGAACCATGAATTATGCTCTGTATCAGAGAATTCTACAGGAGAATATCAGACCATCCGTCTGTGAGCTGAAGCTGAAGTGCAGCTGGGTCATGCAGCAAGACAATGATCCAAAACACACAATCAAGTCTACATGAAAATAGCTAAAAAGCAACAAATTTGAAGTTTTGGAATGACCTAGTCAAAGTCCAGACCTAATCCCAATTGAGATGTTGTAGCAGGACTTGAAACGAGCAGTTCATGCATGAAAACCCACACGCCACTGAGTTAAAGTAGTTCTGCATGGAAGAGTGGGCCAAAATTCAACAACTACAGGAAGCATTTGGTTGGAGTCATTGCAGATAAAGGTGGCACAACCAGTTATAGAGTGTAAGGGGGCAATTACTTTTTCACACAGGGGAATTGGGTGTTGCATAACTTTGTTTATGAAATAAATATGTAATTGTTGTGTTATTTGTTCACTTATGTTCCCCTTATCTAATATTAGGTTTGGTTGAAGATCTGATAACATTCAGTATCACAAATATGCAAAAGTAGAGAAAATTAGAAAGGGGGCAAATACTTTTTCATAGCACTGTATATAATTTTTAAATAGAATTAGAAACAATAAAGAAAATCAATTACGGGTTTGGTTTTTTAAGAGACATGTTCTTTGAGTCGACCCATTGAGTTCAAAATTAGCTTTGATTAACCTTCATATCTTATGATAGGATATGATCCAATTTTGAGCTTGATTTAGTAATTATATTCCCATTGTGTATACCAGATGACTCCTCAGCCAGGCTTTCCATCCATCAGTAACGAAAGGCTCACGCCACTGATACACTCAACTATCTCTGTCTGAAACCAAACCAGTATATTTATTAGTTGTAAATACACACCGAAAAACGACATTTTCAAAGGAACCAGCACAATGACCATGTGGTCATCTGACGTCACACAGTTTTCAGGGGATCCAACTAAACTCTCAGAAAACAAAGGTACCAAATTGTACTTAAAGTGGTACAAACACTTGTCACTGTAGTGGTACCCTGTAAGGTAGGTCCATTGTACCATAAGTTATAGGTACATAATTGTACCCTTGCAGTTTGTACTTTAAAAGAGCCTAAATGTACAAATTTGCCTTTTTAGGGTACCACCACAGTGACAAAGCCGTTAGTACCTTTTAAGTGGCAAAAATGTACCTCTTCTCTATACCATGTCCCTCACGTGTACACGCCTCTCTGCCATCCCACTTCTGACACCAATGTAGCAAATTTGGGGGGTAACCCAGACTGGGACTCGAACGTGGGTCCAGCAACACCGTAACAATTACGCCAAGAGGTCTGTACCTCTTGTAAGGTCGCTCAGTGTTCGGTTAAGGTCGCTACAATATTAATGACATGCTTTTATGTAAGCCTTTATAAAGACTTCAGAACTGGCAGTGGACATGCTCAAGCTTTAATTAACATAACCATAGACCACTGAAACCCAGGATAGTCGATGTCCACACCCACATGGACATTTAATTAGCATAATAAAAAAAATCCCTATCAAGTTAAAGATATCTGTTTTTTTGCATGGGCTGCGTTTCAATCCACCACATCCGCCGATGTCGGCCTTCCACATCTGCAGTGGAAGTTGGCAGAGCTACAGCTGTGTTTGTCAAACCAGGAGACAACAAACTAATATGACCCCACTATGGAAAGATGAGACTGCCATGATGGTGTTCTCCATCTTGCTGTACGACCCCCATCATTTGAAGTCGGTACCACCGATGTGCCAACTTCTGTCTGTAGAATCCAAACAATTTGGGCTACAAACTAATAAAAAAAAGCAGAGACTCTCACGAACACGTACATGTCAGTTGTTTTGCTCTACGACGCCCACAAACCTCATAAGATTAGTCTGAAGGTAACCCGGCACCAGGCCAAAAAAAGAATGAAAGTGAATAGGGCATTTCCACGTCAAAAGGTATACGGATCATTCCATGGTAAACAAATAATCATCTTTACCCTAACCATACCCTTATTTTCTGAGAGTGTAAAGTATTTGGATACAGCTTTGTTTCTTTGTTTTCTTATCTTCTTTGTTTCTTCAAAGACCTCTAGATCAGCTAAACAACAAACCAAACCAATCCTTTTGGTTCCTCTTTTTGCCTGACCTCACTTTTGACCAGGGGTAAAATCATCCATTAATTAATAAACAAGAGAGAGAGAACTGGGATAAAAGTGTGACATGCATCACCTAACTGCCACCGCCCCCGTCCTCCCGAGGCACACCAACCTTTGGTTGAATGGTTCATTTTACCCTGTAGGCACCTGCAACTTACCACAGGTGAGCTAAATAACAAAGTAAACGAGAATCTCCTGCCTCCAACCGAATATATGTGAATTTGGAATAATGTAGTTCAGGCCATTTCCTGACTTTGAAGTAAAACATCTCAATTTCAGTTTAGATCTATCTTTGTCCTTTGCAGTCGTAAATCAAACAAATACAACTTATTTTAGAAGAAATAGTGAATTGTGCAAGGGTTCCCATATATTTGAGCGCAACTGTACCTATTTCTTATTTTTACTAAACCGACCCATAAATATATTTTGGAAGTTATAAAGAACCTTTACAGGGACTGAACCGAAAAAAGAGATCAAACTCACCCAGTCTAAAGAAAATACTTTCAAAGGTTTACAAATGTATGCACATATTTGACCAACAAGCAAAAAGGAGAATGTTGATTCACCCCCACCGTTCTTGTAACAAAGATATGGAAACCTCCATATATTTCTAAAGTCCAACATTAGCACCAGCCACAGTTAGAATAAACTCAATTTTGTTATCCCACTGGCCGCGCTCCTTGACCATCTGTTGGGCATCCTGCGGTGGCCCTGGTAAAACCTAATGCCTGCCTGTAGAGAGAGGAGCTGCCATACTGCATGTGAGAGAGAGAGGGTCCGGACCAAAGAGCTGGTGGTGGAGTCTGTTGAGTTCCTGCTTGGAGATCAGTGGTTGTCTGCTGCTGCTGCTGGAGCTTTTATGAATAACATCATTGTCAAGATGGGGTGGTGGTAGCCTTGAGGTTAGAGAGGCGGGATGCCTGTGGAGCAATCAGCAGGGAGTGATCTGACAACTGGAGGGTTACCTGCTTCAATATCCCGTATTGTATAATACTGTGGTGCCCTTGAGCAAGGCACATTAGCATAAACAAAAACACAACAAAGGCTTCTCACCAGTGAAAACACTGTGAAAACAACAGGCTGGACACCAGAAGGGACCATTTCTCTAGAATTTGTTGGATGTTGGTAACACCGCTGTGGGGTAGTAAGCCTCATATTGAGAAGAGGGTGCTTACAGTAATACTGTCTATGACTTTGGTGATTGGAGTCTTTGACAATTTTTTGGGCGTTCCTCTGACACCGCCTAGTGTATAGGTCCTGGATGGCAGGAAGCTTGGCCCCAGTGATGTACTGGGCCGTACGCATTACCCTCTGCCGAGCAGTTGTCATATCAGGTGGTGATGCAACCGGTCAGGATGCTCTCGATGGTGCAACTGTATAACTTTTTGAGGATCTGGGGACCCATGCCAAATCTTTTCAGTCTCCTGAGGGGGAAAGGTGTTGTCATGCCCTCTTCACGACTGTCTTGGTGTGTTTGGACCATGATAGTTTGTTGATGATGTGGACACCAAGAAACTTGAAACTCTCGACCCGCTCCACTCCTCCTATTCGGCCCGCCTTTCCCTGTAGTCCACGATCAGCTCCTTTGTTTGGTTCACATTGAGGGAGAGGTTGTTGTCCTGGCAGCACACTGCCAGGTCTCTGACCTCCTCCTTATAGGCTGTCTCATCGTTGTCGGTGATCAGGCCTACCACTGTTGTCTTGTCAGCAAACTTAATGATGGTGTTGGAGTCGTGTTTGGCCACACAGTCGTAGGTGAACAGGGAGTACAGGAGGGGACTAAGCACGCACCACTGAGGGGCCCCAGTGTTGAGGATCAGCGTGGCAGACGGGATTTGCCTACCCTTACCACATGGGGGCGGCCCGTCAGGAAGTCCAGGATCCAGTTGCAGAGGGAGGTGTTTAGTCCCAGAGTCCTTAGCTTTGTGATGAGCTTTGTGGGCACAATGGTGTTGAACGCTGAGCTGTAGTCAATGAACAGCATTCTCACATAAATGTTCCTTTTGTCCAGGTGGGAAAGAGCAGTGTGGAGTGTGATTGAGATTGCGTAATCTGTGGATCTGTTGGGGCGGTATGCGAATTGGAGTGGGTCTAGGTTATCCGGTATGATGCTGTTGATGTGAGCAATGACCAGCCTTTCAAAGCACTTCATGGCTACCGACGTGACTGCTACGGGGCGGTAATCATTTAGGCAGGTTACCTTCGCTTCCTTGGGCACAGGGACTATGGGGGTCTGCTTGAAACATGTAGATATTACAGACTCGGTCAGGGAGAGGTTGACAATGTCAGTGAAGACACTTGCCAGTTGGTCCGCGCATGCTTTGAGTACACGTCCTGGTAATCCGTCTGGCCCCGCGGCTTTGTGAATGTTGACCTGTTTAAAGGTCTTGCTCACATCGGCTACCGAGAGCATTATCACACAGTCGTCCAGAACAACTGGTGCTCTCATGCATGCTTCGGTGTTGCTTGCCTCGAAGAGTCCTTCTGGAAATCAGACTTTTAAAATCTAGACTAGGGCAAGTCTGAGACTATTTTAAACCATGTCTGAGAAATGCCATTTCAGTTAGTCCAGTTTAACAGTGCAATTTTGTCTAGGATTAAGCTTAATCTGTGTCTGCGAAACCACCCCTCAGTGTTGATTTAACACTCGAGAATTTGCTTTGCAAGGATGAACCACAATGTTTCATGCATGTCACCTGTCCTTTTAATGGAAAACTTCTAGGAGTGCTGGTCTTGATCAGGTCCCCACTGTCAATGTAATTTATTTATTTTGATCTAAAAGGCAAAACTGATCGTAAATCAGCACTCCTACTATGAGACACTTGATACATATGGACCCTGGTCTTTGACAGACTAAGAGCAAGTGCACGTGAAAACTCCACATGGTCCCATAAGGTTTCACAAGGATCCATTTTCACTCACAAGTGATGTTGCAACATCATTCATCCAAAATGACTCAAACACGTCTTATAAATACTTTAATATATACTATAGTAATTCCTCTCTAAGGATAAATCGTAACTCAAAACAGGAATTGAACAGACGCTTGAGGCAAATAACTAACTCTTGAAGAGACACATTACTTAATTGACATGCATTTGTTATCACCAAAGAATCTTGAGGACTTACCATAAATCGAACCAATAGCTATCAATTGGCCAATGCACACATAATGATAAAGAAGTTGGAGAAAATACAACCCTTTCTGCGACAGAGAACAGACATTAACATACAGTGTAAAACAATGAATAATACTGTACCTACAGTGCCTTCGGAAAGTTCAGACCCCTTGACTTTTTCCACATTTTGTTACGTTACAGCCTTATTCTAAAATTTATAAAATAAAACATTTTCGTTATCAATCTACACACAATACCCTATAATGACAAAGCGAAAACAGGTTTTTAGAAATGTTTGCACATTTATAAAACATTAAAAACAGAAATACCTTATTCACATATATACAAGTATTCAGACCCTTCGCTATGAGACTCGAAATTCAGCTCAGGTGCATCCTGTTTCCATTGATAAACCATGTGATGTTTCTACAACTTGATTGGAGTCCACCAGTGGTAAATTCAATTGATTGGAAATGATTTGGAAAGGCACACACCTGTCTATATAAGGTCCCACAGTTGACAGTGCATGTCAAAGCAAAAACCAAGCCATGAGGTCGAAGGAATTGTCCGTCATTCTTAAATGGAAGAAGTTTGGAAACACCAAGAATCTTCCTAGAGCTGGTGCCCGGCCAAGCTGAGCAATCGGGGGAGAAGGGCCTTGGTCAGGAAGGTGACCAAGAACCCGATGGTCACTCTGACAGAGCTCCAGAGTTCCTCTGTGGAGGTGGGAGAACCTTCCAGAAGGACAACCATGTCTGCAGCACTCTACCAATCAGGCCTTTATGGTAGGGTGGCCAGACGGAAGCCACTCCTCAGTAAAAAGCACATGACAGCCTGCTTGGAGTTTGCCAAAAGACACCTAAAGGACTCTCAGACCATGAGAAATAAGATTCTCTGGTCTGATGAAACCAAGATTGAACTCTTTGGCCTGAACGCCAAGCGTCACGTCGGGAGGAAATGTGGCACCATCCCTACGGTGAAGCATGGTGGTGGCAGCATCATGCTGTGGGGATGTTTTTCAGTGGCAGGCACTGGGAGACTAAATGTCTAAAAACCAGTTTTTGCTTTGTCATTATGAGGTATTGTGTGTAGATTGATGAGGTTAAAAAACAATTTAATAAATTTTTGAAAAAGAATGTAACGTACAGTGGGGAAAAAAAGTATTTAGTCAGCCACCAATTGTGCAAGTTCTCCCACTTAAAAAGATGAGAGAGGCCTGTAATTTTCATCATAGGTACACGTCAACTATGACAGACAAAATGAGAAACAAAATCCAGAAAATCACATTGTAGGATTTTTTATGAATTTATTTGCAAATTATGGTGGAAAATAAGTATTTGGTCAATAACAAAAGTTTCTCAATACTTTGTTGTATACCCTTTGTTGGCAATGACACAGGTCAAACGTTTTCTGTAAGTCTTCACAAGGTTTTCACACACTGTTGCTGGTATTTTGGCCCATTCCTCCATGCAGATCTCCTCTAGAGCAGTGATGTTTTGGGGCTGTCGCTGGGCAACACGGACTTTCAACTCCCTCCAAAGATTTTCTATGGGGTTGAGATCTGGAGACTGGCTAGGCCACTCCAGGACCTTGAAATGCTTCTTACGAAGCCACTCCTTCGTTGCCCGGGCGGTGTGTTTGGGATCATTGTCATGCTGAAAGACCCAGCCACGTTTCATCTTCAATGCCCTTGCTGATGGAAGGAGGTTTTCACTCAAAATCTCATGATACATGGCCCCATTCATTCTTTCCTTTACATGGATCAGTCGTCCTGGTCCCTTTGCAGAAAAACAGCCCCAAAGCATGATGTTTCTACCCCCATGCTTCACTGTAGGTATGGTGTTCTTTGGATGCAACTCAGCATTCTTTGTCCTCCAAACACGACGAGTTGAGTTTTTACCAAAAAGTTCTATTTTGGTTTCATCTGACCATATGACATTTTCCCAATCCTCTTCTGGATCATCCAAATGCACTCTAGCAAACTTCAGACGGGCCTGGACATGTACTGGCTTAAGCAGGGGGACACGTCTGGCACTGCAGGATTTGAGTCCCTGGCGGCGTAGTGTGTTACTGATGGTAGGCTTTGTTACTTTGGTCCCAGCTCTCTGCAGGTCATTCACTAGGTCCCCCCGTGTGGTTCTGGGATTTTTGCTCACCGTTCTTGTGATCATTTTGACCCCACGGGGTGAGATCTTGCGTGGAGCCCCAGATCGAGGGAGATTATCAGTGGTCTTGTATGTCTTCCATTTCCTAATAATTGCTCCCACAGTTGACTTCTTCAAACCAAGCTGCTTACCTATTGCAGATTCAGTCTTCCCAGCCTGGTGCAGGTCTACAATTTTGTTTCTGGTGTCCTTTGTCAGCTCTTTGGTCTTGGCCATAGTGGAGTTTGAAGTGTAACTGTTTGAGGTTGTGGACAGGTGTCTTTTATACTGATAACAAGTTCAAACAGGTGCCATTAATACAGGTAACGAGTGTAGGACAGAGGAGCCTCTTAAAGAAGAAGTTACAGGTCTGTGAGAGCCAGAAATCTTGCTTTTTTGTAGGTGACCAAATACTTATTTTCCACCATAATTTGCAAATAAATTCATAAAAAATCCTACAATGTGATTTTCTGGATTTTATTTTCTCAATTTGCTGTCATAGTTGACGTGTACCTATGAAGAAAATTACAGGCCTCTCTCATCTTTTTAAGTGGGAGAACTTGCACAATTGGTGGCTGACTAAATACTTTTTTTCCCCACTGTAACAAAATGTGGAAAAAGTCAAGGGGTCTGAATACATTCCGAATGCACTGTATATGCTAATACACTGGTAACTTATGATCAACTATATGCAAATACACTGGTAACTTATGATTTAAAATTTTTTTATGAAATGTTTAAGTGGGTAGACAAGTGCGTATATAGTGTGTTCCCCCCAGGCATCCTAGACCCAGACACTGTCTGTAAGGTAATCTGCTATGCTGGGAAGATGACTGATAGGGTTGTGCAATCACAGGAAGCCATATGAAATCTAATACCCTCTTCACCAGCTAAATTGTCTCTAGAAAGACATGCCTTATCTGAAAGATAGCAGGGGTCAGCCCAGAAACAAAACATACATTAAGGGCAGACACAGCTTGATATACACTGCTCAAAAAAATAAAGGGAACACTTAAACAACACAATGTAACTCCAAGTCAATCACACTTCTGTGAAATCAAACTGTCCACTTAGGAAGCAACACTGATTGACAATACATTTCACATGCTGTTGTGCAAATGGAATAGACAACAGGTGGACATTATAGGCAATTAGCAAGACACCCCCAATAAAGAAGTGGTTCTGCAGGTGATGACCACAGACCACTTCTCAGTTCCTATGCTTCCTGGCTGATGTTTTGGTCACTTTTGAATGCTGGCGGTGCTTTCAATCTAGTGGTAGCATGAGACGGAGTCTACAACCCACACAAGTGGCTCAGATAGTGCAGCTCATCCAGGATGGCACATCAATGCGAGCTGTGGCAAGAAGGTTTGCTGTGTCTGTCAGCGTAGTGTCCAGAGCATGGAGGCGCTACCAGGAGACAGGCCAGTACATCAGGAGACGTGGAGGAGGCCGTAGGAGGGCAACAACCCAGCAGCAGGACCGCTACCTCCGCCTTTGTGCAAGGAGGAGCAGGAGGAGCACTGCCCGAGCCCTGCAAAATGACCTCCAGCAGGCCACAAATGTGCATGTGTCTGCTCAAACGGTCAGAAACAGACTCCATGAGGGTGGTATGAGGGCCCAACATCCACAGGTGGGGGTTGTGCTTACAGCCCAACACCGTGCAGGACGTTTGGCATTTGCCAGAGAACACCAAGATTGGCAAATTCGCCACTGGCGCCCTGTGCTCTTCACAGATGAAAGCAGGTTCACACTGAGCACGTGACAGAGTCTGGAGACGCCGTGGAGAACTTTCTGCTGCCTGCAACATCCTCCAGCATGACCGGTTTGGCGGTGGGTCAGTCATGGTGTGGGGTGGCATTTCTTTGGGGGGCCGCACAGCCCTCCATGTGCTCGCCAGAGGTAGCCTGACTGCCATTAGGTACCGAGATGAGATCCTCAGACCCCTTGTGAGACCATATGCTGGTGCGGTTGGCCCTGGGTTCCTCCTAATGCAAGACAATGCTAGACCTCATGTGGCTGGAGTGTGTCATCAGTTCCTGCAAGAGGAAGGCATTGATGCTATGGACTGGCCCCGCCCGTTCCCCAGACCTGAATCCAATTGAGCACATCTGGGACATCATGTCTCGCTCCATCCACCAACGCCACGTTGCACCACAGACTGTCCAGCAGTTGGCGGATGCATTAGTCCAGGTCTGGGAGGAGATCCCTCAGGAGACCATCCGCCACCTCATCAGGAGCATGCCCAGGCGTTGTAGGGAGGTCATACAGGCACGTGGAGGACACACACACTACTGAGCCTCATTTTGACTTGTTTTAAGGACATTACATCAAAGTTGGATCAGCCTGTAGTGTGGTTTTTCACTTTAATTTTGAGGGTGACTACAAATCCAGACCTCCATGGGTTGATACATTTGATTTCCATTGATAATTTTTGTGTGATTTTGTTGTCAGCACATTCAACTATGTAAAGAAAAAAGTATTTAATAAGATTATTTAATTCATTCAGATCTAGGATGTGTTGTTTAAGTGTTCCCTTTGTTTTTGTTGAGCAGTGTATAAAGAAATGGCCCTGATGAAAAATTATTCAGTGAGAGGTTGATATTTTAATAGAGAACAGTGCACAGTGGAGTGGTAGGGCCTTTGAGGATGACAGTGATGGGGTGTTACAGTATCTGTGACATCTGGGGCTTCAGGACACGTGTCTGCAGGGGGTGAGGGGTGTGTGAGGCATACCCAAGGCGAGCAGTGGGGTGAGCTCGTCGAACTTGGAAAGGTAGGTGACCATGCTGGTCTCGTCTGGTTCTTGACCAGCAGCCATCACTTCTCCAGTGAAGAAGGGCCGCATCCCAAACTCCTGGTCAACCAGGTCAAATGCCAGCTGGAGGTTGCCCTATATTTATTTTATTAAACTTTATTTAAACAGGGAGTCACATTGAGATAAAACTATTTCACAAGAGAGCCCTGTATAAGTTTACAAATAAAACCCAAGAGATAAGGAATGTGAAATGTAATAGGCCTACATGGTTATGGTGTCCAAACTCTCTCCTTCACATACTTCAACATTTCTCTAAAAGCAGTTGTGTTAAAGGTCCTGCACAGTCAAAATCATGTTTTTCATGAAATAGGATATTTGGAGGAAACCAGATCAAAGTAGGACGACCAAAGTATGAAAAATGTATGTTGCTTCTACATTGATCATAAATGTAGTTTGATCATAAAGTTACTGGTTTTCTTCCCTGTGTCAGACACTTGGATTCAGGAGGCGGGATTAGTAAGGAGATTTTGTGACATCACAAAATCCTCTCATTTGAATATACCAATGGTAACGTCTTATTCTCTGACCTCATTTAAATAACTACCATCTTTTAACCAACATCGCAGAAGGCGTGTTCACAGAGGGGCGTGGTTTACATAACAAATCAAATCAAGCTTTATTTAGACAGCACATTTCAGGCATGGAATGCAACACAATGTGCTTCACAGGAAAAAAATGTAAAAAACTATTAAAATAAACACTGAAATATGTACTACACAACAAATGTAAGATAAAAAACTAAAGAATGACAAAAACAACACAGAGTTACATATGGGATAAAGAAAACGTACAGTCAAAAACACAATAGAAAATCTATATACAGTGTGTGAAATGTAGTAAGTTATGGAGGTAAGGCAATAAATAGGCCATAGTGCAAAATAATTACAATTTAGTATTAACACTGGAGTGATATTTGTGCAAAAGATGATGTGCAAATAGAGATACTGGGGTGCAAATTAGCAAAATAAATAACAATATGGGGATGAGGTAGTTGGGTGGGCTAATTACAGATGGGCTGTGTACAGGTGCAGTGATCGGTAAGCTGCTCTGACAACTGATGCTTAAAGTTAGTGAGGGAGATAAGAGTCTACAGCTTCAGAGATTTTTGCAGTTCGTTCCAGTCATTTGCAGCAGAGAACTGGAAGGAATAGCGCCCAAAGGAGGTGTTGGCTTTGGGGATGACCAGTGAGATATACCTGCTGGAGCGCATACTACGGGTGGGTGTTGCTATGGTGACCAATGAGCTAAGATAAGGCAGGGATTTGCCTAGCAGTGTTTTATAGATTACCTGGAGCCAGCGGGTTTGGAGACGAATATGTAGTGAGGGCCAGCCAACGAGAGCGTACAGGTCAAAATGGTGGGTAGTATATGAGGCTTTGGTGACAAAACGGATGGCACTGTGATAGACTTCATCCAATTTGCTGAGTAGTGTTGGAGGCTATTTTGTAAATGACATCGCTGAAGTCAAGGATCGGTAGGATAGTCAGTTTTAGCATGAGTGAAGGAGGCTTTGTTGCGAAATAGGAAGCCGATTCTAGATTTAGATTGGAGATTTCTTAATGTGAGTCTGGAAGGAGAGTTTACAGTCTAACCAGACACCTAGGTATTTGTAGGTGTCCACATATTCTAAGTCAGACCCGCCCAGAGTAGTGATTATAGTCGGGCGGGTGGGTGCAAGCAGCGTTCGGTTGAAGAGCATGCATTTAGTTTTACTGGTGTTTGAGAGCAGTTGGAGGCTACGGAAGGAGTGTTGTATGGCATTGAAGCTCGTTTGGAGGTTTGTTAACACAGTGTCCAATGAAGGGCCAGATGTATACAAAATGGTGTTGTCTGCGTAGAGGTGGATCTGAGAGTCACCAGCAGCAAGAGCGACATCATTGATATACACAGATAATAGAGTTGGCCCAATAATTGAACCCTGTGGCACCCCCATAGAGACTGCCAGAGGACCAGACAACAGGCCCTCCAATTTGACACATTGAACTCTATCTGAGAAGTAGTTGGTGAACCAGGTGAGGCAGTCATTTGGCAGTCATTTGAGAAACCAAGGCTATTTAGTCTGCCAATAAGAATGCGGTGATTGACAGAGTCGAAAGCCTTTGCCAGGTCGATGAAGACGGCTGCACAGTACTGAGGTGCACCCATGACCAGCTCGGAACCCAGATTGCATAGCGGAGAAGGTACGGTGGGATTCGAAATGGTCAGTGATCTGTTTTTTTTTTTTTTTTTTTTTTTTTTTAGGGGGTAGATCAGCTTTAATATTTCTGATAGATTGCATCACTTCCAATCCCCCATATGTTTTTTTTCTCGCAAATATATATATATATATATATATATATATATATATACATACATATATATATATATATATATATATATATATACAAACACACATACATATACACACACATATACATACATCCATACACACAAACATATCCTTTTTAAAATTATATTTCCCTTCATTACTTTCCAAACCCACCACCCCTTCCCCAATTGGAGTAAACTAGTGAACAACAACGCTTAGGCCTCTACTTCCAGCCCATACATACTATATAAATTTTATGGACACAGTCAAATTCTACAATAATTATATTTTGTTTGTTTTTACTCCTGAACTTCCTCCGATTGTTTTCACGATGTCCATCTGGTTTGCTTCTATATGCCATATTTTTCTAACTGTGCTCTTTCACAAAAGCTCTCAACCTATAACCTATATACTTATTATGGACACAGTATGCTTTAGATTAGTTATCTTGTTGTTATTAGTTGTTGTTATTAGTCCCATCCTTCAGCTCCATTCAACACCTCCCATCTATCTTGTAACACCATCCATATTGGATTTCTATTTGCCATATATTTTTCAACTGTACTGTGATGTTTTACAAAAGTTCTGAACCTTTCTATTCTCATTGTTTCTACAGATCGTAAATTGAATATAATTTTTTTTGCTAAAAGTATTATTATATTATTGATCGATTGACTATGACTTTTCAGATCACCCAGTAGTGCTATCTGCAGGGTTAGCTCCAGGTAAATATTGCAATCCTTTAGCCATTCCTGGACCTGTGTCCAAAAACAAGCTACAAATGGACAGTACCAAAACAAATTATCTAATGATTCTGTCTCTTCCCAAAAAAATCTGCAGAGCAGGGAAGATTGTATCCCCCATATAAATAACATTATATTGGTAGCAAGAATTTTATATAATAATTTAAATAGAAAAATTCTACGTTTTGAATCCGGCGTCATTTTGCGTATCAATTCATAAACACTATGCCATGGAATCGGTACGTCATAAATCTCTTCCCAACTATTTTGCAATCTATATGGGAAGGCTGTCAATCCTTTGGTCCTTAAATGAAACTGGTATACTTTTTTATTTATTACAATTTTCTTTAACCAATTATATTTTTTAATGCAAGGCCGACAGACAAGTTCCTTCCTTTTTCCACATTCCACTTTCCTTTTCCATTTTTGCAGTAATACTGCAACTATTTGGTTGTAATTTTGGGTAGAGCACAAATTTCCATATGTTTTTGTTAGCTGCATGTGCAATATAACTCCACCAGTCCTACTGATAATATCATTTACGAAGATTATAATTTTTTTAAACATTTGGTTGGTGATCTGTTTGTTAACTTGGCTTTCAAATACTTTCGAAAGGCAGGGCAGGATGGATATAGGTCTGTAACAGTTTGGATCTAGAGTGTCACCCCCTTTGAAGAGGGGGATGACCGCGGCAGCTTTCCAATCTCTGGGGATCTCAGACGATACGAAAGAGAGGTTGAACAGGCTAGTAATAGGGGTCGCGACAATTTCGGCAGCTAATTTTAGAAAGAAAGGGTCCAGATTGTCTAGCCCAGCTGATATGTAGGGGTCCAGATTTTGCAGCTCTTTCAGAACATCAGCTGTTTGAATTTGGGTGAAGGAGAAGCGAGGGGGGCATTGGCAAGTTGCAGCAGAGGGTGCAGAGCTGGTGGCCGGGGTAGGGGTAACCAGGTGGAAAGCATGGCCAGCCATAGCAAAAGGCTTGTTGAAATTCTCGATTATCGTTGATTTATCGGTGGTGACAGTGTTTCCTAGCCTCAGTGCAGTGGGCAGCTGGGAGGAGGTGCTCTTATTCTCCATGGACTTTACAGTGTCCCAAAACCTTTTGGAGTTAGTGCTACAGGATGCAAATTTCTGTTTGACAAAGCTAGCCTTTGCTTTCCTAACTGATTGTGTATATTGGTTCCTGACTTCCCTGAAAAGTTGCATATCGCGGGGGCTGTTCGATGCCAATGCAGTAATGCCACAGGATGTTTTTGTGCTGGTCAAGGGCAGTCAAGTCTGAGGTGAACCAGGGGCTATATCTGTTCTTAGTTCTGAATTTTTTGAAAGGGGCATGCTTATTTAAGATGGTGAGGAAAGCACTTTTAAAGAACAACCTGGCATCCTCTACTGACGGAATGAGGTCAATATCCATCCAGGATACCCGGGCCAGGTCAATTAGAAAAGCTTGCTCGCTAAAGTGTTTTAGGGAGCGTTTGACAGTGATGAGGGGTAGTCGTTTGACCGTGGACCTATTACGGACGCAGGCAATGAGGCAGTGATCACTGAGATCCTGGTTGAAAACAGCGAAGGTGAATGTAGAAGGTAAATTAGTCAGGATGATATCTATGAGGGTGCCCATGTTTACGGATTTAGGGTTGTACCTGGTAGGTTCCTTGATAATTTGTGTGAGATTGAGAGCATCTAGAGCATGGGTTAACCTCTACATCACCAGAGGAACAGAAGAGGGATATAATAAGGATACGGCTAAAGGCTTTAAGAACTGGTCTTCTAGTACATTGGGTACAGAGAATAAAAGGGGCAGATTTCCGGGCGTTGTAGAATAGATTTAGGGCATTATGTACAGACAAGGATATGGAAGGATATGAGTACAGTGGAGGTAAACCTAAGCGTTGGGTAACGCTGAAAGAGATAGCATCACTGGAGGCACTGATTGAGCTCTCCGCGTGTATGCGGGGTGGGACAAAGGAGCTATCTGAGGCAGGTTGAGCGGGACTGGGGGCTCTACAGTGAAATAATACAATAAGAACTAACCTAAACAGCAATAAGCAAGGCATATTTACATTTTAGCAGACGATCTTATCCAGAGCGACTTACAGTTAGTGAGTGCATACATTATTATTTAATTTTTTTCATACTGGCCCCCCATGGGAATCAAACCCACAACCCTGGCGTTGCAAACGCCATGCTCTACCAACTGAGCTACATCGCTGCCAGCCATTCCCTCCCCTACCCTGGACGACACAGGGCCAATTGTGCTCCGCCCCAGAGCCTGGATTCGAACCAGGATCTCTAGTGGCACAGCTAGCACTGCAATGCAGTGCCTTAGACCACTGCGCCACTCAGGGGCACATATTGACATGGGAGAAAGGCATAAATCAATCACAGGTGTTATTCAAGAGAGCTAAGACAGCTGGTAATGGCGATGAAAGTTTGGGCTGAGGCTAAACAGATAAACAGGATGGGGTACTGTATAAAGGAACAGTCCAGCAGGCATCAGCTGTGTAGCTGAGTGATCATAAGGTCCAGTGAACAGCAATAGCTGAGTCCGGGAGCAGTTCAGTGGCTGCTACGGCACAGGCGAGCAGGAGGCACGGCTGTTGATTGCGTGTGCTAGCGGGCCGGGACTAGCAGATGGATCTTCATGGTCGTTGCAACAAGAAACCTGTTGAAACCACATCAGATGATTACATCGGCAGACCAGTCATGATGGATTGGCGGGGCTCCGTGTCAACACTAGGAGGTCCCGTCCGGTTGACAGAGAGGTAGATAGCCGGGAGATGGGCCTGGCTCGAGGCTAGCTCAAGGCTAACTGGTGCTTGCGTTGGGACAGTGGTGATTAGCCAACAACAACAACAGCCATTCGGTTGCAGCTAGCTAGTTGCGATGATCCGGTGTTGAGTTCCAGTGATTCAGTGATTATGGCCGAAAATCCGATATGCTCTGGGTCGATAGTTCGCTGTGCAGACTTTGCAGACTGGCCGATAAATGTCCAGGCTAGAGCTAGAGCTGGCTGGTAGGTAGTGCAGGCCATGGACAATGGTGAAGAGCGCTAACGGTGGCTAATAGCAAGTCCAATGTTAGCTAGATAGCTAGTTAGCTGGCTAGCTGGCTAGTTTCAGCCGGAGGTTCTAGATAAAAGGTATAAAGAAATAATAGAATCCGTTCCACATTAGGTGAGGCAGGTTGCAGGAAAGTATATTTAGTTAAAGGATGAAAAGTGAGATTGAGAAATATATACGAAAAAGACAAAAAACTAAAAACAGGCTATTTACACGAGGACACTACAGAATGCACTGCTACACCATCTTGGTGATGTGTGATTCGAAATGTAGTTCATAATAATTTTTTGAACTGGTGTTTTATCTTTATTGCCCCCCCCCCCCCCCCCCTCCGCACCACACTAAGCCACACTAAGCCACGCCTCCAATAATTTCCCAGTGTGCCTTGCCTTTTCAATTGAATTGTAGAGTTAACATCCATGACTGTATTTGTTATTGACAGAGACACGGTTGTTGAATTAATTAATTTTCAGTGCTGAGGCCTTCACCAAGTGAGTTCCTATTGTAGGTTAATATTATCACTATAATTGAATCATTAGATACAGTTATCGTAAGGCCTTCTACAGTGGCCTGAAACTCATAGTTTACAGGCCACATAAGGCCTGCAAGTAGGGTTGAAAAATTCTACAAACTTTCCCCCCCAAATTATAGTAATCTTCCATCCAGGCTTGCTGAAAAACCTGGGATCTGCACTCTAAATCACATTATCACGGCTTGCAAAGTGATGTGTAATTCATGTTGGAATCTAGCCAGCGTTAGGCTATCCAACAGTTGTAATTTGCATTCATAATGAATGCCAGGGTTAAGAACAGTGGGAGGAAACTACCTAAACCATTTAAACTGGAACAACCATTTCAGTAACGGGTGCAAAAATTCAATGATTGGATTAGTTTAGAAAAACAAATATTAATTTTTGTGTTGCATAACATTTAATCAAGCAATCACTCAATGTACATGCTGGGGAAAAAGTTAATTTGTTATATCTTTAAAAAAGTAGTTGGTGTGACTTTTAGTTTTGAGTCAGTACCACATTAACATTTTAAGTAATAATGACTTTTCATTGACTTTGAGTACAACTTACTAGAAGTATTTGAGTTAAAATGCCTTGGGGTTTACAGTGTAGCGAGCTAGCTTGATAAACAGTGCTGACAATTCAATTTTGGGCTAACTAGCTAAATTAAACAGCCAACAATTTTGTCTATATTGATGCTGTTACAATAATCAACCAGTTGGATAAACAAATAATTTGTGAAACCATGACATAATGTATGGTCCCGTGTGTCTCTGTTGATCGAGCGCGGCACTCGCGACGGCAATGTTATGGGTTCGATTCCCATGGTGACCAGTACAAACATATATGAAACATTTATGCACGCACTACTATAAATTGCTCTGGATAAGAGTGTCTGCTAAATTACTTAAATGTATGACAGGATTGGATGTTGCATGCAATTTTAATGTTGTTTGAGTTGCTTTGTGTATCATCAAAGTTGCTTGAAATAATCTCACTGCTTACTGTGTCCATGTTGCTTGACATGGGCGTTTTCAAAGAACCATCAGTCAAGGTGAGCTCTCCACCCAGTCTGTCTTTTCAGACTTCCTGGTAGTTTGACATGAGAGCAGTAGTAATTTTGGCACACTTTTTAGATTTAGTCTAGTCTCAGTCATTTTGACTAAAATATAATTAAAGTGGAACTGACAGCATTCAAACTAATATAATAATAATAATATGCCATTTAGCAGACGCTTTTATCCAAAGCGACTTACAGTCATGCGTGCATACATTTTTTCTTTTTTTTTTTTTGTGTATGGGTGGTCCCGGGGATCGAACCCACTACCTTGGCGTTACAAGCGCCATGCTCTACCAGCTGAGCTACAGAGGACCAAAAACTACTTTGCAGATATGAAACAAACAGACAATCATAACATCAGTCAAAAATATCAAATTCCCAGTTTATGCTACAAAACCAACTTTATAAGAGGTTTTAAAAATAGGTTCTATTTGACTCAACATTCCATGACGCACACTAAGGCATTGTCAGCAAAATAGATGGATGCAGTTCAATGTATGTTTAATATAATTTACCAATACATTTGTTGGTAGTCCCCAAAATATTGCTATCAGGTTGTAAACGTGGTCCTCTGTAGCTCAGCTGGTAGAGCACGGCGCTTGTAATGCCAAGGTAGTGGGTTCGATCCCCGGGACCACCCATACACAAAAGAATGTATGCACGCATGACTGTAAGTTGCTTTGGATAAAAGCGTCTGCTAAATGGCATATTATTATTATTATAAATCACAGCTGGCCTGGTACAATGTTTGCTGCTTCCATTCGGGATGCAGTGTTTCAGTTTTTATGACTCAATATTTTGGACAAAAATGGACGAATGTAACTAAGGTTGGGAATGTCAATACAATCAAACTAGCAAGGGCAATGATCACAAGTCAGTCATAACGTGGCTAATATGCTAGCGTATCTATTTATGTAGCAAGCTAAAAACACAGAGCCTAACGTTACGATAGCTAGCTAGCTAGCTGCTAGGAGGACATCATGTCATTGGAGGAGTGGTTGACTGACTGACTTTTTCCCCTCGTATCGTTTTTCGGTGGCTACACAGCTAGAGATGCACCTGTCATTTGGTTAGCTAGCAAGAAATGTGAAACGCTTTGCTAGCTAGCTAAGCTGAATGACTGTTAACCAGTTATCATGTCTCTTGCGCTCGCAAATTCACTCTGGTTAGCTATCTACTCTGATTTCAGAGCACTCTTGTCTGAGTGTGCCAGAGCGCAGAATAACTGATGAATTTACCAATGCGCAACACCCGCTGAATATGACTGGTGTCAGTAAACTTAGGCAAAAAATGTAATAGTTAGTCACGAACGCTCAATATAACATGTAAACAGCCTTACATGCTCTGCTAGTGCGAGTAAAATGGTAAATGAGGTGTTCTCTCCTTTGTGTCTGGAAGTAGCTAGCTAGCCAACTTTAGCCAGTTAGCTTGGGTGCTTGGTTGGGACAACGTATGTGTTGGCAGGCTAGCTGCAGAAGGACAAGCAGGCTATTCCCCATCGTTTATCAGTGCAATTTTGACAGCCAACTAGCTGAAAAAGTTTGAGGGTTTATCTAATCTTCCTCCGTTACATTTTAGCTCATCTTGCTCTGGCTGGCATTAGTTTTGATCTTGTAGTTGATGTGCATATGAGGAAAGATAGCCTACCTTTTTATGGTTGTTTGATCAATAGGACTGTGAAGTTCCCAAATGTAAGAGGACTCCCGTGGTATTTAGCTACATATTTGCAGAAATCCATTCAAGTATATTTTGTCGCTTTTGCCGAATGTGTTCTAATTATCTAAAGTGGGCAGTGGTCTAAGGCACTGCATCGCAGTGCTAACTGTGTCACTAGAGATCCTGGTTCGAATCCAGGCTCTGTCGCAGCCGGCCGCGACCGGGAGACTCATGGGCGGCGCACAATTGGCCCAGCGTCGTCCAGGGTAGGGGAGGGAATGGCCGGCAGGGATGTAGCTCAGTTGATAGAGCATGGCGTTTGCAACGCCAGGGTTGTGGGTTCGATTCCCACAGGGGGCTAGTATAAAAAAATAAAAAAATATGTAAGTCGCTCTGGATAAGAGCGTCTGCTAAATGACTAAAATGTAAATGTAAATGTAAAGTCGTGCTGTTGCAACTGCCTGTAAACACACAGTCCAGGCCCTTGTGTCAAATGGCTTGTTTGCATATAGGCCTACCGTACCTCTGATTGGCTATGGTGCACTGGTATGCGTAGACTCCGGTCCTGGATGAAAAACCCTTGAATGAATAGGTGTGTCCAAACTTTTGATTGGTAGTGTATACTAAATATAGTCACGTTACCAAATAATTGAATTAAACACACTGCTTTGCAATAGTCTACAGTAGCTTCAACAGCACTCTGTAGGGTAGCACCTTGGTGTTGCTGGAGGACAGCTAGTTTCGGTCCTCATCTGGGTACATTGACTTCAATAAAAAACCTAGGAGGCTCATGGTTCTCACCCCCTTCCATAGACTTACAGTGGGGAAAAAAAAGTATTTAGTCAGCCACCAATTAAGCAAGTTCTCCCACTTAAAAAGATGAAAGAGGCCTGTAATTTTCATCATAGGTACACGTCAACTATGACAGACAAAATTAGGAAAAAAAATCCAGAAAATCACATTGTAGGATTTGTAATGAATTTATTTGCAAATTATGGTGGAAAATAAGTATTTGGTCAATAACAAAAGTTTCTCAATACTTTGTTATATACCCTTTGTTGGCAATGACACAGGTCAAACGTTTTCTGTAAGTCTTCACAAGGTTTTCACACACTGTTGCTGGTAATTTGGCCCATTCCTCCATGCAGATCTCCTCTAGAGAAGTGATGTTTTGGGGCTGTCGCTGGGCAATACGGACTTTCAACTCCCTCCAAAGATATTCTATGGGGTTGAGATCTGGAGACTGGCTAGTCCACTCCAGGACCTTGAAATGCTTCTTACGAAGCCACTCCTTCGTTGCCCGGGTGGTGTGTTTGGGATCATTGTCATGCTGAAAGACCCAGCCACATTTCATCTTCATTGCCCTTGCTGATGGAAGGAGGTTTTCACTCAAAATCTCACGATACATGGCCCCATTCATTCTTTCCTTTACACGGATCAGTCGTCCTGGTCCCTTTGCAGAAAAAAAGCCCCAAAGCATGATGTTTCCACCCCCATGCTTCACAGTAGGTATGGTGTTCTTTGGATGCAACATCAGCATTCTTTGTCCTCCAAAAAAGACGAGTTGAGTTTTTACCAAAAAGTTCTATTTTGGTTTCATCTGACCATATGACATTCTCCCAATCCTCTTCTGGATCATCCAAATGCATTCTAGCAAACTTCAGACGGGCCTGGACATGTACTGGCTTAAGCAGGGGGACACGTCTAGCACTGCAGGATTTGAGTCCCTGGCGGCGTAGTGTGTTACTGATGGTAGGGTTTGTTACTTTGGTCCCAGCTCTCTGCAGGTCATTCACTAGGTCCCCCCGTGTGGTTCTGGGATTTTTGCTCACCGTTCTTGTGATCATTTTGACCCCACGGGGTGAGATCTTGCGTGGAGCCCCAGATCGTGGGAGATTATCAGTGGTCTTGTATGTCTTCCATTTCCTAATAATTGCTCCCACAGTTGATTTCTTCAAACCAAGCTGCTTACCTATTGCAGCGTCAGTCTTCCCAGCCTGGTGCAGGTCTACAATTTTGTTTCTGGTGTCCTTTGACAGCTATTTGGTCTTGGCCATAGTGGATTTTGGAGTGTGACTGTTTGAGGTTGTGGACAGGTGTCTTTTATACTGATAACAAGTTCAAACAGGTGCCATTAATACAGGTAACGAGTGTAGGACAGAGGAGCCTCTTAAAGAAGAAGTTACAGGTCTGTGAGAGCCAGAAATCTTGCTTGTTTGTAGGTGACCAAATACTTATTTTCCACCATAATTTGCAAATAAATTCATTAAAAATTCTACAATGTGATTTTCTGGAAAAAAAAATCTCAATTTGTCTGTCATAGTTGACGTGTACCTATGATGAAAATTACAGGCCTCTCTCATCTTTTTAAGTGGGAGAACTTGCAAAATTGGTGGCTGACTAAATAATTTTTTCCCCCACTGTACACTGTAATAATGACAACTTCCGGAGGATGTCCTCCAACCTATCAGAGGCTCTTGCAGCATGAACTCCACTCCAAACTCCACTATGGCCAAGACCAAAGAGCTGTCAAAGGACACCAGAAACAAAATTGTAGACCTGCACCAGGCTGGGAAGACTGAATCTGCAATAGGTAAGCAGCTTGGTTTGAAGAAATCAACTGTGGGAGCAATTATTAGGAAATGGAAGACATACAAGACCACTGATAATCTCCCTCGATCTGGGGCTCCACGCAAGATCTCACCCCGTGGGGTCAAAATGATCACAAGAACGGTGAGCAAAAATCCCAGAACCACACGGGGGGACCTAGTGAATGACCTGCAGAGAGCTGGGACCAAAGTAACAAAGCCTACCATCAGTAACACACTACGCCGCCAGGGACTCAAATCCTGCAGTGCCAGACGTGTCCCCCTGCTTAAGCCAGTACATGTCCAGGCCCGTCTGAAGTTTGCTAGAGTGCATTTGGATGATCCAGAAGAGGATTGGGAGAATGTCATATGGTCAGATGAAACCAAAATAGAACTTTTTGGTAAAAACTCAACTCGTTGTGTTTGGAGGACAAAGAATGCTGAGTTGCATCCAAAGAACACCATACCTACTGTGAAGCATGGCGGTGGAAACATCATGCTTTGGGGCTGTTTTTCTGCAAAGGGACCAGGACGACTGATCAGTGTAAAGGAAAGAATGAATGGAGCCATGTATCGTGAGATTTTGAGTGAAAACCTCCTTCCATCAGCAAGGACATTGAAGATGAAACGTGGCTGGGTCTTTCAGCATGACAATGATCCCAAACACACCGCCCGGGCAACGAAGGAGTGGCTTCGTAAGAAGCATTTCAAGGTCCTGGAGTGGCCTAACCAGTCTCCAGATCTCAACCCCAAAGAAAATCTTTGGAGGGAGTTGAAAGTCTGTGTTGCCCAGCGACAGCCCCAAAACATCACTGCTCTAGAGGTGATCTGCATGGAGGAATGGGCCAAAATACCAGCAACAGTGTGTGAAAACCTTGTGAAGACTTACAGACAACGTTTGACCTGTGTCATTGCCAACAAAGGGTATATAACAAAGTATTGAGAAACTTTTGTTATTGACCAAAGACTTATTTTCCACCATAATTTTCAAATAAATTCATTAAAATCCTACAATTTGATTTTCTGGATTTTTCTTTCTCATTTTGTCTGTCATAGTTGACGTGTACCTATGATGAAAATTACAGGCCTCTCTCATCTTTTTAAGTGGGAGAACTTGCACAATTGGTGGCTGACTAAATACTTTTTTCCCCACTGTATATAAATACATGTAGCCTCAGAAACAAAGTTCATGAGATTAGTAATTTGCTATTCTTAGATTATATTAATATATTAGCCATTTATGAGACTCACTTTTGATGATACAGCTGTAGGAATACAAGGATATAACATCTATAGAAAAGACAGGAATGTCTATGGGAAGGGGTTGCCTTATATAGTCAGAGCCATATTCCTGTAAAGCTAGTGAGGATCTCATGACAAATGAAGCAGAAATGCTGTGGTTGCAGGTTCACCTGCCTCATCTGAAGCCTTTTCTTTTAGGGTGCTGCTATAGGCCACCAAGTGCAAACTGTCAGTGTCTGGAGAATATGTGTGTGATGTTGGATAAGGTCTCTCATGCTAACATAAGTATTCACACCCCTGAGTCAATACTTTGTAGAAGCATCTTTGGCGGCGATTACAGCTTTGAGTCGTCTTGGGTATGTCTGTATCAGCTTTGCACATCTGGATTTGGGGATTTTCTCCCATTCTTCCTTGCAGATTTTCTCAAGCTCTGTGAAATTAGATGGGGAGCGGAGGTGAACAACAATCTTCAACTCTTTCCACCGTTTTTCAATGGGATTCAAGTCTGGGCTTTGACTGGGCCACTCAAGGATTTTCACATTCTTGTTCTGAAGTCATTCCAGCGTTGTTTTGGCTGTATGCTTGGGGTCATTGTCCTGCTGGAACATAAATCTTCGCCAAAGAGTAAATGTTTTGTCTCATCAGACCACAGAATCTTTAGCCTTATGTTCTGAGTCTTCCACGTGCATTTTTGCAAACTCCAGGCGTGCTGTCATGTGCCTTTTTCTCAGGAGTGGCTTCCGTCTGGCCACTCTCCTATAAAGCCGAGTTTGGTGAAGTGCTGTAGAGACTTGTCCTTCTGGCAGGTTCTCCCATCTCAGCCAAGGAACTCTGTAGTTCTGTCAGAGTGGTCATTGGGTTCTTGGTCACCTCCCTGATCAAAATCCTTCTTGCCCGATTGCTCAGTTTGGTCAGACAGCCAGCTCTAGGCAGAGTCTGGGTAGTTCCATATTTTTTCAATTTCCCAATGATGGAGACCACTGTGCTCTTGGAAACTTTCAACAGTCTAGAAATTGTTTTATACCCTTCCCCAGATATATGCCTCATCACACTTCTATATCGGAGCTCCAAGGACAGTTGCTTGGATTTCATGGTATAGTTTCTGCTCTGACATGCACTGTCAACTGTGGGACCTTATATAGACAGGTGTGTTTCTTTCTAAATCATGTCCAAACAATTGAACTGGCCACAGGTGGACTCTAATCAAGGATGAGCAAAGGAAATCAGATGCACCTGAACCAAATTTGGAGTGTAATACCTATGTAAATTAAATATTTCATTTTCAATACATTTGCAAAAATGTCTAAAAACATGTTTTCACTTTGTCATTATAGGGTATTGTGTGTAGATGGGTGAGAAAAAAATCAATTTAATCGATTTTGAATTCAGGCTGTAACACACCAAAATGTGGAATAAGTCAAGGGGTATGAATACTTTCTGAAGACACACTACTATGGGTACCAAAAACAGATTTAATGCGTCGCTCAGTTATGTATAGAGCCATGTCATCATGGAATGCTCCGCCACCAGAGGTTACTCAGGCAAAAAGCAAGTTTTGCTTTAAAAAACAGATAGAAAACATATTGTATCACAACGCCTCTCCTCTTTATAAAGATCAAATTTAACTGTACCATATATAACAATATGAATATGTATATATGAATAGTGTGTAAATATTTATGTTGTCTCTTGGTGTCTTTCCATTACATAACTTAATATAATCCTATTTTTTATTTTGAATTTATAGTAATATCTTATGTTGTTCTTGTCGATAACTGTTCAGTACTATGTCATGTATTTGTACTGTACATTTTATGTGGACCCCAGGAAGAGAAGCTGCTGCATGTGTGGTAGCTAATGGGGATCCTAATAAAACCAAACCAAACCACTGTAGCTAGCGACCTCCACCTAATAATTATCATATAAAACTAATGTCATTACCATCACAATAAACTTAAACGGGAGGCAACAGTCATATAATATAATTGGCTTAACAGCCAATGTGTATTATTTAACATTACTATTAAAATAGTACTCACTTATAGGAATGGGTAACTGTTTACAAGTTGCTAGCTATCCCATAAAGCCATCACCGAAAACCACATATTTTAATCTTCTTCTGTGGTTTGGTCACTTCCTGTTCTTCAACGGACTCTGGCTAGACTGAAGACGACGCAAAGTTTGGAAAAATGTAAAGTATGCAGCGTCCGTCTCGCAACGGAGCCTTCAACCGCAAGGGGGCGTTGCGATTCTACTCCATTGTGGAAGTCCCCATTGAAATTAATGACATCCAGCGTAACTTAACGGAGGGCCTATGGTCAATGATGTCACCATTATAAAATATACCATAGATAGGGTATGTGATTCTTTGGGTAACTATAGATATTGTAGGTGCAGTAAAGGAGGCCTTAGGTGTATCTCAACACTTTCTCAGAGAAGCCATTGATGCTACACAGTCAAGTATTTGTGAAATTGTGTGAGTATACAAGAGTTATATGCCACCAGACATGTATCTGATGATGGCACTGCAGAGATGGATAGCTGCCGTGTTACGGGCTCCTGACCAATTCTGCTATTTTGTGTGTTATTTTATGCTGATCTCAACTTTTCTTGTACATAATATTACCGCCATAATTTCCTACGACCGAAAACAGCTTCTAGACATCAGAACAGCAATCACTAACCTCGATTTGGATGAAGATTTCTACCTCAACGAGTCGGCAGCTGTGGATGTACTGCTCATCTCGGACCAGACCCTAATCTCCGGGACTCGACAGAGGAAGAGACAGCACAAGACAGGCAAACGAGCAGGCTCCCTGACAAGACTACGTCCACGAGTAAATAAACAGCCTCTACCCTCCGTTCTATTGGCGAACGTACAATCACTAGAGAAAAAATGGACGAGCTCCGTTTGAGACTATCCTATCAACGGGACGTGAAGAACTGTATTATGTTATGTTTCTCAGAGTTGTGGCTGAACAAGGACATGGATAATATACATCTAGCTGGTTTTTCTATGCATCGTCAAGACCGAACGGCAGCTTTGGGTAAGGTTAAGGGGGAGGTGTGTGTCTCTTTGTTAACAACAGCTGGTGCGCAATCTCTAATTTTAAGGAAGTCTCAAGGTTTGTCTCGCGTGACTTGGAATACCCCATTATTAAACTGCAGACCATACCATTTACCAAGAGATTTTTAATCTATATTCTTTTAAGCTGTCTCTTTGAGAAACAATAAGAAACCCGCACACTGCTCTTGCTAGTATCACTGCTCTTTATTTAGCTTTACGTATCGGCCTTCGTCAGAGCTTTTAAAATAGTATGTTTTGTACAAACATAGATATTCAAACATTTTGTATTTATTTTATACAACGGAAATATGATGATGATGGGCATGGTTTGGGATCGAAGTGATGTGTATAGGTTTAGGCACCTGTATTATGGTAAAATTAGACCCTCAAAATAAGGCCTTATGAAATACATATGGTATTGTGTTAAATAATATATTTTTTAATGGTAACATACTCACTTAGGATCTCACTTGGTGAAGTCCGTAGGACCGAAAATGTATGAATGCAACAACCATGTCTCTGTCACTAACAAATTCAGTCATGGGCAGTAACTCTACAATTTATTTGAAAGGCAAGGCACTCTGGGAAATATTTGAATAAGGCTTTACACTAAGCAGTGTGTTAATTTAACACTATTCTGGTATCTATATGGGTCCACAGACTCAACCCTTTCAGTGTTGATTTAACACTCTCAGTGTAAATTCATATATTATTTACACTGGAGAATTTTCTGTGCAAGGATGTCCCCAAGGAAAATACTGTAAATCTACAACTAGTTACTGTATTTTTACAGCTAAATGAAGGTGTTAACGGACAGTATGCTGATTACTTGGGACTCAACCTCACTTGGGATTTTAACTCACAACCTCTTGGTTGCTAGCTACTTGGTTGCTAGCTACCATGTCAATTATCCAACTCCAAATTCTTAAGGTTACATTTACATTTAAATGTTTTGTCATTTAGCAGATGCTCTTATCCAGAGCGACTTACAGTTAGTGAGTGCTTACATTTTTTTTCTATATATATTTTTTTTCATACTGGCCGATTCTAGATTTAACTTTGGATTGGAGATGCTTAATGTGAGTCTGGAAGGAGAGTTTACGGTATAACCAGACACCTAGGTATTTGTAGTTGTCCACATATTCTAAGTCAGACCCGCGGGTGCAAGCAGCGTTCGATTGAAAAGCATGCATTTAGTTTTACTAGCGTTTAAGAGCAGTTGGAGGCTACGGAAGGAGTGTTGTATGGCATTGAAGCTCGTTTGGAGGTTTGTTAACACAGTGTCCAATGAAGGGCCAGATGTATACAAAATGGTGTCGTCTGCGTAGAGGTGGATCTGAGTCACCAGCAGCAAGAGGGACATCATTGATATACACAGAGAATAGAGTCAGCCCGAGAATTGAACCCTGAGACTGCCAGAGGTCCAGAGAACAGGCCCTCCGATTTGACACATTGAACTCTATGTAATACCTTGCTAAAACCAAGTATAGAGTTTATTTGTTATAATTCATTGGTATTAGATTTAAAAGGTGATCGAATAGCTCCTGATTTGTAATGTCATTAATGCATTTCTTTTGAAGCAATGTTTAAATTTTTTTTACAAGTGAATAGGTTGGTTTACTTTTAAGTTTAAGTTTTCCACGTATCTCGTTAAAGTTTTGACCAATCAGGTGACTTGTTAAGTTGTGGCCAATGGGAGAGTGGACTGGTTGCTGGGAAAGAAAAGAGAGGGAAAGGTTGAAAGAAGGGAGAGGACAGATGTTAGTGGGGTTGGTGAAGGAAAAACGACCAAAGGAAACGATAAAGAGAGAACAAAACCATACCTACAGAGTTTTTTAAAGGGAAATCCTGATTTTATTTCTATAAGAGAGTGTTTATTATTTCGTTAAGAAAGACCTAGTGGAGACTGAAGCTGCCGTCGCATTGTGGAGACATTCGACATCCTAGAGGTTAGCCTAGCATCGTGCAAGACTTGGAGAGAATTGCTTGTGACGATCAACGAGTTCGGGTTTCCAACGGATGTCTGTTGCTGCTACCGAATACTGGCTGCATTGATAGCTGTGTTCGCTGTGGATCTTGTGAGAACACCTGCACGGAACTACTATATTTTGCTGAGGCATTATCTACAAGTAGTGAGTAACTACAAATGTGGGGTGGACTTCGGGACTTTATGTATGTCTTCAATTTTTTTATGAGCTCCAACGCGCGCCCAGGGTTTAAGCAAGCTTGCAAATAATTTGGACATGGGTTGTGGAAAAATCATTGATGTTTATTATTTTTATTTATTTTGATGTGATACATTGAACATTTGATTAATATAGATCTTGAACCTTATGTCTGTTGTATTGGTGGAGTCATTTACTGTTTCAGTTTCATTTAATGCATGGGAAAGCATATCCTTATAATAATAACCAAGTCTATAATCATTCTATCTGAAGTTAATACCCTATTTGTCATTCACCCTAGCAAGTTTACAATAGGGATTCTTATTGGAGATGTCCTTCTCACCTAATATCCCATGCTGTTCAGATATTCTAAATAAGGTAATATTGTGAGAGTCAAATTAGAGCCTGGTGAGAGGGTTACATCTATCTGAGAAGTAGTTGGTGAACCAGGCGAGGCAGTCATTTGAGAAACCAAGGCTATTTAGTCTGCCAATAAGAATGTGGTGGTTGACAGAGTCGAAAGCCTTGGCCAGGTCGATGAAGACGGCTGCACAGTACTGTCTATTATCGATCGCGGTTATAATATCGTTTAGGACCTTGAGCGTGGCTGAAGTGCACCCATGACCAGCTCTGAAACCGGATTGCATAGCGGAGAAGGTACGGTGGGATTCGAAATGGTCAGTGATCTGTTTGTTAACTTGGCTTTCAAATACTTTTGAAAGGCAGGGCAGGATGGATATAGGTCTGTAACAGTTTGGATCTAGAGTGTCACCCCCTTTGAAGAGGGGGATGACCGCGGCAGCTTTCCGATCTCTGGGGATCTCAGACGTAACGAAAGAGAGGTTGAACAGGCTAGTAATAGGGGTTGCGACAATTTCGGCGGCTAGTTTTAGAAAGAAAGGGTCCAGATTGTCTAGCCCAGCTGATTTGTAGGGGTCCAGATTTTGCAGCTCTTTCAGAACATCAGCTGTCTGAATTTGTGTGAAGGAAAAGCGGGGGGGGGGCATGGGCAAGTTGCAGCGGAGGGTGCAGAGTTGGTGGCCGGGGTAGTGGTAGCCAGGTGGAAAGCATGGCCAGCCGTAGCAAAATGCTTGTTGAAATTCTCGATTATTGTAGATTTATCGGTGGTGATAGTGTTTCCTAGCTTCAGTGCAGTGGGCAGCTGGGAGGAAGTGCTCTTATTCTCCATGGACTTTACAGTGTCCCAAAACATTTTGGAGTTAGTGCTACAGGATGCAAATTAATGTTTGAAAAAGTTAGCCTTTGCTTTCCTGACTGCTTGTGTATATTGGTTCCTAACTTACCTGAAAAGTTGCATATCGCGGGGGCTATTTGATGCTAATGCAGTACGCCACAGGATGTTTTTGTGCTGGTCAAGGGCAGTCAAGTCTGAGGAGAACCAGGTGCTACATCTGTTCTTAGTTCTGTATTTTTTGAATGGGGCATGTTTATTTAAGATTGAGAGGAAATTACTTTTAAAGAACAACCAGGCATCCTCTACTGACGGAATGAGATCTATATCCATCCAGGATACCTGGGCAAGGTCAATTAGGAAGGCCTGCTCGCTAAAGTGTTTTAGGGAGCGTTTGACAGTGATGAGGGGTGGTCGTTTGACCGCGGACCCGTTACGGACACAGGCAATAAGGCAGTGATCGCTGAGATCCTGGTTGAAGACAGCGGAGGTGTATTTAGAGGGTAAGTTAGTCAGGATGATATCTATGAGGGTACCCATGTTTACGGATTTAGGGTTGTACCTGGTAGGTTCATTGATAATTTGTGTGAGATTGAGGGCATCTAGTTTGGATTGTAGGATGGCCGGGGTGTTAAGCATATCCCAATTTAGGTCACCAAGCAGTACGAACTCTGAGGATAAATGGGGGCCAATCAATTCACATATGGGGGCTGAGGGGGGTCTGTAGCAAGCGGCAACAGTGAGAGACTTATTTCTGGAAAGGTGGATTGTTAGAAGTAGAAGCTCAAACTGTTTGGACACAGACCTGGATAGTATGATAGAGCTCTGCAGGCTATCTCTACAGCAGATTGCAACTCCACCCCCTTTGGCAGTTCTATCTATACGGAAAATGTTATAGTTGGGGATGGAAATTTCAGAATTTTTGGTGGCCTTCCTAAGCCAGGATTCAGACACTGCTAGAACATCAGGGTTGGCGGAGTGTGCTAACGCAGTGAATAACTCAAACTTAGGAAGTAGACTTCTGATATTAACATGCAAGAAACCAAGGCTTTTGCGATTACAGAAGTCAACAAATGATAGCGCCTGTGGAGTAGGAGTGATACTGAGGGCTGCAGGGCCTGGGTTAGCCTCTACATCACCAGAGGAACAGAGGAGGACTAGAATAAGGATACGGCTAAAGGCTTTAAGAACTGGTCTTCTAGTGCGTTGGGTACATAGAATAAAGGGGACAGATTTCCGGCCGTTGTAGAAAAGATTCAGGGCATTATGTACAGACAAGGATATGGAAGAATATGAGGAAAGTGGAGGTAAACCTAAGCGTTGGGTAACAATGAAAGAGATAGCATCACTGGAGGCACCGATTTGAGTCGGTCTCCGCGTGTATGGGGGGTGGGACAAAGGAGCTATCTAAGGCAGGTTTAGCTGGGCTGGGGGATCCACAGTGAAATAGTACAATTAGAAATAACCGAAACAGCAATAAGCAAACCATATTGACATGGGAGAGAGGCATAAAGCAATCACAGGTGTAATTTGAGAGAGCTAAGACAACAGCTGGTAATGACGACACAGTTTGGGCTGAGGCTAAACATAAACAGGATGCGGTACCGTAAAAAGGAACAGTCCAGCAGGCATCAGCTGTATAGCTGAATTATCATAAGGTCCGGTGAACAGCAATAGGATAGTTCGGAGGTAGTTCGGGGGCTGCTAAAGCACTAGCGAGCAAGAGGCCATGGCTAGCGTGTGCTAGCGGGCCGGGGCTAGCAGATGGAATCTTCATGGTCGACGTCGTAACGGGAAGCCTGTTGTAACCACATCAGACGATTTCGTCGGCAGTACAGTCGTGTAGGATCGGCGGGGCGCCGTGTCAACACTAGGTGGTCCTGCCCGGTTGACAGAGAGGTAGATAGCTGGGAGATGGGCCTAGCTCAGGATGATTAGCCAAACCACAACGTCCATTTTGTTGCAGCTAGCTGGTAGCGATAAATCCGGAGTTAAAGGTCCAGTGATTCAGTGATTCCGGCAGAAAAACTGATATGTTCTGGGTCGATAACGCGCTGTGCAGACTGGCCGAATAATAGTCCAGGCTAGAGCTGGCTGGTAGGTGGTGCAGGCCACGGACAATGGTGAAAAACCGCTAATAGCAAGTAGCTAGTTAGCTGGCTACTCCCGTCCGGTAGACCGAGAGGTAGATAGCTGGGATATGGGCCTGGCTCTAGGCTAGCTCGAGGCTAACTGGTGCTTGCATTTGGGGCAGTGGTGATTAGCCAAACAGCAACATCCATTCGGTTGTGGCTAGCTAGTTGCGATCCGGTGATTAATGTCCAGTGATTAAATTATTCCGGTAGAAAAATCCAATGTTCTGGGTGAAATACCGCTAACTGTGGCTAATAGCAAGTAGCTAGTTAGCTGGCTAGCTAGTTTCAACTGGAGATTCTAGATAAAAGGTAAGTCAATAATAGAATCTGTTCCACATTGACTGAGGCGGGTTGCAGGAAAGTATATTTTGTAGAAGGATGAAAAGTCTGATAGGGAAATATGTACGAAAAATTTAAAAAAAACTGGGTATTTACAGGCTATTTACAGACACACGACAAAAACAGGACTGCACTACTACGCCATCTTGGATTGGATTGACATTAGTCAGGATGATATCTATGAGGGTGCCCATGTTTACGGATTTAGGGTTGTACCTGGTAGGTTCCTTGATAAATTGTGTGGGATTGAGAGCATCTAGTTTAGATTGTAGGTCACCAAGCAGTACGAACTCTGAGGATAGATGGGGGGCAATCAATTCACATATGGTGTCCAGGGCACAGCTGGGGGCTGAGGGGGGTCTGTAGCAAGCGGCAACAGTGAGAGACTTATTTCTGGAAAGGTGGATTTTTAGAAGTAGAAGCTCAAACTGTTTGGGCACAGACTTGGATAGTATGATAGAGCTGTGCAGGCTATCTCTACAGTAGATTGCAACTCCGCCCCCTTTGGCAGTTCTATCTAGACGGAAAATGTTGTAGTTGGGGATTGACATTTCTGAATTTTTGGTGGCCTTCCCAAACCAGGATTCAGACACTGCTAGAACATCAGGGTTGGCGGAGTGTGCTAACGCAGTGAATAACTCAAACTTAGGGAGGAGGCTTCTGATGTTAACATGCAAGAAACCAAGGCTTTTACAGTTACAGAAGTCAACAAATGATAGCGCCTGGGAAGTAGGAGTGAAACTTGGGGCTACAGGGCCTGGGTTAACCTCTACATCACCAGAGGAACAGAGGAGGAATAGAATAAGGATACGGCTAAAGGCTTTAAGAACTGGTCTTCTAGTGCGCTGGGTACAGAGAATAAAAGGGGCAGATATCCGGGCGTTGTAGAATAGATTCAGGGCATTATGTACAGACAAGGATATGGAAGGATATGAGTACAGTGGAGGTAAACCTAAGCGTTGGGTAACGATGAAAGAGATAGCATCACTGGAGGCACCGATTGAGCCGGGACAAAGGAGCTATCTGAGGCAGGTTGAGCGGGACTGGGGGCTCTACAGTGAAATAGTACAATAAGAACTAACCGAAACAGCAATAGGCAAGGCATATTGACATGGGAGAGAGGCATAAAGCAATCACAGGTGTTAATCGAGAGAGCTAAGACAACAGCTGGTAATGGCGACGAAAGTTTGGGCTGAGGCTAAACAGATAAACAGGATGGGGTACCGTATAAAGGAACAGTCCAGCAGGCATCAGCTGTGTAGCTGAGTGATGGTCCAGTGAAGGTCCAGTGAACAGCAATAGGTGAGTCCGGGAGAAGTTCGGTGGCTGTTACGGCACAGACGAGCTGGAGGCACGGCTGTTGATTGCGTGTGCTAGCGGGCCGGGGCTAGCAGATGGATCTTCATGGTCGTCGCAACGGGAAGCCTGTAGAAACCACATCAGACGATTACGTCGGCAGACCAGTCGTGATGGATCGGCGGGGCTCCGTGTCAACACTAGGAGGTCCCATCTGGTTGACATAGAGGTAGATAGCCGGCTCAAGGCTAACTGGTGATTGCTACTGGGCCCATGTATGCCAAATATGTAAGTTGGAAACACTGTATGTTTAAAGCACGGCGTGTATCTTAACAACACATTTTTATTTGCAGGCATCACCTGTGAAATCTCATGTGACATTTTTTAATCCACATAACGTGAGCATGTGAAAATCCATATGTGAAACTTCATGTGAAATATCATCACATGTGAAGTGTTCCAAAAACACATGGTTTCAAATGTGGAACTTGTGGAGAAAACTTGTGGAAATGTCACATGTGAAATCAAATGATTTTCCACATGTGAAATCATGTGTTTTTTCTGTAAGGGATGCACTGCTGCTATGGCTCCCTTTCACCTCAGAATAACATCTGAAAGGAAGCTGTCTTAAAGGGGCAATCCGGGTTTGGTACATCCATTTTTTGACTTTTAAGTTAATTTTATATTGATTGATTCTTGAAGAATATAACTTATAGTGCCTCATGAGCTTGCCCCTTTAAAATCCAATCAAAGCAAGTGTGACCATCTGGGTTTTAACCTAGGTTGTCAGCGTGCCACAAGACTGTTAGTCCGCTGAGCTAAAGCCCAGAGGAGAATAAAGGGGGAAATTGTGAACAGTACACATTAAAGACAACATTGCAAGTACCCCCACTCCAAAGCCAATCAATCATGTGGGTTATACTGCCACTATCTGGCCAGTTGGTGAAACCACAACACATCTATGTTGTTTTTGTTGTGATTTCAAACACTCTCAAAACAAAGAGCCCAATGTTCTAAACCAATGGAGAGGAAAGGACAGACACACTCAGATGAGTATCTATTTGATTTATTTACAGTGTGTGTGTGTGTGCGTACATGCGTGCACGCGCGTGCGTGCTTCCATGCTTGCGTGTCTCACCTGCGTGTGTGTCTTCCGAGAGAGGGGATGGTATAGGCCTATATCATAAAAGCTTCTTAGTATCTATTTCCAATAGAAGGCTGTATGTATTATTGGCCAGGGAGTTTATGAGGCTTCATAGCCTTTCAGTGTGTTTTACGACCGAGCGACTGTCTGTCCATCCGGGGGGGCCGGATCAGGCTTTTACTGGGCCCATAGAGGACTGGGGATGCGTCTCTAATGGCACCCGATTACCTATATAGTACCTTTGATCAGAGCCCTATGGATCCTGATCAAAAGTAGTGCACTATATAGGGAATAGGGTCTGATTCTGCATGCCTGGCCTAGAGGCATTAGGAACAACACTGTTCTATTCAACCAGCTCAATGCCAGCCCTATTCAACCAGCTCAATGCCAGCCCTCTCACTGTATGTCAATCTCAACCCTCTCTCTCTGCCTGTGCTTGTCTGTCTATTCCCGCAAGGCATAATATAAATGTCTGCTAGGTCCCGTGTATCTCAGTTGGTAGAGCATGGTATTTGCAACGCCAGGGTTGTGGGTTCAATTCCCACCGGGGGCCAGTACGAAAGAAAAAAATGTTTATGCCCTCACTAACTGTAAGTCGCTCTGGATAAGAGTGTCTGCTAAAATGACCAAAATGTTTTAAAAAAATGCTATTAATGGATTAATATTTGCCCCAGACTTGTTCATCTCAAGAATGCAACTCTCCAAATGGTCAAATCTATCATGTGTGTGTTTCTGTCTATAATTACATTGGCACAATGCCAGTGTTATTTGCTTCATATGGACCGGACAGATTCCTACCAGTCCTTGAGCAACGCCGGTCTCCATTGAAATCTAAAAATAGCTGCTCGCTGGCTATTGCTTGCCTCTGCTTTTCTCATTATATATGAGTTGTCATCGTTTACACTACAACACGTACAGTATGTAAGATCACTCAGACAGCACTACAGATGTTCTTGTGTCAAAGGGGGGGGGGGGGGGGGGGTGTCCGGTGTGTGTGTGTGTTTCCAGTGTGTGTGTGTCCAGTGTGTGTGTGTGTGTCAAGTGTGTGTGTGTGTTTCCAGTGTGTGTGTGTCCAGTGTGTGTGTGTGTGTCCATACTTACCCCGATGGTAAGTATGTGCTTGTCAATATTAGTGCTACAAGGGTCTGCTTTATTTTTCACTAGAAGGACAGCAACCCAGTTGTTAGATATCATGTATCATGTATTATTATTATATTATATGTAAACACTGATGTTCCCCATCTCTTTCGAGGTATGTTGAAGCCATGTTGAAGTCATAGATTTGACCGTATATTTAGATAGAGTATTTAGAGGCCTATATTTCTGCACCACTGCACACAGTCAAAATCAGGCTAAAAGCTGCTCTCCATCTAGCTCTCCAATTGTGTTGTAAACCATTCAGTCCCATGTCTTCCTCTTTCACTGCCAATAAAATGATTAGAACTTGAGAGTGAGTGTGTGTTTGCATAAGTGAAGTTGATGGATGAAGGAGGAGAAGGGGTTAGAGTTGGTTTAGTTCGGGGACTGCATCTGCCCTGAGTTGCCTTTATGGCCGGGACATGATGAACGCCCTAAAGGGTAGAGGTCAGATATGTCTGACGATGACGGGCTCAGTCTTGAGCTTGGGGAACCTTGGGGACGATCTGGAGAGCCTGAGGCTCCAGAAAGGGAGTTCAATGTCCAGGGGGGTTCAATAAGGCGTGGGCCACTGGGCCTTTCCTCCTCATGATGAATCAATGTCTCTGCCACTGGGGAGAGGGAGAAAAAACACAGCTTATCCACTTTGACCTCTTAGCACAGCGCTCAGGGGAGAAGCAGGCAGGGTTAGGTCTATCAGGCCCAGTCTAGTAACCTGTTCCTGAGTTACAGGTTATGACTAGAGCCACAGCGGACAGGGATCATGTTCTTAAACAACCACTGCCCTCAGACGCCCGCCCTTAGGGATTTATAGACCCTTTAGGAAAGAGGTGCACCTTGAGCCAGGGTCACCTTTGAAGAGGACGGTGATGTGAAAGCACAACAACTGTGTACGTGTGTTATGCCGCTGCATGTCTCTGTGTGTGTGTGTGTGTGTGTGTGTGTGTGTGTGTGTGTGTGTGTGTGTGTGTGTGTGTGTGTGTGTGTAAAGCAAGCAAGGTCAAATCTCAGATCACAGAGACACTGTTTTAATCTCACCCAGCTGCAAATCCAGCCAGGTCACACCAGATCAACTACAGTATTCAACTCTTTGTCCAGGTCCCCAGGACGTAGGGAGATGCCTTCAATACTGTGCCTTAGGGGCAACGTGAGCACCTATTACTATACAATCTAGTAGGCTCGCGACTTAGTCGGGCACTGTGGATGGGGATATAGGAAAGACTTCAACCGTGCGCTCTGGCTCCAAGGATCGCAGGTTCAATCCCAGTGAGACCTTGTTGGCACGTCTTTGACCTCTTCTCCCCTTCAGCCCTCTCCTTCCCAATTTAATTAAGAGAGAAAATGATTAAAGCTACAAATTACCCCCGTCCCGAGGAGCCTTTACTGTGGTGATAGCAAAAGCAGATGGTGACAGGGCCAGATGAGCCCCCACCCACCCCCCCCACGTGACAGAAAACTACATTTGCATTACATGAGTGTTAATTGCGTCTGTTGTCCTCTACCCCATCGGCCAGCGATTTTGAGCCTGTCACACACACACACACACACACACACACACACACACACACACACACACACTCACACACAATGAGGTGCCTGTCACTCTGCACCCAGGCACCCTCTGAAGGAGCGTTGATAGATTAAGGTGGACCTTCTGCTTGCATCTACTCTCATTGTGTTTCAGAAATTAAAAAATATTGTCTCCCCATAGACCCTAAGCAAAAGGGGGCAGCAGGGCAATAATGATATTGGATGGGGTAGCATGGAAAGGGGGTTGGATGGGGAGGTTTGGGGAGGTTTGTGGACAATGAATAGAAAAAAGCGATTATTTCACAGTCTTGTCCTTGAACCCATGAATGAGACAACCAGACCAATTGATATGGAGTGTTGTTGGACACTCCAGTGTAGCACAAGTGTTGACAAAATATTGTCAATCAATAACATGAGTATCAATCATCAATGACCTCAGTGTTTTGATTTTCTTTACAAATCAATTTGTTGATGTTCAGATATAATGGCTGTTCAAGAGTACGATATTAGAAAGATAAACAAGTTTATAGAAGTTATCGAGGGGACTGGGAAAAGGTCATTTAAAACAAACAAACAAATGAGGCCTATTGAACCAGCATAGTTTTGGAAAGAGTATAAGTCTAATGATTTCAATAGAACCATATGCTTCATCTGAAGGCCATGTATCTGATGTGGCCGACCCCCAACAAAGTGTTTGTTTATTATGAAATGATAAATCTGTCTAATCTCTGTCTCGTCTGTCCTCACACACATCTGTAGTAACTGTGTCCTGGCGCTTGAGCAATGGATGGCCTGGGGACCGGGTGGATGTGTGCATGTAAATGTGTGAGTGGGTGTGAGTGGGTGTTGGGGTTGAAGGTTCACTCAATAAAATCACCCCCAGATTGTGGAGGGGGGTGGGGGTTAAGGGGGTGGAAGGGGAGAGGCGTAGCATATCAGATTACAGTGACAGGAGGGAAATTTGGGGGTCACCCCTACACCCCTGCTACTGGCGTCAATCACCCCCCAGAGTGAGGAAGACATGGGGGATACTTATTTTGGGGTCCCTGTGTTGCTTCAATTCACCAGATCCCCCCTTTTACCTCTTTTGTCCTCATGTTGTCCTCTATGCTTATCCTACAGAATCCTTCACCACTGATCCACTAGGCCTAATTCAGGTTTCATAATTTAGGTCCTAAACATCCTAACATAACAATACGGAGAACACCCTAAGGAACCTCCCAACAAAGGAAAAGGCAATATGAAACATGTCCCAAATGTTGCCAAAATTGCATCCCATTTGTCTTGTCACCTATTCCTGACTCTACTCAATGATAATCTGTTGTGCCATAAAACCTCCATAAAGCTATATAATGGGACAATAGAGGAGGATACTTCATTACTTTGATTGAAGGGTAATGGAGAGCAGAAACACAGACAAAACACTGGACACATTAATGTTCTTTATCACGGCAAGCGACCCAGCTACACACCCACACACAATGCATGTAAATGACTGTGGGGTTTCTTTCCTTTCTCGCAAACAAGCTGTGATGGAAATAAACCTTAATGATCGCATGGCACACAGACAGTTAATGACCCCTCACATAGTTCAATAAGACAAAATGATCACTCAGTGAAGGTCTGGGGAGAGATTTATATTTATATTTAGAACCTCCATCCCCCCACCACGCCCTTCCTAATCTTCTGTCTGTCTTGGGATAAACATTTATTTGACTGTGGTGGATTTCTGAGGCTGTATGCATTAAGAATCTTAGAGTAGGAGTGCTGATCTAGGATCAATTTTGCCTGACCTTGGATCAAAACAGATCGTAGGTCAGGCTTACCATTCTGAGCCGCTTTATGAAGGCAGGCCCTGATAGACAAGCATTCACCTGTCATACTCAGATCTCACCACATGGCTCCAGTGTTAGCTAGTAAACTTTTAGCTAGAGCGCCAAGCTTCTTGGGCATAATTTTGCATATGTCATTACATCATATCACCACAAGATGGCATTATAATACATGTGTGCTGCTAGCCTATACCTAGAGTGCACTGTACATTTTAAGTGGATTTCCTGCATAGAATCAAATCATCCAGAAATGCACTTATCATTTCAGGTATAATGAGCATTATTTGGTCAGTCAGTTACTCTAATGTCTCAGACTGGCCTATAGTACCAACCTAGTCTGATGGGTCTACTGCTGCTTTTAGCTGTAAAAGACCTAGGGGAGCGGCCTGTGTGGTCCAATGTCAAGAGTGTGCAAAGCTGTCATCAAGGTAAAGGGTGGCTATTTGAAGAATCTCAAATAACACTTTTTTGGTTACTCCATATGTGTTATTTCATAGTTTTGATGTCTTCACTATTATTCTACAATGTAAAAAATAGTCAAAATATAGAAAAACCCTTGAATGAGTAAGTGTATCCAAACTTTTGACTGGTAGTGAATATATACACATCTCCCGTTTGGCATACCTCTTATGATGCGGGTTACAGCAGCACTGACAGACGTGTTGACTTGTCAACTGCTTTGGAGTTTTGAACAACCTTTACCCCCCTTTTGTTCCATGCTGGCTGAAGACCTAGCTAGCCAGTAACTAGCTAACACCAGAGGCAGATGAAAGGGGAAACATATAAGTATATTTGCCATAGATTAATAGGGTAAACATTAAATTATATTTGCTGACACCCAACAGTCAAATGTTGGCACCAGTAGAGTAGCTATCGAGGTATATAAACCACCCCCCTCTGCAAACACGCCTTCTCAATTGTTGTTTACAAGGCAGTACATTTTTAGTTACCATTGGCATATTAAAATGAGCGTTAAGGTGATCACCTTAAGGGTCACCTTGTCCCCTTAATAATGAATCCAAGTGTTTGATATTGGGGACAAGTAACTCTAAACTATTTGTATTTTTTATCAAATTTGGCCTTGTTTGGGGGCGGAGGTCATTAGAATAATACCCAGCAGTGTGCTTTGCAAGTATTCATTTTTACATTTACATTTTAGTCATTTAGCAGACGCTCTTATCCAGAGCCACTTACAGTCAGTGTATTAAACTAAGGTAAACAAGATTATACCACAGTCATAGCAAGTAAAAATATTATGTTACCGTTACCGAGAATGTTGTAGTTAAGTGGACTACTTGCAAGTATGTACGTATCAGAAAATACAAAATACGTGTATTCTAATTAAACTATTACAAAATAGGCTACATGAATTGTTGTTCTGGCCAGTGAAATACAAATTACAAAATAGGTATTGAAATACCTATATCAAATACAGTGCATTCGGAAAGTATTCAGACCCCTTGACTTTTTCCACCTTTTGTTAAATTGCAGCGTTATACTAAAATTGATTAAATAAAAAAAAATCCACATTAATCTACACAATACCCCATAATGACAAAGCGAAAACAGGTTTTTAGAAATGTTTGCAAATGTATAAAAATTAAAAACAGAAATACCTTATTTACATGAGTATTCAGACCCTTTCCTATGAGACTCGAAATTGATCTCAGGTGTATACTGTTTCCATTGATCATCCTTGAGATGTTTCTACAACTTGATTGGAGTCCACCTGTGGTAAATTCAATTGATTGGACATGATTTGGAAAGGCACACACCTGTCTATATAAGATCCCACAGTTGACAGTGCATGTCAGCGCAAAAACCAAGTCATGAGGTCGAAGGAATTGTCCGTAGAGCTCCAAGACACGATTGTGTCGAGGCACAGATCTGGGGAAGGGTACCAAAAATTGTCTGCAGCATTGAAAGTCACCAAGAACACAGTGGCCTCTATCATTCTTAAATGGAAGAAGTTTGGAACCATCAAGACCCCTCCTAGAGCTGGCCGCCCAGCCAAACTGAGCAATCGGGGTAGAAGGGCCTTGGTCAGGGAGGTGACCAAGAACCCAATGGTCACTCTGACAGAGCTCCAGAGTTCCTCTGTGGAGATGGGAGAACCTTCCAGAAGGACAACAATCTCTGTAGCACTCCACCAATCAGGTCTTTATGCTAAAGTGGCCAGACGGAAGCCACTCCTCAGTAAAAGGTACAAGACAGCCCGCTTGGAGTTTGAAAAAAGGCACCTAAAGGACTTTCATTCAATGAGAAACAAGATTCTCTGTTCTGATGAAACCAAGATTGAACTCTTTGGCCTGAATACCAAGCATCAAATCAGGACGAAACCTGACACCATCCCTATGGTGAAGCATGGTGGTGGCAGCATCATGCTGTGGGGATGTTTTTCAGCGGCAGGGACTGGGAGACTAGTCAGGATCGAGAGAAAGATGAACGGCGCAAAGTACAGAGAGATCCTTGAGGAAAACCTGCTCCAGAGTGCTCTGGACCTCAGACTGGGGCGAAGGTTCACCTTCCAACAGGACAACAACCCTAAGCACACAACCAAGACAACGCAGGAGTGGCTTCGGGAGAAGTCTCTGAATGTCCTTGAGTGGTCCAGCGAGAGCCCAGACTTGAAACCGATCAAACATCTTTGGAGAGACCTGGAAATAGCTGTGCAGCGACGCTTCCCATCCAACCTGACAGAGCTTGAGAGCATCTGCAGAGAAGCTCCCCAAATACAGGTGTGCCAAGCTGTAATCATTGCCAAAGGTGCTTCAACAAAGTACTGAGTAAAGGGTCTGAATACTTATGTAAATGTGATATTTCTGTTTTTTATCATTATGGGGTAGACTGATGAGGGGAAAAATTATGTAATCCATTTTAGAATAAGGCTGTAACGTAACAAAATGTGGAAAAAGTCAAGGGGTCTGAATACTTTCCAAATGCACTGTACATGTAACAGAAATACTGCCCATCGTTGGCACTAGCTACTTGCACTGTAAATCTGCAATAGTTTACTGACCACTGTGCTTCCAGTAATGCACTGTAAATTCTAGAAATACAGCATGTTTCTGTAGTCAGTTGTTCCAGTAATATGCTGTAAATTTGTGTTACAATAAAAGTCCTGTAAATCTACAGGAGTTTACTGGCTTCTGTGCTGACAGTACTTTACTGTTACAATTAAAGGAAATGTTTAACAGTGTGTTGTTGGAAACCAAGTTGTTAATCAACACAACAGAGATACTGTGTGGACAGAGTATGACATGGTTGTTTTGAGGAAAGCAGCGAGCACTGAGCCCCTGGCATGGCCAAGCATCTGGTACAACACTCTTGACACTACACATCCTGTCAGTTGCCATGGAGAAGCAGACCCACCATTCCCTTCATTTGACCTCCCTGGCTTTCCTGCTGTCAGTGGACGGGTCAGTCCGGGTGCAAGGCACCCTCTCCTCCCTCCACTCCCCTATAGGTTTTGACCCCAGCAGGGTGGAGGGGGTTAGCTTCCTTCCCTGTTTAGGGAGCGATGGCGGGATGGAAGGAGGGAGGGAGGGAGGGGGTACATGGCTGTTTCTGGGAGCTATAGCAGCCTGGGGTGGGTGGTGGTGGTGTTGTAGCAGGGGCCACACATTGTTTACAGAAAACAAAGGCGTGTCCACATTCCCTCCCTCTCAATCACTCACGGCCCTGAGAGGAGAGGTGGGGTGGAGATAGATTGTAAAACAAAAAACACAGAGCAAGAGGAGGAAATGGACGGATACCTTGCCACTCCATCATCTGCTCCTCCCTTTCCTCTAACGTGTTTATTGCCAGTATGTGTGTAACTTTCCTAAGGAAGGGCCATGGCTTTGGCTGAGGCTTCAGGCCTGAAAGACTGGGGGCCTTGAGTTCTCTCCCCAGCCCAGCAGAGGCAGTTAGGTCCCATTCTATCAATCAGTCTAGCCTGTTCTATTGTCCACATCCCATTTTCCCAATACTGGAAAATAATATGGGCTCCCGAGTGGAGCAGCGGTCTAAGGCACTGCATCTCAGTGCTAGAGGCATCACTACAGACCCTGGTTCAATTCCAGGCTGTATCACAATCCGGCCGTGACTGGGAGTCCCATAGGGCGGTGCACAATTGGCCCAGCGTCATCCAGGTTTGGCTGGGGTAGGCCGTCATTGTAAAGAAGAATTTGTTTCTAACTGACTTGCTTAGTTAAATAAAAATACCAAAAGACAGGCATACACAAGCACTCACACTCCGATGCCTTAACCTCCCTGGTTAATCGAACACATGTGTGACCTGCCTCCTACATTCCAGAATGCAGCCTGGGCTTTGGGTCCTCATCTCTCTGCATACAGAGTTCCCACGAGATGCAGTGTTCTAGAGGGGCTGTAGTGTTTGGCTTAGCTCCAACAGTCATTCCATCTAAGGGGTGGATTGTCATCAAGTGTGGTTGACGAGGCTTATGTTTCATTTCATGTGTTTTCTTTTTCTCCCCACCAATTGGATATGTGTTAACTTCTTCAGTATGTCTGCATTGGAGAAATGGTTGTGTCAGCTTTACTTCAGTATGAGGAGTACAGAGTACAATGCCACATACCGAACCCAATGATGAACCTCTTAAAGGGATAAGTGACACCAAACCACTAATTCCTATGATTAACAGTGTTAAATGGTGTTAAATAACACTAATATGTGAAAACAATTTTGGTGAACAAATGTTTCATTTTGTCGTTATAACAAGGTTGGTAGAAACATGTCAAAACTGTTTTTGGAAATCTGTTGCAGCTCAAATCTACAAAAAAAAAATACAATGCAATACTCTCTCTATCTGGGCTGGCTGGCTGGCTGGCTAGCTACGTAGCAAGCTAGAAAACATAGCTACACAAAATAATACCAAAGTCATTATCAGCATGTAAAGTAGCTAGCTAGCTGTAAAATCGCTTAAACAAACTGCACTATCAATTTAGGAGTCTTACTGCCCAGAGCGAGAGCAGAGTAACATTGCTTTCCCATAGATACTTTTGAGGATATGGGAAACTCCATTAGAATCATATTAACGGCCATTGTGAACATTGTCCATAAGTCATCAATGGGCCGTGCGGTACATTCTAGGTGATTCTGGGACAAGGAGAGCTCTCATTCAAGGAGTGAATGGGAGTCAATTGGGCGCAAGCTCAAAAACCGAACATTAGCATTTATTTTGTGAACGAGAAGTACAGCATTGCAAATATTTTCCAAGATGTGAGATAATTAACTTGTTCTCGGTTATATTGAATTGCTTTGGAATCGTGCCATTACGTACTATTGAGGAAAATAGGCAGGTTTCCCGACGCATACCCTGACTTTCAGAAGGGATTGCGTGACGATTAGCTTAGTAACCGCATGATGCAGCATTACAATGTGAATGGGATAGGTCAGTTGGGTGGGGCGTTTCTCCATTCATTGCCCAATGGGATTCCTATCTCCTCCTTTCTATAATATCTCTGTTTCCCACAGACACAGGGCCCATTGCGACATGGTACTTGAAGGAGAAACAGAGTTGAATAATTTGGTACACTGTTTAGATTGAGCACATCTAAGCTAAATATACAGTGGGGAAAAAAAGTATTTAGTCAGCCACCAATTGTGCAAGTTCTCCCACTTAAAAAGATGAGAGAGGCCTGTAATTTTCATCATAGGTACACGTAAACTATGACAGACAAATTGAGAAAAAAAATCCAAAAAATCACATTGTAGGATTTTTTATGAATTGATTTGCAAATTATGGTGGAAAATAAGAATTTGGTCACCTACAAACAAGCAAGATTTCTGGCTCTCACAGACCTGTAACTTCTTCTTTAAGAGGCTCCTCTGTCCTCCACTCGTTACCTGTATTAATGGCACCTGTTTGAACTTGTTATCAGTATAAAAGACACCTGTCCACAACCTCAAACAGTCACACTCCAAACTCCACTATGGCCAAGACCAAAGAGCTGTCAAAGGACACCATAAACAAAATTGTAGACCTGTACCAGGCTGGGAAGACTGAATCTGCAATAGGTAAGCAGCTTGGTTTGAAGAAATCAACTGTGGGAGCAATTATTAGGAAATGGAAGACATACAAGACCACTGATAATCTCCCTCGATCTGGGGCTCCACGCAAGATCTCACCCCGTGGGGTCAAAATGATCACAAGAACGGTGAGCAAAAATCCCAGAACCACACGGGGAGACCTAGTGAATGACCTGCAGAGAGCTGGGACCAAAGTAACAAAGCCTACCATCAGTAACACACTACGCCGCCAGGGACTCAAATCCTGCAGTGCCAGACTTGTCCCCCTGCTTAAGCCAGTACATGTCCAGGCCCGTCTGAAGTTTGCTAGAGTGCATTTGGATGATCCAGAAGAGGATTGGGAGAATGTCATATGGTCATTTTGGTAAAAACTCAACTTGTTGTGTTTGGAGGACAATGAATGCTGAGTTGCATCCAAAGAACACCATACCTACTGTGAAGCATGGGGGTGGAAACATCATGCTTTGGGGCTGTTTTTCTGCAAAGGGACCAGGACGACTGATCAGTGTAAAGGTAAGAATGAATGGGGCCATGTATCGTGAGATTTTGAGTGAAAACCTCCTTCCATCAGCAAGGGCATTGAAGATGAAACGTGGCTGGGTCTTTCAGCATGAAAATGATCCCAAACACACCGCCCGGGCAACGAAGGAGTGGCTTCGTAAGAAGCATTTCAAGGTCCTGGAGTGGCCTAGCCAGTCTCCAGATCTCAACCCCATAGAAAATCTTTGGAGGGAGTTGAAAGTCCGTGTTGCCCAGCGACAGCCCCAAAACATCACTGCTCTAGAGGAGATCTGCATGGAGGATTGGGCCAAAATACCAGCAACAGTGTGTGAAAACCTTGTGAAGACTTACAGAAAACGTTTGACCTGTGTCATTGCCAACAAAGGGTATATAACAAAGTTTTGAGAAACTTTTGTTATTGACCAAATACTTATTTTCCACCATAATTTGCAAATAAATTCATTAAAAATCCTACAATGTGATTTTCTGGATTTTTTTTCTCATTTTGTCTGTCATAATTGACGTGTACCTATGATAAAAATTACAGGCCTCTCTCATCTTTTTAAGTGGGAGAACTTGCACAATTGGTGGCTGACTAAATACTTTTTTCCCCCACTGTATATACTGAACAAGAATATAAACGCAGCATGCAACAATTTTACTATGTTACAGTTCATATAAGGAAATCAGTCAATTGAAATAAATAAATTAGGTCCTACTCTATGGATTTCACATGACTGGGCAGGAGCGCAGCCATGGGTGGGCCTGGGAGGGTATAAGCCCACCCACTGGGGAGCCAGGCCCAGCCAATCAGAATGAGTTTTTCCCCACAAAAGGGCTTCATTACAGACAGAAATACACCTCAGTTTCATCAGCTGTCTGGGTGGCTGGTCTCAGACGATCCTGCAGGTGAAGAAGCCAGATGTGGAGGTCCTGGGCGGGCATGGTTACACGTGGTCTGCGGTTGTGAGGCTAGTTGGACGTACTGCCAAATTCTCTAAAATTATGTTGGAGGCGGCTTATGGTAGAGAACTGAACATTAAATTATCTGGCAACAGCTCTGGTGGACATTCCTGCAGTCAGCATGCCAATTGCATGCGCCCTCAAAACTTGAGACATCTGTTGTGTTGTGTGACAAAACTGCAAATTTTAGAGTGGCCTTTTATTGTCCCCAGAACAAGGTGCACCTGTGTAATGATCATGCTGTTTAATCAGCTTATTGATATGCCACACCTGTGCAAACACGCCTTCTCCAATGTTGTTTACATTTTAGTCATTTAGCAGACGCTCTAATCCAGAGCGACTTACAGTTAGTGAGTGCATACATTATTTTTGTTTATTTGTCATACTGGCTCCCCGTGGGAAACGAACCCACAACCCTGGCGTTGCAAACGCCATGCTCTACCAACTGAGCTACATCCCTGCCGGAGATTCCCTCCCCTACCCTGGACGACACTGGGCCAATTGTGCGCTGCCCCATGGGTCTCCCGGTCGCGGCCGGCTACGACAGAGCCTGGATTTGAACCAGGATCTCTAGTGGCACAGCCTTAGACCACTGCGCCACTCGGGAGGTATTTACAAGGCGGTACTTATTTAAATTAGGTAAGAGAATATCATGTTACCATTGGTGTATTAAAATTACTGTTAAGGTGACGTAACCTTGTCCCCTTAATAATGAATCCAAGTGTTTGACATAGGGTAGCAACAGTATCCACACTCTCAGTGTTAATTTAGTACTCTCAGTATTGATTTAACACTGGATAATTTTCTGTGTAGTGAGTTACAGTATGTTTACCTTGAAGGAATCCAGGTCAAAGTATGATGACCAAAGTATGAAAAATGACTGCGTTGGTTCATTAGCTTTTGGAACCATTTGTGGGTTTAATCCTTAACCACTAACGTTTACTCTGCCAAGCAGCAGGCCCCAGGTGACTGACAGAGGTCACAGCCACTGGGGGATTAATGAGTCGTTTAGCCAGCCATTCACAAACACTGGAACACTAGGCTGGCCAACCTCCAATCACCATGGCAACAGAGACTTGAACAGGGGGGCGCTTAGTGAAATCGAAGGCTTGCGCTTGGCTAGAAGTTTGACCAGGAGAAGTGGCATTGGCAGGATGTGGATGTCTGTCTGTACGGAAAGAAGCATTTGAATGAAGAAACTTTATTGACATTTTATGTGAGGGGAATGAAGCCTTTCCTGAAGGAGCTGCTGGACCCAACAGGACACCATGTCTTTGACAGCCTGACCAGATCAGAGGCGGAGCTAACTCAGACCCATACACACTGCCTCAGGAAAGGTGAGGGCTCAACTGTTGCCTCAGTTTGGGTGTGTAAGAGATACATTCCTAGAAAAATCTGTTGCATGCTATCGTATCTGAAGATTATGCCTCTGTTAAATGTTTTTCATGAAGAAATGGAATGTTGTTTGTGTTAGTATCAAGAGGGAATGTTTTGGGTGTGACACCATATACAACAGACCGGAAGTGTCTTGTAGACAGGGGAGACTGGGGATTGGCCAGAAGAGGGAGCTTCATTGTTTATAAATAGGGGGGTTAAACGAAGAAGAAGTCAGAGCGAGCAGCCATTCGGAGGCGTCGCTCTCCGGGTGTCATGTCACCTGTCATTTATGCTGTAACCTCGTGATTTTAATAAAAGCCTCTAACACGATGCAGCATAGACGGACTCTTTGTTGACAGCAATAATGGCCACCACTCATCAGATACGACATAATGGCGCCCAACGTGGGGCTGGGTTTGCGTCTCTTCCTTGTTTCAGTCAACCGCCAGGCTAACTCGCTTTGAAGCATGGCCAAAAAGGGTGAGTGTTTTCTTACCGCTTCGGAGTTTGTTAGATTGGATACGACTTGTGTACACTGGAGAGATGTACCATATGACCTTGCCTCGGGTGGCGTTGTTGCTGTTGACTGGAGTCTGCTAAGATAGATTCCATTGGTAACGGTTGACAATGGGGAAATTTAGAGCATTAAGATAGATTCCATTGGTAACGGTTGACAATGGGGAAATTTAGAGCATTAAGATAGATTCCATTGGTAACGGTTGACAATGGGGAAATTTGGAGCATTAAGATAGATTCCATTGGTAACGGGTGGCAATGGGAAATTTAGAGAAGGCCGATATGCATTCATCTTTAGGGCACTGTACCGCTTTAAGACCCCGGGTGGGCCATTTTAGATAATGGGCCGGCAATCCGTTTACACGATAGAATGGGTGGACGGTGGGTTTTTCTTTTTAAAGAGAGCTCGGATTAATGAGGTTTATCTGATTGTGATTATGATTTGACTTTCGTCCGACGGGATGTCTGATTGGGTTTGATTTCTCGGTGTAATGCTCATTAGTCCCGGTAGCAAAAACGGTAGGATAAATATGTTTAAAATTGATAGGACAGTGCAGGGTATGTTTCTGTGTAGTAGGCCGCAGTTAGCTAGAGGCTAAGGCTAATGTCAATGCTAAATGGGAGTGTGTTTCATGCTACATGGTACATCGTGGCTAAGGCTAATGCTAAATGCTAATTGTGTTGTGTGCTACATGCTAATGTATCCTTAGAGACTCCATTGCGATGGATTAAAGTCTCTTAAATTTGTCTCTGTGTGTAAGTCAGGTTATATGTTTTGTGAGCGCTGTTAAATGTTGTTTGACTATAAGGGGGAAACGGGAGTTACAGCTGGACTGTTAACCGTCTATTTGGGATTGGGGAGAGTCCACGGTGAAAAGGTATTTTTGAATGGCTGTGCGCATGCGTTTAATTTTGCGACACTACACTACAGAAAGGGGGAGTTTATGGCACGAGATTAGGACACGTTTTGGTTTACGGCACTAAACTACAACACGAGGGTATTGTAAAACTACAAAACAAAATGGTTGGTTGAGGTCATAGGTCCCATTTGGGAGCTGCAGGGGCAGACAGAGAAACACACGGACAAAGAGAAGATAGATTTTAGCACGAGTATTCTAGTTTAAACTGCGGTTGGTTAAAGATGAAACTTGTTTTGTAACCTATTGAATTTATAAATTAAATATATGTTGGCGAAGTATAATGAATTGAATTAAATGACGGATTAAAATAAAATAGAAATGTTTTTGAGCGATCTATTTAGTTCTGAGTTTAGTCTTAGAGTGAATAATGTAGAACGAATGAATATTGAATGGTTGGAAATACTCAGTGATTGCATTAACTACTAAAAGCTGTTTCTGTGTCTTTGTCCCTTGTCTTGAGAGACAGGAGAGAGGGGGAGCGAGGAGATACAGGAAGTGATCACGTGACACGGCAGAGGATCAAGTCAAAAAAAAAAAAAAAAGGTTTTGAGACTGTTACAAGATATGTGATGTTATGACAATTTTACATAGGCTTGGCAAATACTATTTTATTAAAAATTGCATTTTGGAAGCTCTCTGCATCACTGGGGTTTGATGGGAATTGTAGTATTGAAGGGTTAGAGGCTTTGTTTTTGGGGGATTGCTTTGAAGTTGACTAACTACATTTACTTGCATTTGATGGGTTGTGGTAAGATAGCCAACACTAATTGATAAATTGGTGACATAGGAATAAAAATTGGTTTTAATTATTCATGATTTTTAATAGATTTATTTGGAGTTTATTTGGATTTATTTGGAGTTGTTTAGGTTATATTAATAATTAGAGGGGGGGAAGCCTTAGGCTATACAGTCTAAAATAAGCTAATTCATAATAAAGGAATATAAAAGGGTTGTTACAATGGGGAGAAAGGACAGCAAGGCTAGATGAAGGTGATTACACCGATTGATATAGGGAAAAAATAGTAATCCTTTAACTAAAGGAGTGTTAGAAAGTAGTGTTAGAAAAACTAATGGCAGAAGTTAGTACACCTTTCTCACATACGGATTCAGCAAAAAGACACCCACCTTATGAGAAGGAAGCTTCCAGTGATCATCCAGCAGGGTGATTGGTACATCAGAGATGAAGACGAATAATAGATAGAGGACAAGCAGAAACGACGATAAAGATGAATCCAAAACTCCAGAAGGAAGAAAAACCGAGATGTCTGGGAACTTAAAGAAGATGAGGATGATGAAGATGAGAGTGATTGAGAGAGGTCATGGGTGGATATGACTCGGTGATCAGAAGGAAGTTGGCAAGAGAGAAACGAAGAAGGATACACGAGATTTGATCTCTGATGAAAGTTGAACGAAGAAGGAGACAAGAGATTTGAGTTCTGATGAAGAAAGCGATGAAGATTTGGAGATTAAAGGTGCTTTATGTTCAAGAGGATTTTATCCTACAATGACTGGCAAAGAAGAAATAGGGGATATAGACCGAGGCGTATCAGGCCTGGAGGAAGCGACGACTTTGGGAGAGGTAAGAGAGCTAGAGGAACAGCTCGAGACGCTGAAGATACAGAAGAGGAGAAACTGCTGAGAAAAGGATCCCAAGAATTGGAGAAGAAGAAATAACAGGACGAAGAAACTCTGAAAACTCAATCATACAACGGGTGGAGAAGATCAGTTTTGGTTATGAAGAATCAGAGTGAACCAAATCAACAATCACTGTTACAGCTTCAACTGAACAATATCAAATGCAATTGTATCAGCCACCAAGGGCGGCACCAGTTGATTCATATCCACAGCCAATTTCTGGACAGACACAGAATTGGAGAGGAAGAGGACGAGAAGAAATAGGAGGAGGAAGATTTCAGCTACACTTCCAGCAACTTTCAGAAGACTGTTATAATTGTGGACAGATTGGGTACTTTACCTGTTAATGCAACAAGTCGGGAGGAAACAACAGAGGAAGATAAAGGAGCAAGTGAAGATCACCTGTTAGTGCCTAGAAGATCCGGAAGGGGGGTATCAGCTGAGAGCATCGATTAGAGAAGAAGAGAAAATAGCTAACAATTGAAGTAAAAACAACCGACCATTAGAAGTGATGGTGAATAGTGGAAAAACTTATCTGGGTTCAGCCTAAAGAGGGTAAACATCTCACTAATTGATAACTAATTAGGATAGGGATTTGAGGTAGTAAAACAGTTAATTACTCTTAAGGTACTAATATTAGAAGATACTGTTATTGCAGTGTTGGGAAGAGATGCATTGTTTAAATTGAATTGTACAATAAGATGTACACTAGACGACTGTCTATTAGACAATCTGTCTGAAAAGTTAAAAGGGGTGACTGTTTATTCTGGGTTACATTCTTACACTAAGAGATTTCAGGCTAGGCTAAAAGGTGTTTAGTCGTTTGCCAAGTCTGTGTGTAATGAGTCAGAAGCAGGTGGGGAACTGTCCCAATCACATATTCTAAAAATTTGGTGGTGAAGGGATTTTGTGAATAAATCAGGGGAAAAAGTTGTAAATGTTATGAGAGAAAAGATTAGATTAAAATAAGTTAGGAGAACTAGGTTGAAGGAACTCTGAGACAGTAAGCTAAGTTTCAAAGTTAGTAATAAGAGAGAGAGAGAACAGTGATGAAGGACATTTTAGAGTTTAGTGGGAAGATATGGTAGGAGTTTAGATCTGTTAGGAGCCGATGCATTGATAAGAGAAGATTGAGGGTGATTGAGTATCTATAGTTACAGTTCCCAGCAGGGAGATCAAGGTAATTATAGGTGTATTTTTTATAATCAAAAGTTTGAAAGTCAGGGATTTAGAGAAAGGACTGAGATTTGGGGAAAAAGTGACACTAGTGGTGATAGATGGAAGTACAAGCAAAGACAACTTTTCTATTGGGGGAAAACTAGGAGTAACTAAGGACATTAACACTTCAGTCTATTATAACAACAGTGAGAAGCAATTTAACTCTTTCAACATTGATAGTTATTAAAGCCATAAATATATCGCATTTGATTATAAGGGAACCAATAGCTACAGCACCAATTTTAGGAAAAAATACTTATTAGGGTTAGGATGGGGACGTTCCTCCCATATGGAGAGATAATTATGGAGAATAAGTATTGTTATCAGGACCAGGAGTAGAAGCTGTTGCACCTAGTCAAAGGAGGGATAGTTTGTACAACGATATGAAGTGGAAGAGGTTAGGAGTGACTGTTCACTTATGTTGCGTAATGTTACAGAGAAAGGTCAGGGAGAATATATGTATACTTATCTAGGGCAAGCATTAGAATTTGTTCCGGTTAAGAATGATTGGTTAAAAGGTTATGTAATTCGTAAAGTGATGCTTATGATGGAAGATTTGAAATCTGTTGAAGCTTCCGCAGTCACCGAAGGAGTTCAGGAAGAATATGTTACAGTAGTCACTCCAACAGTAGATAATACACAGAGGATAATGGGAACTTTCGCATTAGAAGTAATTAAGGTTAATGCATCAACTACTTTAATGGTAACTTTGGAAGGGATTAATGATACGATGGCAATAGCAAATGTAGTTAGTATGACACCGACAACAACTTTTCTGAAATTAAAGGGGTAGCAAGAAGGACTCATGGGTTATGTTACGGATGGAGAGTGCTGTCAATGATAGTACGAATAGGGTTAAAATAGGAGAGCAGATAGTAGTAGAGAGCATATAGATTCATCATGGAGGACAGGATGAGGTCTTTGATTTTAATGACAGACAAGGAGAGGTATCTGATCAGTACCGCTCGTTCTTCTGTTGTGGAAATTAGAGATAGATTAACTCATTCTGTAAGATCAGTGAGGAATCTTGAGGGTCCATGTCTGTTGAGAATTCCAGCACCAAACATGTTAGACGGTCGCGCGGCCTCTATCAGGTATGGGTCAGTCTTATGCTTTGTCATGACTGTGGTATCAGCAACAGTCATTGACAGATAAAATAATGTCGTTGTCAGAACAGTGGTTTAAGCCTAGGTTTAAGTGTTCTTGGTTAAATGAATTACCCTATGGGAATTGTTAAATGGGAAAGGAAAATCAGGTAACAACGGAACCCTGAAGTATTCAGGTGAAACATTGAGGGCTAAAAGTTGTTTTTGTTCTAATAAAACATATGAGGTAAAGGGTATGTTTATGGGAATATCAGATTGTGATGATTATATGATGACTTTGGATAAGCATGACATTAAGGGTAGTAATGAGAAATATAAGGTTACTTTTTAATATACCAGGTAGTAAGAAGAGCAGGACTTTGATGGTTAAACGATTAGCTTTTGACTGACAATGTGACTATTGGGAATTTTAGAGATATTTGGTGGGTTTGTGATGATAAAACGTATATATTCTTACCCTATGGATGGATAGGATGTTGTTAATGTCAACGTTGAAGCTTCCATATGAGGCTTTTACTATTAAAAGAGGAGTAGCACCGAACACAGATCAATCTGAAACTAGAGTTCAAAATAGGATGAAAAGGGACATGTCATAGGCTTCAAGCCTATCATTGAAGGATAAGTCTAAGGGAGAAGGGGGCACTTTATTCATGGTATGATGTAACATTTGGGAAGATCATATTGATAAATATTAGTTATACTTTGAGTCCAGATAGTTCAGATAATATCACTGGGGTTATAGATGCATTGAAGGAAATAAGGGATGCATTTGGAAGACTTGGTTGCAAGATTAGTTAGGCCAGTAGGGGCAGTGATGGGTTACATTTTAATGGCAGCTTTGATAACACTGTGATGTTTGTAATTTGTTACTGATCTTTGAGAAAGATATGATATTGAGATAGGTTGGAGAGTGATTCCTGGAGACAACACTCAGATGCCGGTGTTGACTGTTCCTGATCTGGATAAAGATGGACAAGTGGAACTGATGGATAAATATCATTTTGATTATTTGATGATTTTTCAAAAAAAAAAAAAAAAAATTCAATATTGGGGTGATGTTGGTATGATTTATGAATCAAAGGGGGGGATATGTTTATGTGATTCATGCATCATTTATATATCATTGTTATATTCTTAGTTGATATTGATGTTTAATTTGAAAGTGTTTGTTTTGCAAAAGATACTGTTTGGTCGTTTCTTTTTCTTCCAGAAGCATTTGGGGGAACATGTGGAGATTGAAATACTCAAACAAAGACAATATGAAGGGACAATATGACTGGAGGAGATGAAACAAGGAGGGTGTGGCCGATTCCATCATCAACAAGTCCATTGGAAGAGGAGACTACAGGGAGATGAAGTGTAGTGGACTACATTCCAGTGTCTGCAATGAAATATAGACATGTGTAATACATAATTTGTGTAATAGCCTTAGGGATTAATTTTTGTAGAATGATGTTTGATGTTATGGAATACATGTGAGGATCTTAGATGTTTTTGTTTATTTCGTGAATGTTTAGGGACAGAGAGGCTAGGAAGGGAGAGTTTCATTGTACGGTCCAATGGGTTGACCAGCCTTACAATGGATATTTATTGGATAGGATTTTGTTTGCAGGGGCTTACATGTGTATTTAATTGCATCATAGTTTCAAATGCATTTACATGGTTAATGAGGTTATCTGGAGTACCGAGGTGGTTGCCTGGGGCAGAGGGACCGTGAGAGAATTTTACTGTCTTGATTGATTAATGGATGGAAGGTTGCCGGACAGTTTTTCGCTCTTACACTCCATAGAGATTTGTTCATATGTCATAGTAATGTATTCACACTTCATAAACAGTTATTGCATAGAAAGGTATTTACACTCTAGAGAATAATGTTTTTGGTTTAATGTTAAAGATACTCAATAAGATAAATTGTTACTAGTCATAATCCTATTCTGTTTGTTTTCGAGACGTTTAGTTCGTCTCGAAGGGGGGAATATCGTATCTGAAGATTATGCCTCTGTTAAATGTTTTTCATGAAGAAATGGAATGTTGTTTGTGTTAGTATCAAGAGGGAATGTTTTGGGTGTGACGCCATATACAACAGACCGGAAGTGTCTTGTAGACAGGGGAGACTGGGGATTGGCCAGAAGAGGGAGCTTCATTGTTTATAAATAGGGGGGTTAAACGAAGAAGAAGTCAGAGCGAGCAGCCATTCGGAGGCGTCGCTCTCCGGGTGTCATGTCACCTGTCATTTATGCTGTAACCTCGTGATTTTAATAAAAGCCTCTAACACGATGCAGCATAGACGGACTCTTTGTTGACAGCAATAATGGCCACCACTCATCAGATACGACAATGCTCCATTGCCAAACCTTTGTAATATGTATGTTATTGTTGCTGTTGTGAAGGTATTGGTAGCACAGGAGGTTGGTGGCACCTTAATTGGGGAGGACAGGCTCATGGTATTGGCTGGAGCGGAATTAGTGGAATGGTATCAAATACATCAAACACATGGTTTCCATGTGTTTGATGCCATTCTATTTGCTCTGTTCCAGCCATTATTATGAGCCGTCTTCCCATCAGCAGCCTCCACTGATTGGTAGCAACATTACTCCAGGCTATCCCTTGCTGACAGGTCAAACTTGTAACAGTGCAGTAATGGTAGGTAAGGAATGTCCAAGGGAATGATCCTGGCTTTAGCTTTAACCACAGAAAACTGAGAAGAGTGTGATGACCCACCTCAATCATCCAGTGCACTATTCCAGGAACCTTTCTTTCTCTCGTGAAAGGGGGAAGAGTGTTGCAGGACGACCACACACAGACGAACCTCACACCTCCACTTTATGGTGAGGGGTTTATTTATGCAGCTGGGACATATAGTGTATTATACCTTTCAATTCGACAGGGAATGTCCCTGAAAACCGTTATTTTAATGTTCTAGTTCATGGCTCTAATTTCAAGAGTCCATAGATTTCAAAGTTGTTACAAAGTGGGAATGTTTTTAATTATGCGTTAATACTTCTAATACTTCAAGAGCTGCATTGCTAGAGGAAAGTGAAAAACAAACCCTTCATGATGAAACTGCAGCAAGGGCCAAATGAAGGGCCTTCACTGAGGGGACTGAAGGCTGTTGACTCTCAAAACCGTTGGAAAATATTGACCAAAACATTTACCCTTGCTTCTAACTAACAAGGACTGACTTCATTCCAGAGCTGTCAGGCATGAGGAGGGTGAAGACCGCAGAGAAAAACCTGAGTCTGCCCATTCTTCACCCTGTCTGCACCTCGCTTCACCCGTTCACTGACAAGAGTGCACGCAAGCACACGTAAACATACACAAACACACCCATACGCATCCACACGCACGCACACACACAAACACTCCCACAGCTAACAAAAACATATGGAAATGTCTGGTTTACCCAAAATTACAACCAAATAATTGCAGCATTACCGCAAAAATGGAAGAGGAAAGTGGAAGGAGGAAAAAGTAAGGAACTTGCCTTGCATTAAAGAACCTAATTGGTTAAAGAAAATTGTGATAAATAAAAAAGTTTACCAGTTTCATTTAAGGACCAATAGTTTGACAGCCGTCCCATATAGATTGCAAAATAGTTGGGAAGAGATTTTGACGTACCGATTCCATGGCATAGTGTTTATGAACTGATACGCAAAACGACGCCGGATTCAAAACTTTGAATTTTTCAATTTAAATTATTATATAAAATTCTTGCTACCAATTGAATGTTATTTGTATGGGGGATACAATCTTCCCAGCTCTGCAGATTTGGCTGTGAAGAGACAGAATCATTAGATCATTTGTTTTGGTACTGTCCATTTGTAGCTTGTTTCTGGACACAGGTCCAGGAATGGCTGAAGGATTGCAATATTTGCATGGAGCTGACCCTGCAGATAGCACTACTGGGTGATCTGAAAAGTCATAGTCAATCGACCAATAATATAATAATACTTTTAGCAAAAAAAAATATTTTCAATTCACAAACTGTAGAAACAATGAGAATAGAAAGGTTCAGAACTTTTGTAAAACATCACAGTACAGTTGAAAAATATATGGCAAATAGAAATCCAATATGGATGGTGTTAAGAGATAGATGGGAGGTGTTGAATGGAGCTGAAGGATGGGACTAATAACAACAACTAATAACAACAAGATAACTAGTGTAAGACATGCTGTGTCCATAATAGGTATATACGTTATATATTGTGAGCTTTTGTGAAAGAGCACAGTTAGAAAGATATGGCATATAGAAGCAAACCAGATGGACATCATGAAAATGATTGGAGGAAGTTCAGGAGTAAAAACAAACAAAATATAATTATTGACTGTGTCCATAAAATGTATATAGTATGTATAAGCATGAAGTAGAGGCCTAAGCATTGTTGTTCACTAGTTTACTCCAATTAGGGAAGGGATGGTGGGGTTGGAAAGTAATAAAGGGAAATATATACAGTGGGGAGAACAAGTATTTGATACACTGCCGATTTTTCAGGTTTTCCTACTTACAAAGCATGTAGAGGTCTGTAATGTTTATCATAGGTACACTTCAACTGTGAGAGACGGAATCTAAAACAAAAATCCCGAAAATCACATTGTATGATTTTTAAGTAATTCATTTGCATTTTATTGCATGACATAAGTATTTGATCACCTACCAACCAGTAAGAATTCCAGCGCTCACAGACCTGTTAGTTTTTCTTTAAGAAGCCCTCCTGTTCCCCACTCATTACCTGTATTAACTGCACCTGTTTGAACTCGTTATCTGTATAAAAGACACACTCAATCAAACAGACTCCAACCTCTCCACAATGGCCAAGACCAGAGAGCTGTGTAAGGACATCAGGGATAAAATTGTAGACCTGCACAAGGCTGGGATGGGCTACAGGACAATAGGCAAGCAGCTTGGTGAGAAGGCAACAACTGTTGGCGCAATTATTAGAAAATGGAAGAAGTTCAAGATGACGGTCAATCACCCTCGGTCTGGGGCTCCATGCAAGATCTCACCTCGTGGGGCATCAATGATCATGAGGAAGGTGAGGGATCAGCCCAGAACTACACGGCAGGACCTGGTCAATGACCTGAAGAGAGCTGGGACCACAGTCTCAAAGAAAAACATTAGTAACACACTACGCCATCATGGATTAAAATCCTGCAGCGCACGCAAGGTCCCCCTGTTCAAGCCAGCGCATGTCCAGGCCCGTCTGAAGTTTGCCAATGACCATCTGGATGATCCAGAGGAGGAATGGGAGAAGGTAATGTGGTCTGATGAGACAAAAATAGAGCTTTTTGGTCTAAACTCCACTCGCCGTGTTTGGAGGAAGAAGAAGGATGAGTACAACCCCAAGAACACCATCCCAACCGTGAAACATGGAGGTGGAAACATCATTCTTTGGGGATGCTTTTCTGCAAAGGGGACAGGACGACTGCACCGTATTGAGGGGAGGATGGATGGGGCCATGTATCGTGAGATCTTGCCAACAACCTCCTTCCCTCAGTAAGAGCATTGAAGATGGGTCGTGGCTGGGTCTTCCAGCATGACAACGACCCAAAACACACAGCCAGGGCAAATAAGGAGTAGCTCCGTAAGAAGCATCTCAAGGTCCTGGAGTGGCCTAGCCAGTCTCCAGACCTGAACCCAATAGAAAATCTTTGGAGGGAGCTGAAAGTCCGTATTGCCCAGCGACAGCCCCGAAACCTGAAGGATCTGGAGAAGGTCTGTATGGAGGAGTGGGCCAAAATCCCTGCTGCAGTGTGTGCAAACCTGGTCAAGACCTACAGGAAACGTATGATCTCTGTAATTGCAAACAAAGGTTTCTGTACCAAATATTAAGTTCTGCTTTTCTGATGTATCAAATACTTATGTCATGCAATAAAATGCAAATTAATTACTTAAAAATCATACAATGTGATTTTCTGGATTTTTGTTTTAGATTCCGTCTCTCACAGTTGAAGTGTACCTATGATAAAAATTACAGACCTCTACATGCTTTGTAAGTAGGAAAACCTGCAAAATCAGCAGTGTATCAAATACTTGTTCTCCCCACTGTATATTTTTAAAGGATATGTATGTATATGCGTATATGTATGTATGTATGTATGTATATATATATATGCGAGAGAAAAAAAACATATGGGGAATTGGAAGTGATGCAGACAATTACATTGATGGAAGTTACAATCTATCTGGAATATTAAAGCTGATCTACCCCCTAAAAGAAATTAAAATTATACATATACACTTCCACAATCTACATGAAGCTGCCATCACAACTAAAGCAGCATCACCAATGCGATTAAAATGGTATAGCATAGACCCAATTATTTTTGGAATTTGTAACTGATCTTTTTCCATGAACCATAATACAGTGACTTTATTCAAGTGAGCTGCGTAGGAACTTCCATTCTAAAGCACTGTCCACATTCCTTAGCGTGTGGCTGTAGGACAAAAATGCTAGTCATTCCTTTGGTGGAAACAGAGCAGCTATTTTGGAGGTGTTCAGTGATAACCCTTATTAAGGGTATGAACCTACAAGCCTCTAGTATTTATCACACTGGATGACCACGAAGCCACTGAGCTATATATATCCTCTTACTGGGTTCAGACCACTAAGGGTTAGTCTAGCTTAGGGTTACCCAAACTCAGCCCTGTTGATCCATGTAGTGAATCTGTTGTTCAATGTGTTTGTATGGGATAATGGCAGTAAGGCCAAATTCAATGTTTCATCAAATCATTTTTTTATACACTACCGTTCAAAAGTTTGGGGTCACTTAGAAATGTCCTTGTTTTAGAAAGAAAAGCAATATTTTTGTCCATTAAAATAACATCAAATTGATCAGAAATACAGTGTAGACATTGTTAATGTTGTAAATGGCTATTGTAGCTGGAAACGGCTCATTTTTAATGGCAGCTTCATTAAATAGTACCCGCAAAACACCAGTCTCAACGTCAACAGTGAAGCGGCGACTCCGGGATGCTGGCCTTCTAGGCAGAGTTGCAAAGAAAAAGCCATATCTCAGACTGGCCAATAAAAATAAAAGATTAAGATGGGCAGTCTGAGATATGGCTTTTTCTTTGCAACTCTGCCTAGAAGGTCAGCATCCCGGAGTCGCCTCTTCTCTGTTGAAGTTGTGACTGGTGTTTTGCGGGTACTATTTAATGAAGCTGCCAGTTGAGGACCTGTGAGGCGCCTGTTTCTCAAACTAGACATTCTAATGTATTTGTTCTCTTGCTCAGTTGTGCACCGGGGCTTCCCACTCCTCTTTCTATTCTGGTTAGAGCCAGTTTGCTCTGTTCTGTGAAGGGAGTAGTGCACAGGGTTGTACGAGATCTTCAGTTTCTTGGCAATTTCTCGCATGGAATAGCCTTCATTTCTCAGAACAAGAACAGACTGATGAGTTTCAGAAGAAAGTTCTTTGTTTCTGGCCATTTTGAGCCTGTAATCGAACCCACAATTGCCGATGCTGAAGATACTCAACTAGTCTCAAGAAGGCCAGTTTTATTGCTTCTTTAATCAGTACAACAGTTTTCAGCTGTGCTAACATAATTGCAAAAGGGTTTTCTAATGATCAATTAGCCTTTTAGAATGATAAACTTGGATTAGCAAACACAACGTGCCATTGGAACACAGGACTGATGGTTGCTGATAATGGGCCTCTGTACGCCTATGTAGATATTCCATTAAAGATCAGCCGTTTCCAGCTACAATAACCATTTACAACATTAACAATGTCTACACTGTATTTCTGATCAATTTCTGATCAATCTGATCATTTCTAAATGACCCCAGACTTTTGAATGGTAGTGTATATTTTCTTTATACTTCAAGAAGTCTTAAAATTCCAAATCAAATAGCTAAATGATCCTAAATGACCCCCCGCTGATGGAACTACAGTTTTGCACAGTTTTGTGTGTAGTAGTAGTGTGTTTGGGTAGTAGTGTGTGTGGTGTGTGGTAGTAGTGTGTTTGGGTAGTCGTGTGAGTTTGGAACACTGACCCATACTGTGTCTTGAATCTCTAACTCAGATTCCTGCCACCCATGTACATGATACTGACATGTTCTACTCTGCACTGTGGTTTGTATGTTTGTTGGTAATCTCTGACTGGGATGGAGGGGTTGTGTAAAACACCAGGCCAGTTAGTGGGGGGCTGTCCCATGACCATCTGCAGAGCTCAGAATTGGTCCCACATTAGACCAATGACCTTGGCACTGAAATGGGTTGCAGCTGCGGCTCCCAGGTCCATGTATCTGCTGTTAATGCACTCCCCCCCTACCAGATCTACCCGGCCTGCCGGCCTGCCGGCCTGCCGGCCTGCCTGCAACCCTCTATCCCCCCAACTTTCATTTCCCCCAACCTCAAATTCCTTACAGATGTCTACCTGGGAGTAATCTGCTATCACAGTCAGACAAAGGGACGTCCCATGTCTTGCTCACAGTACAGCTCTTTGAATACACAGACTGGACAAAAATAATGTCTAAGATGTACATTGAGGGAAAATAGTATTTGATCCCCTGCAGATTTTGTACGTTTGCCCACTGACAAAGACATGATCAGTCTATAATTTTAATGGTAGGTTTATTTGAACAGTGAGAGACAGAATAACAACAACAGAATCCAGAAAAACATGTCAAAATGTTATAAATTGATTTGCATTTTAATGAGGGAAATAAGTATTTTACCCCCTCTCAATCTTTTATACAGGTAACGAGCTGAGATTAGGAGCACACTCTTAAAAGGAGTGCTCCTAATCTCAGCGTGTTACCTGTATAAAAGACACCTGTCCACAGAAGCAATCAATCAATCAGATTCCAAAAATCTCCACCATGGCCAAGACCAAAGAGCTCTCAAAGGATGTCAGGGACAAGATTGTAGACCTACACAAGGCTGGAATGGGCTACAAGACCATCGCCAAGCAGCTTGGTGAGAAGGTGACAATGGTGCGATTATTCGCAAATGGAAGAAACACAAAATAACTGTCAATCTCCCTCGACCTGGGGCTCCATGCAAGATCTCACCTGATGGAGTTGCAATGATCATGATAATGGTGAGGAATCAGCCCAGAACTACACGGGAGGATCTTGTCAATGATCTCAAGGCAGCTGGGACCATAGTCACCAAGAAAATAATTGGGAACACACTATGCCGTGAAGGACTGAAATCCTGCAGCGCCCGCAAGGTCCCCCTGCTCAAGAAAGCACATATACAGGCCCGTCTGAAGTTTGCCAATGAACATCTGAATGATTTAGAGGAGAACTGGGTGAAAGTGTTGTGGTCAGATGAGACCAAAATCGAGCTCTTTGCCATCAACTCAACTCGCCGTGTTTGGAGGAGGAGGAATGCTGCCTATGACCCCAAGAACACCATCCCCACCGTCAAACATGGAGGTGGAAACATTATGCTTTGGGGGTGTTTTTCTGCTAAGGGGACAGGACAACTTCACCGCATCAAAGGGACGATGGACGGGGCCATAAACCGTCAAATCTTGGGTGAGAATCTCCTTCCCTCAGCCAGGGCATTGAAAATGGGTCGTGGATGGGTATTCCAGCATGACAATGACCCAAAACACACAGACAAGGCAACAAAGGAGTGGCTCAAGAAGAACCACATTAAGGTCCTGGAGTGGCCTAACCAGTCTCCAGACCTTAATCCCATAGAAAATCTGTGGAGAGAGCTGAAGGTTCGAGTTGCTAAACGTCAGCCTTGAAACCTTAATGACTTGGAGAAGATCTGCAAAGAGGAGTGGGACAAAATCCCTCCTGAGATGTGTGTAAACCTGGTGGTCAACTACAAGAAACTTCTGATCTCTGTGATTGCCAACAAGGGTTTTGCCACCAAGTACTAAGTCATGTTTTGCAGAGGGGTCAAATACTTATTTCCCTCATTAAAATGCAAATCAATTTATAACATTTCTGACATGCATTTTTCTGGATTTTTTTGTTGTTATTCTGTCTCTCACTGTTCAAATAAACCTACCATTAAAATTATAGACTGATCATGTTTTTATCAGTGGGCAAACTGGCAGGGGATCAAATACTTTTTTCCCTCACTGTATATGAAAAGGACCAAAGCTCCTGCTTTGACTGCCATGATTGAGTTCTGGTTACTAAGTTGTGTGCATGACATAAATATAAAATGGAGGGAGATGAAGAGGTGTGTCTACTTGTGTTGTGACGCATATTAGCCTCTCATGTCAGTTTAAGCTGTAGAGCTGCATGACGTCTATGCTAGGGGTAGCGTTCCTCGCTGGCCATAAATACACATTCATGGAGCGCCGCAGATCACGATGGCACATACTCTCGTTGTGACTCATCAGATATTTTACACAGATATCTTGCTGACTGCTTACACACATACAGATGTAGGATCTACATTTGAGCCAGTTTGCTACAGCAGGAAAATAATCCTGCAGCAACAGGAAATGTGAATTATTATGTGGATTATAATGAATGGTTATTTGTGCAGGGGTTGATACATTTTTCGTAAGGGAAAATCAAGTCTGAAATTTCAAACTGGAAATTACAATCTTCAGTAGCCTTTTTAAAACTCAAATAAACTACAAGTTTTAACATTCTCCTGCTATAGGGTGATCAAATGAAGATCCTACATGTGTACACACACACGCACACCTAGTACCACTTATTACTCTGCGCTCGTTAAAACAAACCACAGTGAATTTCTCTCATGTCTAGAGGGGTGTATTTATAAGTGGCTAGTCTGTCTAGCCTAGCATGCCGCAGATGACTGGGCTGTTACCAGACCTGCCACCAAAGGCCAAACTACATTCCTGAAACCCTCTATTAGATGCATGGTTATAATGTACCATAGAGAAACACAGTCAGCTTCTCTCTCATCCACATCACTATACATTAGTCCTCGTCTTGTTGATGTTGATGGCAATGTGGTATATCTTCATCTGAAATAACAAGTTGTAGTGATATTCCTTCCAGAAAGATGCCAAGGCGATGTTAATAAGGTTTCTTTTGGAGGCTGGGGGTTTGGTTCCTGGCATGTAAAGTGATGGGTGTGTCTGCTATGGTATGCTGACTGATAGGGATATGTTGCCAGGTTACAGGGACACTGCCCTCCTCTTTAGTGGGGCAACAGTAAGGGACTGGACTCAGCTCTTTCTCAAAAGACATGGTTAAAAACAACATCTTCTCTCTCTCTCCTTCCTTCTCTCCCTCTCTCACTCTCTCTCGCTCTTACTGAAGGGTATTAAACCTATTTGGATGCAGCCTGCCTCATGTTCCATTCTTCCATCCCCTGTTTAAAATAAAACAAACAATCCAGCCCGCTTATTTTTAGCCTCAGAATCTTCACTATAATATCAGTCTAATGCCATGGTTCTGGAGAAACTGAAACTAATTCTCAAACTGTAAAAGGCAAAAAAGTGTGATGAATTGGGATTTGAACCAAGGTTTCCTGCAGGCCACAAGTGTTTGCCCGTTGAGCTAAAGATTAATTATAAACACAAGTCTCCAGGTGTCACGAAAGGCTCCTAATCATGTGAGTGTGGTTAAGAAGCAGCTTCAAACCAGGACCATCATCTTCTCCTGCTCTTCAGAGAACCACATTCCCTGGCCAGACAGCCCTCTGAACTCCCAACTCATTCCAGTACTGAAGAGACCAGGAATACCACCACGTTCCTGGTCTCTGAATCCCAGCTCCCAGCCTTTCCTGCCTGTCAGTAGAGGAATGAGAAGCAGATCTTTGGCAGGGGCTTGGATGGGGATGGTGTAGTGGGGAAGTGGGAGTTGAGTTGCCAACTAAGGGATGCACATGCTGCGTTTAAGTCCACTTTGAAGGCTACCAGATGCCTACCTTTTAATGGCCATGGTCTCTCAAAAATATACTGTAGGCTTACAGCTGGACTGAGTGCAATAATGACCAAAAAATGAAATGCTGGGTTAAAAATCAACCCAATTTTGATTATTTGATAAAGCAGCGCTGGGACATTTTTGGACAGAACACACCCTGGGTTATTTTGATGTTTACATACTGCAAATTAAATTTTTCCTTAGAATGTTTAACATTTTACACATTCTTCTAGACCAGGGTTTCCCAAACACGGTCCTGGGGCCCACCCTGGGTGCACGTTTTGGTTTTTGCACTAGAACTACATAGCTTGATGATGAGTTGGTTATTTGAATAACCTGTGTAGTGCAAGGGCAAAAAACAAAACATGCACCCAGGGGGGCCCCAGGACCGAGTTTGGGAAACCCTGTTCTAGACTATTAAGATTATTTATTACATATTCTAATAAGGAGGTATCTATCCCAACATTGGGATTGGCATAGTCTATACTATACAACATAATAGATTAACAGGAATGATATTTACTCTCACGGGTGGCTAAAAATAACTATCTGAAAGCCACGCCCCTAGCAAACTACGCCTCCAGTCTTCTGATCAATAACCCAGCATCAATAACACAGCATCAACAACCCAAACTTGCTCTTTTAAAGAAAACAACACAACTATGTGACCCAACTCCTGCAACACAGCATTTGGGTCAACCAAACAGCCCAGCATTTTTTTTGAGTGTAGGTGATTGTTTCAGGGGGTCTAGGAGTCTGTGTAGGAGTGGACTGGATGCTAGAGAAAGAGATGCTAAACAAAAACAAGCCAATTAGTTTCTTTTTAAAAAAACACCCTGGCAAAGCAACCTCTACCAAATAAAAAGATGACATCTGTACTATTTTCTTTGTAATTTTGATGCAGCAAGTAAGAATAGATGATTGACAGAGACAGCGTGGTTAAAATCCCCTCCTCAGGCTCTGTCCCTGTGCAGATGCAGTGGCCTCCAGTCCCATTCACTGGAGCACATCCCTACAGCCAGCAGATATTTTACAAGTGGACTGTGTGACCAGGCAAGAAGTACTTCCAGATAAAAGGCCCAGGGGACATCCACCGTGCCAAGAGAGAGAAACAGAAGAAGAACAAGCCTCCTCTCCCTTTCCTGTTCTCATCTAAAGCAGACCACAGAGACTCATAACAAGAGACAGTAGTGTAGAGGACGAGAGAGAAAGTGCAGGACAGAGAAGGGACATCATGGATAGAAACAATGGGCAGGAAGTCAACATAATGAATAACACATTGATAGTGTAGGCCTATTTGCCGTTTTGCCATTACTCTCTGAATTAGATTTTCCGTTGCCTCTGCTACCAGCCTAACAAGGCAGACTGGTGTGTGTGTGTGTTAATGCAGGCCAGGGGTGTGAGAGAGAGTCCTACTCCTGGGCCAGTTGCCAAGCTCACACAGTTTACAGTTACAGTTTAGTCATTTAGCAGACGCTCTTATCCAGAGCGACTTACAGTTAGTGAGTGCATACATCATTTTTTATACTGGCCCCCCATGGGAATCGAACCCACAACCCTGGCGTTGCAAACGCCATGCTCTACCAACTGAGCTACATCCCTGCCGGTCATTCCCTCCCCTACCCTGGACAACGCTGAGCCAATTGTGCACCGCCCCATGGGTCTCCCGGTCGCGGCCGGCTACGACAGAGCCTGGATTCGAACCAGGATCTCTAGTGGCACAGCTAGCACTGCGATGCAGTGCCTTAGACCACTGCGCCACTCGGGAGGGCACTGGCAGGGGCGGTGCCCTCCCGACACTGTGGGCACTGGCAGGGGCGGTGTGTTCAATAGGGCGATATGGGCGACGCACTGCCAAACGGGAAAAGGAAGGGATTTTTTTTCTAATCAATTATATCACGGCAACAGTAGTTATCAGTGTTCTAATCTGATCTGACTGCCACTAAATGTCAAATCAGGCTAAAGTCGTGCTTCAAATGGCCCCGCCCGTTTTTGGGGCGATTTCAGTCATGTTGAAAATCGCCCAGAAGTCTGTCATAGACTCCCATGTAAAATCTATTTTTTTCAAATTTCAAAGCTTTCAATACAATCTCTATGGGTGTCTGTGGGCTTGCACTTACGCGCTTTCGTCATACGTGACGTAACCATGAACGTAACTAAGAAAATAGCGGCTAGCAGCGTCTCTGTTGCGACCTGCAGTGTGGCGTTATCTTATGTTTTTAATTTGTACACTTAGTGGCGTTATTTTATGTTTTTAATTTGTACACTTAGTTTACAAACATTCTGCCAACCATGGATTTCCAGTGGTGGGTTTTGGACTGATCTTGTTGATCGTGTACATACCCGCTACGAACGGACTAAATAATGAAAACGCTGCTGGCAGCGGAATCCAATACAGCTGGGAGACTTGGCTGGATGACAGAGTCCCGGACAGAGAAGTGGAGCCGGCCGGCTTCACCCTGGTCAGAGCGGACCGCGATCTGACACAGTCACAGGGAAAATCGATCCTGGTAAGAGAGCGACTCTGTACCCCCGACATTGAACTGCTTTCTGTGTCACTGCGACCTTACTATCTGCCCCGTGAGTTCCCCCAATTGTTTGTTACCGTTGTGTACTGTTGATAATCACAAGTTTACTGGAGAACTGAGACCAAGTAGAGACTTTGGACAGGGTGGATATGGTATAATAAAGGCAGTTTAATCAGAGGTAAAGATATCTGGAATCGCGTGCACGGACTCGTTCGTCAAACTCTTAGGGAGCTATCTGAAGAGAGCCCCGAAAACATTGTGTGCAGACATTTTATACAATAAATGATGTAGGTTGAATCTAGTAGTTCTGATCTTCTGATTGGTCCTGATGAGTTGGGCGAGGTCCCCTCCACTGTTGCATTGGCTCTGAGTCGGGTTCTCTGTCTTCAAATGTTCAGCCTAAAGAGAGGGGATTTTTGTGTGTGTGTGTGTGTGTGTTTAACAGTGATGATGTGTGTGTGTGTGTGTGTTATCAGTGATGATGTGTGTGTGTGTGTGTGTGTGTGTGTGTGTGTGTGTGTGTGTGTGTGTCCTCAGAGCAAGAACTCGTGAGTTGGAAGAACTGAGAGACCTATGGCGTGGGTGTTGTCCTTGGCCACCTGCTGACAAGGCTGACAAGATAGGACTCTTTTGTCCATTGTTATAGGATAGGAACAGCATTGATTGAAAACAAACGCCCAACACAAAATGGGTCATGCACAAGATTTTAGTCAGACCAAGCTATAACATTATATATTTACTACGACAGTACATTCAACCAAAAGCTAATATAACAAAGGCATCAGAGATTATTTATAATCTGTCACAGAAACTGGAATCCATCTCCCCAGATCAGTCAATAAATGCTTCTGGTATTGACTTATATGCTGCCCCTGTCTTCATGTTGTTGCTGGACATATCTTTTTTAAAATGTGTGTAGGTCACCTAAATCATCAGAAAAATTGCCCCTCCTGAGAATTTTTTCAGGAGCCGCCACTGGGCACTGGACAGCAGCAGGAATTCCCCCCAATAAACAAGGTGTTGTCGTTATCCTCAAACCCAGGGAAGGCAGAGTGAAAACACCCTGGGACCAGCCTGGTGTTCAATTGGCAACAAATGGAAGACTAACGCTCCGAAATGGAGTAAATCGGGTACTATCTGAACTTGTTTTCATTTTGTTACAGTGTGCGCTAATGAACATGACCTTGGAATCTCAGTTTCACCAACCAAGTGGGGAGGAAATAGTTCCTAAAAGTTTGAAGTGCTGTTCATGATCAAAACATTCCTTGGCCAAAAGCCTGAGTATGCATGTGTGGAGATGTGTGTTTTGGGGTATTTTTGTGTTGGTATATTAGGTTTGTGTTTCAATGTGTGTATGAGTGCATGTGTGTGTGTGTGTAGTTCAGGATGCCCGCTGACTTCCTCTATCTGACAGAATGCTTTATGAGCAGAGTTGAAGAATTTGTTCGAATGGGAAATGAGATAGTACGAAAAAATAAAAGTGTCCCTTTATCGATGCTGTTTTAGGACTTGGAACGTCTTTTGGTTGAGACAGGAAGAAAGGGGCCTCTTGTGAAAACCAAAATACAAGCAACCTTACAGTAATGTGCTGCATAGCTAGAGTACTATAAATCAAGAAAAACTATGTCATACAATCTAAGATATATGATAAGCACTTATGTTTGCCTTGCTCTACCTGCTATAGTACACTGATCAACAGCATTCAATCTCAGCACCTTTACTGTACAGTACACGTCATACTGAGATGATTAAATGTGCTACTCTTCACACTTATATACTGCATACAATTCAATGTGTTTTTAAAATGTCAACAACCTGAAAAACTAAGAGTAAATCCGAAAGCAACTCTTCCCTCTTTCCGCAACTGCAGTCCAGGAGCAGGATGGCCAGGCTAGTAACAGGGTTAATAATGACCATGAGGTTGTGTTTAAAACGTAAAGGTCACGTCCAGACAGTCCCTGATTGGTCAGTAATTGTGAACAGCCAACCACGTCCCTGGAACCCTCTCCTTTAACCAGAAGTGACAGACACTAATTAGCAGAACACATTCAGCTCTTAACTCCTGCCCTCCACTCATGGTAAAACATGATGAATAAAAGCTGTAGTACATTTTTTTTAAATAATAAAGTCCTAGCTCTGATTACTGACTACTGCTGAGTTTACTGCCAGACCTAGATTACTCACATACACTAATACCACTCAGTGCACTGCAAGGGCCAACAGGTTGATAAGCATTATGCACAAATGTTACATACTCTAATAGAAAATTAAAGTAATATGATGCATAGCATACATAGAGTATTTATGGATGACTTTAGCGAGAGTTGCTGGTTTAGCTAAGCCTGTGAGGTGAAAAACACCACTTATTACATCTACCATGTGGTGACTCTGACCCTGCTCTGTCTCCCAGGCTCTTGCAGCACCAGTCTGGGTCTGCACCCTGGCTGTCTGCCTGTCCTCCAGAGCTGGCCTGCCTACGTCACCTATGTGTCTGACACAGTCCGAGACCTGCAGGATAGTGAGAAGAGGAGGAGGGGAGAGAACTCTACCTGTGTCACTCAGACCACATGGGCGTCACCCCACCACCAACAAGTCACAGGGGTGGCAGACCAAGGCACCATGACAACCCAGAGGTTGTTTCCATGGCGACTAGACCAACAGGTCATCTCCAGTCTCAGTGGATGAATAACTCATCATCTCCAGCGTTTGACATTTACAGCAACACACAATCCCTTTATTCTCCTCCTTCCAGTCTGCTGTCCATCCCTCTCTCTCTTAGTTCCTGGTCCCCTCCCCTGACCTCTCCTTCTTCTGCCCCTCCGCCTACTCTTTCTGATGGGTCAGCCCATTCCCCTCCCTCTTCTCCTCCTCCTCCAACATCTAATCGTCATCTCTCTGTCGTGTCAGCCCCTTACCGCCCTTCTTCTCCTCCAGCCTCCCCTCTTCCTTCTCTGTTTTGCGGGACAACCCATTCACTCCCTTCTCTAGCCTCCTCTCCTCTCTTTTCCCTTCCTTCTTCTCCTCCAGCCTCTCATCCATTCTCTTTCAGCACAGCCCCTTCTCTCCCGCCTCCTCTTTCCTCCCCTCCTCTCTTAGCAACCTCTCTCCTACCCTCTCTATCCTCCCAGGCTGTCCATGGCCATTCCTTTAGGATGCTGTTCTGCAGGCAGGGGACAGAGAGAAGAGGAGCAGGTCCCTGTTATAAAGTGAGAGCAAAGTATGAGTTCATGTCGTAGGTACAGCACATAATATAGTGTCTAATCAAAACGCATCTTTGACCAATGGGTAAAATAATTGTGTAGATATTGTTTTTTGTGTGAATACTCCTCTAAGAAAACCAATAGTTCAAACCTCATGTCTCTATCATAATCCATTTAAAAATTATTGGAGTTCTTACCCTTTAAGGATGGCCAAATTAGGGTGAATAAATCAATGGGAGGCCAGAGAAAAAAAATGGGAAAAAATCTGGAAATTAGCATTGCATCAGAGAGAATTAAGACTAACTGACAGGCTCACCGTTGAACTCATCTTTCTTCTTGAATCCGGAGGACACAAAACAATATAAAGGTAAGATAGATATCGATTGAGATGTGACATAGTATTTCCAGATTTTAGTATATGCTTTTCATATCAATGCGAAATTCCTTTTCTTTTTCAAAGATCTTTCACTAAAACAAGCGTATCTCTGTGAAATGTCAACGGGGCACTGAGCATACCACAAGCTTTTAATTTTCAAAGCCTTTTACATTTAATTCAGTTTGTGTCATGTTAATTTGGATTTTTGCGACCCGCGGAAACAACTTTGCAGACAACCATCACAAAAGTTATTGCGAGAAAGCTCTCTCAACAGAGCTCGGTGCTTGTTGTCGGATGTATTATGTTAAAAATCTGACTTATTGGATATAATGTTAATATGTTAGAGAAAGACCCCACCGAATAATTCAGAACATGAAGAATCATATTTGTCTTGGTAAAATGTAATTTTTAACATAAGTATGTGAAATTTCATCACCAAAGTGCATTTTCACTCACTCGGGCAGAGTGGATAGACATCTCTCTCTCTCTCTCTCTCTCTCTCTCTCTCTCTCTCTCTCTCTCTCTTCTCTCTCTCTCTCTCTCTCTCTCTCTCTCTCTTTTTCCTCTCTCTCTCTCTCTCTCTCTCTCTCTCTCTCTCTCTCTCTCTCTCTCTCTCTCTCTCTCTCCTCTCTCTCTCTCTCTCTCTCTCTCTCTCTCTCTCTCTCTCTCTCTCTCTCTCTCTCTCTCTCTCTCTCTCTCTCTCTCACACACACACACACACACAGTCTTGAAGAGACTGTTGATCTGTTTTTACATCCCTACAGACAGGGGGCATTGGACTCCCATCCTCACTCCTCTCTGCCCTGTCCTGCCCCAGACACACAGCCAAGGATAGGAGGAGAGAAAAGGGCTGTGTGGCTTTTCCAGAAAACACCCAGGAGATACACTCCCAGTCAAAAGTTTTAGGACACCTACTCATTCAAGGGTTTTTCTTTATTTTTACTATTTGATGTCTTCACTATTATTCTACAATGTAGAAATAAAGAAAAACCTTTGAATGAGTAGGTGTCCTAAAACTTTTGACCGGTAGCGTATGTGTGCAAAACTCCCTGAGTGACACTTAATATGTTGTCCAGTTGACAATTGATTTATTTCCTGTCATCCTACAGTAATCATGTTGGTTTAATGCATGAGGCAGAGTTCTCACACCAATCTGCTGCATTCAGCCTCGTTTGGAGCTAAGTAGCTGATGCCAAAAGAGCAAAAGAGCATGGTAATCCCAGCTATGTGCCATACAGGCTAACAACCCTCTTCTCTGACATACAGGAACATCTGTTCCTTCAATGTCCAATCAGAGTGGCCCAGGCAGAGACATTACTCTATGACCTCACCCATGGGACATGCAGAGAACACCCTATATGGAGAATGGTTCTGTAAAGAACCTTTCTCAATCTAAAAGGTTATTTGTAGAACCATACAGGGTTTTCTATATTCTGGTTCTATAGCCATATTATATTGTTAAAATTCCATAGGTTTTATTATTGTGTTTATTAAATGTCATGAACAGCATTATCATATCTCCCAGCATGCTATATTGCAGGTTGATTGTAAGAATTGTTTGTTTCAATATTTATGTTTTTGCATGTACATTGATTGATTAATTAATGTTATGCTTCTCAAATATAAATGACATACATTTTCTAAATTAATCCAACATGTTACTTGGATTTATTGCACCCGTTACTGAAATGATTGTTCCAGTTTAGATGCTTTATGTAGTCTCATATTTCAGTTGTCTCAACCCTGGCAGTCATTCTGAATAAAAAATTCCAAAGGTTGAATACTTTTTGTAGTATGTATTTTTATTTTTATAAATGTTCATACATTTTTTGTAATATATATAAATATATTTGTATATATTTTTTTTAGGGGGATGAATTTGATTTGAATTATTAGGATCCCCATTAGCCGACGCCAATGGCGACAGCTAGTCTTACTGGGGTCCGACATATAACTAAAAAGACATTACAGACAAAATACTTTACAATTTACATATATTTAAAAACATGAACATGTAGTGTGTGTGCATGTATCAGTTACACATACATGTCAATACACAACAAGTAGGACACATGGGGGAGAGGCGTTGTGCCGTGAGGTGCTGCTTTATTTGTTTGCTTTATTCCCCATTCTGTCTGGATGTCAATAGGAATTACACAGCACTTTGCAAGCATAATGTGACAGGTTGTGTGAATAACCCAACATGTTGGGTTGTTCCGATTACCCAAACACGGGTTAATTTAACCATCAATTGAGGTTTTTATTCACTTTCATTCTGGGTTGACAGAGCAGCTGGGTCTATTTTTATGTAATCCATAGGTTATTTTCAGGAGGCATGGCATATTAGGGGTGTGGCTCTAGAACATTATTTTTGGCCACCTGTGAGTGTACATATCTTTCCTGTTGCTCATGTTAAGTCTGTACACTGCAAGGCTACATTTTGCTGAAATATTTTTGCACATTATATATCCTAATTCAATAATATTAACATTAGTATCTACATACTTCAACAAAGTGGTTAATAACCCATTGGGATTTGCATAGACTTTCAAGGAACTCAAATACTGCTGTAAGCTTCATTAAAGCTACAAAAGCTGACGTATTCAACCGTAACGTGATAACAATGATGAACCAGAATGACATTTACTCTCATGGGAGGCCAAAAATAACTTATTGAAGCCTCGCCCCTTCTAAGCCAAGCCTCCAGTCTTCTGATCTGACCCGCTGGATCATATCTCAATAACCCAGCATCAACAAACCAACCTTGCTATTTTTTTTAAACAACTCAATTAAGTGACCTAATGCCTGCAACCCAGCAGTTGGGTCATTCAAACAACCCAGTATTTTTGGGAGCGTAATCCCTCAAAATAAGGCCTTATGAAATACATATTTCATTGAGTTAAATAATAAAGTTTGAATGATAACATATTCACTTAGGATCTCACTTGGTGAAGTCCTTAGGATGGAAAATTAATGTATGCAAAAACCATGTCTCTGTTACTAACAAATACAGTCATGGGTGGTAACTCTACAATTCACTTGAAAGGCAAGGCATTCTGGGAAATATGCAAATAAAGCTTTACACTAAGCAGTGTGTTAATTCAACACTGTTCAGTGTCTATACGGATCTACACTTTCAGTGTTAATTTAACACTGGTGAATTTGCTGTGCATGCCAGTGGAATATCATCTGTGATTGCCTAATTTCAAACACACCATTCATAATGTTGTGAAGATATTGCACAGAACGGGCCAAAATAAGCAAAGGGAGATTTTTACTGTAATAAAGTTAGGGGAATGATCATAAATCAAGTGTGTGTCGTCTTGTATCTGTTCAGATTATAAAGAAATGGGAGGAAATGAGGCGTGCTTTTTGCATTGCCAACTATTACAAAGGCCCTGTGGCCTTGGTTCAGCAGCTCTAACCCTGTATGAGTTACTGTACAGTAGCATCATCACTCTTCTACTCATAAATGTCATTTTCTATGAACAGCTTTCTGTATATGGTGAAATGCCACAGTAGACCAATATAAGCAGATATTTAACTGTTTTCATTAGAGTTCTTGCAGTCAGAAATCTCCCATGCACCTGCATATTGTATAGTATGCATGTTGTGAGGGAAAAGGTGCTAAATGGCATATGTTATTATATTATTATAGATGTGGATTGACTTGGATCTGACAGTAAATCTTGCAGCGCATCTCTGTCTAAGACCAAACCCACCATGCCCCTGTCATATTTAACCATACAGAGAGCACCCAGCACAGCAGCAGCTTACCCCGACAATGGAGTTGAACCCCTTACATTGATACACCTAGGCTATAGGCAGAGGGTGCTGCAGCTGTCCTGTGTAGGGTGGGAGATGAGAGGTAAAAGGTTGGTTCTTTAGTTCCAACGTCAAGAGTCAGGAAAGTGAAACCCAGTCCGAGGTGCAGCTGCACCCTGCTCTCCCTGGCAGCTGTGGCACGCTGTACTGTGGGCACACGTGATACCCAGGGTGCTGCCTGCACTGGAAGAGAGGCGGGAAGGGAAGGGCCTCCTCAGGTTCCCATGTGTTGCCTGAGAGAGAGAGAGAGAGAGCACACCACACCACACATCCAACCAGGGGCGGCCTGTTCAATAGGGCGATATGGGCGACGCACTGCCAAACGGGAAAAGGAAGGGATTTTTTTTCTAATCAATTATATCACGGCAACAGTAGTTATCAGTGTTGTAATCTATACGTCTGATCTGCCACAGTGCCACACTGCCACTAAATGTCGAATCAGGCTAAAGTCGTGCTTCAAATGGCTCCCCCCCCTTTTGGGGCGATTTCAGTCAGGTTGAAAATCGCCCAGAAGTCTCTCATAGCCTCTAATGTAAAATCTATTTTTTTCAAATTTCAGAGCCTTCAATACAATCTCTATGGGTGTCTGAGGGCTTGCACTTACGCGCTTTCGTCATACGTAACGTAACGTAACCATGAACGTAACTGAGAAAAGAGCGGATTGTGTCTTTGAAAGAAGTTCCTTTTTGTCGGCGAACAAATGAAGATAAATTGGCAACGAAACAATTAGGACCTCCCAGACCAAATTTAATAATTCAACAGGTTTCTACTAAAGGCGGAAAGTCCTACACCCGAGGATTTTCCAAAAATTGGTACGAACGGAAAAATAACATTGCCACTCAACTTGATGAGGGATACAGGCTAGCTGTCCGCCGCCACAACGATGAGGTTAGTGTTGATAATCACAAGTTTACTGGAGAACTGAGACCAAGTAGAGACTTTGGACAGGGTGGATATGGTATAATAAAGGCAGTTTATTCAGAGGTAAAGATATCTGGAATCGCGTGCACGGACCCGTTCGTCAAACTCTTAGGGAGCTATAAATTAAGCCCCATTACTTACCATATCAGATAAGAGAAATTGCTGCAGCTACATATATTTTACATCCTGGCCCTACATAGTTCACTATTTGCATCACTTACCAAAATATTACTTGTGGTCATATATGCTTGGAAAGTGGAGATGCCATAGAACGTCAAAAAAGTAAACATTGCTGGAGACACATTGCCGTTTTGGAGAAGACATCGCGTTTGCTAGCGAAGAGATTTGTTGTGGCAAATGAACTTGGGCTGGGAATTGCCAGGAACCTCATGATAAGATATATGCATCAGCATTGCGAGTCTCATGATTCTATACGTATTGCGATTCGATACTGTGATTTTATTGCGCACCATATGTCTGTTGCAGAGGGATCAGAAAGCCATGAGAACGAGTTTTGATCAGTCATGGAAATAAAAGTGCTGAAAACAAATTGGCTCCCAATGTGAAAAGATTGAGAACAAGCTATGAAGGAACAATAATGGTGTTTTGGTGCAGGTACAGCCAACTAGCGCTAAAATATTGCGATATTGTCAATACAGTATATCGTAAAGTATCACTATGTAACTCGATTTCTTTCACCCCAATCCCTCAAATTAACAGTAAATAACTGAATTGTTTGCCCCACATTTAGCTAAGATGATTAGCTAGCCAGCTAAAATGTTTTATTTAGTTAGCAGTCGCATCTACAATAGTTTACTGTCAATAACATGTCTCCAAAAATGACGTGGTGTCTCCAATTGTGTTGACATTTTACAATTGCGATGCGCATCCATGAGTATCCACTTTCTGTAGCTCAGCTGGTAGAGCATGGCGCTTGTAACGCCAAGGTAGTGGGTTCGATCCCCGGGACCACTCATACACAAAAATGTATGCACGCATGACTGTAAGTCGCTTTGGATAAAAGCGTCTGCTAAATGGCATATTATTATTATTATTATTATTATCTGAAGAGAGCCCCGAAACATTGTGTGCAGACATTTTATGCAATAAATGAAGTAGGTTGAATCTAGTAGTTCTGATCTTCTGATTGGTCCTGATGAGTTGGGCGAGGTCCCCTCCAGGCTACTGTCACTGTTGCATTGGCTCTGAGTCGGGTTCTCTGTCTTCAAATGTTCAGCCTAAGAGAGGGGATTTTTGTGTGTGTGTGTGTGTGTGTGTGTTTAACAGTGATGATGTGTGTGTGTGTGTGTGTGTGTGTGTGTGTGTGTGTTTAACAGTGATGATGTGTGTGTGTGTGTGTGTGTTTGTGTGTGTGTGTGTGTGTGTCCTCAGAGCAAGAACTCGTGAGTTGGAAGAACTGAGAGGCCTATGGCGTGGGTGTTGTCCTTGGCCACCTGCTGACAAGGCTGACAAGATAGGACCCTTTTGTCCATTGTTATTGGATAGGAACAGAACTTATAACCAGCTCCTGACCTAAATAGATCTTAGCACAACATTTTACTCAACATATCATATTCCATATTCACTATAACAAATATATTTACTACGACATTAGCAAGAACCGCCACATCCTCAGCCGGCTAATCCAGTGTGTGAAGTTTTGCGGAGTGTTTGAGTTAGCTTTGCGAGGCAAAGATGAAACTGAGGGCTCCACCAACCCTGGTAAGCCAACACTTTTGAGATCAGTCAATAAATGCTTCTGGTATTGACTTATATGCTGCCCCTGTCTTCATGTTGTTGCTGGACATATCTTTTTTAAAATGTGTGTAGGTCACCTAAATCATCAGAAAAATTGCCCCCCCTGAGAATTTTTTCAGGAGCCGCCACTGCATCCAACAACAACATTAGACACTTTATGGAACACAAAGTCTTCACTATTTCATCCTGGAATATCCAAGGCCTTCACCAAATAAATCGGAAATACAGACATTGTCATCCTACAAGAAACATGGTATAGAGGAGACGGACCCACTGGTTGCCCTCTAGGTTACAGAGAGCTGGTAGTCCCATCCACCAAACTACCAGGTGTGAAACAGGGAAGGGACTCAGGGGGTATACTAATTTGGTATAGAGCAGACCTAACTCACTCTCAACAGAGAACAATTTCCTCCTGTGTGCTACCTATATCCCCCCCACTAGAATCCCCATACTTTAATGAAGACAGCTTCTCCATCCTGGAGGGGGAAATCAATCATTTCCAGACCCAGGGACATGTACTAGTCTGTGGCGACCTAAATGCCAGAACTGGACAAGAACCTGACACCCTCAGCACACAGGGGGACAAACACCTACCTGGAGGTGACAGCATTCCCTCCCCCATATGCCCCCCTAGGCACAACTACGACAACATAACCAACAAAAACGGGTCACGACTCCTGCAGCTCTGTCGCACACTGGGTATGTACATAGTCAATGGTAGGCTTCGAGGGGACTCCTATGGTAGGTATACCTATAGCTCATCTCTTGGCAGTAGTACTGTAGACTACTTTATCACTGACCTCAATCCAGAGTCTCTCAGAACGTTCACAGTCAGCCCACTGACACCCCTATCAGACCACAGCAAAATCACAGTCTACTTGAACAGAGCAATACTCAATCATGAGGCATCAAAGCAAAAGGAACTGAATAATATTAAGAAATGCTATAGATGGAAGGAAAGTAGTGTTGAAACCTACCAAATAACAATTAGGCAACAACAAATTCAATCCATTCTAGACAACTTCCTGGACAAAACGTTCCACTGTAATAGTGAAGGTGTAAACTTGGTAGTAGAAAACCTAAACAGTATATTTGACCTTTCAGCTTCCCTATCAAATCTAAAAATCTCTAACAGAAAACTGAAGAAAAGTAACAACAGTGATAAATGGTTTGATGAAGAATGCAAAAACCTAAGAAAGAAATTGAGAAACCTATCCAACCAAAAACATAGAGACCCAGAAAACCTGAGCCTACGACTTCACTATGGTGAATCACTAAAACAATACAGAAATACACTACTGAAAAAGAAGGAACAGCATGTCAGAAATCAGCTCAATGTAATTGAAGAATCCATAGACTCTAACCACTTCTGGGAAAATTGGAGCTATCTATCCAAATCGGAGATGTATGGGTAAACCACTTCTCCAATCTTTTTGCTCAAAGGCAAATCTTAGAATCAACTATTAAAGACTATCAGAACCCACTGGATTCTCCAATTACATTGAATGAACTACAGGACAAAATACAAACCCTCCAACCCCAAAAGGCCTGTGGTGTTGATGGTATCCTCAATGAAATGATAAAATATACAGACCACAAATTTCAATTAGCTATACTTAAACTCGTTAACATAATAATATAATAATATAATAATAAACATCATCCTTAGCTCTTTGTGACCTGTTGCCACAAGAAAAGGGCAACCAGTGAAGAACAAACACCATTGTAAATACAACCCATATTTATGTTTATTTATTTTCCCATTTGTACTTTAACTATTTGCACATTGTTACAACACTGTATATATACATAATATGACATTGAAATGTCTTTATTCTTTTGGAACTTCTGAGTGTAATGTTTACTGTTAATATTTATTGTTTATTTCACTTTTGTTTACTATCTACTTCACTTGCTTTGGCAATGTTAACATACGTTTCCCATGCCAATAAAGCCCTTAAATTGAAATTAAATTGAATTGAGAGAGAGAGATGGGAAAAGGCCAGCTCTCTGGTTCCCGCTCTGCTGGGAAGCAGCCTTGCTGTGGGGTGTGGTGCGATGGGAGGCCCTGGGTGGTCGGTTGGCCCTGCACTACCCTGCCCTGTCCGAACGCTGCACGGAAAAAGCTACATTCAACAACTGGAGGCTCTGCTCTACACAGCAGCTTATATTACACACTGCCGAAGGAGAAGCCAGAGAAAGAAAGTCAGCAGCATACACAAACAGAGAGAGAGAGAACGAGGAGACATAAAAAGTGAAGGGTGTATAGTGAAAGAGGGGGACTATACATTGCAGTATGCTTGCTCACTTACTATAAACAATATTAAGTGAATTCCTTCCACAAAACAGAACCAAAGAACAATATGAACAGCTTTTTTGTGATCTTTGCTCCCAGTTTTTAGATTATAGTGACTGGCTACCTTCACAATAATCCACATCGTGCTTCTGTGAAAAATGTGTCTACCGGTAGTCTACCCCTGGTAGTGCCACCACCCGTGGGCAGTGAGATCAACATGTTGGCCTCCCTGTATGGCCGTCTGTCTGTCTGTCTCCTAAGTAGTGACCTTGCCACCTCCTATTGAGGTCAGTCAGTTTTAGGGTGCATTCCCAGCTGCTGCAGCCCGTCCTGTCCACACACCACGTGGCCCTGCCATGGGGCCACCAGGGGACCCAAGGGGCCATTGGCTAACACACAGAGGCATGTCACTACTACTCACGTGGCCCAGGCACCTGACATACATATACACACCACAGGAGGCAGAGAGTGGCACCTTAATTGGGGAGAAAGGGCTTGTAGTAATGGCTGGAGCGGAATAAGTAGAACGGTATCAAATACCTCAAACACATGGTCTCCATGTGTTTGATGCCATTCCATTCGCTCCATTCCAGCCATTATTATGAGCCGTCCTCCCCTCAGCAGCCTTCACTGATACACTCACCATCACTATGATCAGCAATACTATCTTGGGGAGGGAGGCTTTAGGGTGGGTTGAATGAAAAGTAAAGTGTTGTGTTGAGAATTCCTGTAATAGGAGTTTGTATTATGCCTTATCACTTGGGTATCCAACTATCCGTTCAATCTCCAAATAAGGGGCTGTGTGCCCATCTTTGCCACATACCTCCGCCCTTACATCCTGGCACCTCTGGTCGGCATACCAACGACCTGCAGGCGTTTCCGATCAGCTCAACCTACAACGTCTGTTAGCATCCAGAAGTAGGAGGGACAGTCATTACAATTTTGGCATTCGCAAAATGGCTGACCATCCTTCTCTATGTCTCTCTGTTGGGTGTGAGGCTGTGCAGTTGACAGCTTTTCAGTGCCACTCTGGCCTTCCTTCATTAAAGGGAAGAATAGCCCTATTCTACTTCAGTCCAATTTGGATGAGTTGGGGAGAACAGTTTGAAAGCTTGTGAGGAGCTCTCCCCAACCAGACACCATTGGCATTTGGGACAGAGATAGAGGGGGCAGGGGTCAGAAAATGTCAGCAAACAAAAAAGGAATGCTTTTGCATTCCTCTTTTTCCGCCTCAATGTTTATTACTGGATTTTGGGTTGGCATTTTGTTTGGGTACAGAGTGAGCTATGAGAGAGGAATGCAGAGAGGAAAAGTCCCAAAATGTTATACGCTTCACACAAAACTTTTTACAGTCAATTACATTCTGTATTCTGATACTTGAAAAGTACAATGTAAAATTTAACTATACCCCCTAGAGTCGATTGACGCACAAGGGCATCAATCTAAGTAACATAATAAAGAAATGCCCATCAAAATCCCTCAGTTTAAGCTAGATATCTCAATACACCGCATCCGCCGATGTTGCACTTCCGCATCTATGGTGAAAGGTGGCAGAGCTAGAGCTGTGTTTGTCAGACCATGAGACATCCTGAAAATCGGTCTACTCACAAAAACATCTGTAGCATCCGGCCTACAAACTATTATGACCATCGTGTTCATGAGGGGAGACTCTCACGAACACGATGGTCATCTCCGTTTTGCTCTACGGCACCCACAAATGTCACAGGACTCGTCTGAAGGTAACCAGTACCGGTTTAAAAAATTGTTATGGAAGCATGAAGGTATATTGAACAACAATATAAATGCAACATGCAACAATTTCTAAGATTTTACTGAGTTACAGTTCATATAAGGAAATCAGTCAATTGAAATGAATCCATTAGGCCCTAATCTATGGATTTCACATGACTGGGAATATAGATATGCATCTGTTGGACACAGATACCTTAAAAAAAGGTAGGGGCTTGGATCAGAAAACCAGTCAGTATCTGATGTGACCAAATTTGCCTCATGCAGCGCTACACATCTCCTTCGCATAGAGTTGATCAGGCTGCTGATTGTGGTCTGTGGAATGTTGTCCCACTCCTCTTCAATGGCTGTGTGAAGTTGCTGGATATTGGCGGGACCTGGAACACGCTGTCGTACACGTCGATTCTAAGCATCCCAAACATGCTCAAAGGGTGACATGTCTGTGCGTGTGCAGGCCATGGAAGAACAGTGACATTTTCAGCTTCCAAGAAATGGGGCTGTGCATTATCATGCTGAAACATGAGGTGATGGCGGCGGACGGCACGACAATGGGCCTCAGGATCTCGTCACGGTATCTCTGTGCATTGAAATTGCCATCGATAAAATGCAATTGTGTTCGTTGTCCATAGCTTATGCCTGCCCATACCATAGCCCCACCGCCACCATGGGGCACTCTGTTCACAACTTTGACATCAGCAAACCGCTCGCCCACATGACGGCATACACGTTGTCAGCGGTTGTGAGAAATTAACATAAAATTAACTGGCAACAGTTCTGGTGGACATTCCTGCAGTCAGCATGCCAATTGCACGCTACCTCTAAACTTGAGACATCTGTGGCATTGTGTTGGGTGACAAAACTGCACATTTTAGAGTGGCCTTTTATTGTCTCCAGCACAAGGTGCACCTGTGTAATGATCATGCTGTTCAATCAGCTTCTTGATATGCCACACCTGTCAGGTGGATGGATTATTTTGGCAAAGTGACTTTGGGTCCTTGAAAAGCGCTATATATGTCCCATGTATTGTTATTATTACAGTTTTTTACGATTGTTTACACACTAAAATTAAAATTTCCACACAATTAGCAAAATTGTACTCCAATGAGCAAAACACCTCCACAGATTTGCACAACATTACACACAATGTCCGCCTCACCCTTTTTGCAAAACATTACACACAGTGATTTGTAAAACTCTACACACATTTTCACACCTTAGACACAGATAAGGATCGTGAGGTTACTTCCTTGTAATTACAAAGCACCGGATTGCCAATTACCACACTAATGAACGAATTGGATAAACACATCTACCAGGTGTGGAAGCACACATGTGCTAATTTGAAAACGCAGCACTCAGGTGTGCTATAAAAGGCAGCAGGTGAGTTCACCTGTCTTCAACAAAAATGGAAGGAGTTAGAAGAAGAAGAAGAAGAGTGAGAATGAGAGGGGGAGCTCAAAGAGGAGATGAAGGCGGTAGAGGAAGAGGAGAAGGAGGTAGAGGAAGAGGCATAGGTAGAGGAGAAGAAGGTAGAGGAAGAGAAGGAGGTAGAGGAAGACACCTAGGTAGAGGAAGAGGTAGAGAAGGACTTGAAGAGTTGATAGAACCTGAACAAAGAAGACGAGGACCAAATTTGACTCGAGAAATCCGTGCAACACTTATTGACCATGTTATCAACCATGGACTGACACTGATGGAAGCTGGACAAAGAGTTCAACCAAATCTCAGCAGAAATACTGTTGCGTCAGTAATTCGGACATTTCATCGAGAAAACAGGTAAGCTAACCACACAGTATACATTGAAACTGAAGCTTGTATAATCAATATTGTTTACTGTGACATTTGACAGTAGGCTGCATATATATATATATATATATATTTATTTTTATCTTATTTTGTTTTTACATAGGATTGAGGGTCGAGGACACCAAGGTGGAAGGGGCCCTATGTTTAGTCGTGCACAAGAGGCCGCCATTGTGAACATGGTTTTGGCCAATAATTGTATCAGGCTACGAGAAATCCAAGCCAATATCATCAATGATGACAATATTTTCAATAACATCCAACGAGTCTCTCTGTCAACATTAGGTCGAATCCTAAAGAAAAATCAAATATACATGAAGCAACTGTATCGGGTACCATTTGACAGAAATTCAGAGAGAGTGAAACATCTGCGCAATGAGTATGTGGAGGTATGCATTGTTCATCTGACTATTGTGTGGTATCATGCACTGCTCATAATGTTCTGTCACAAAAAAAATACTGTGCTATAGATATTGAATAGCATCCTATTTTCTTTAATGTGTTTCAGAGAGTCTTGCAAATGGATGCTGCTGAAATTCAACATGAATTTATATATGTGGATGAGGCTGGATTTAACCTTGCAAAAACAAGAAGAAGAGGGAGAAATGTAATTGGGCACAGGGCAATCACCAATGTGCCAGGGCAGCGAGGGGGTAACATCACCCTTTGCGCTGCTATCACACAAAATGGGGTCCTCCACCACCATGCAAATCTGGGACCCTATAATGCAAATCTGATACTTGCATTTCTTGACCGATTGCATGAGATTGTCACAGCATTACACCAAGTGGACCAGATGCGGTACATTGTCGTTTGGGACAATGTCTCATTTCATCGGGCTGCTCTAGTCCAGAACTGGTTCCATGATCACCGTGATTTTGAAGTTTTATACCTTCCCCCATACTCCCCCTTCCTGAATCCTATAGAATAATTTTTTTCAGCGTGGCGGTGGAAGGTATATGACCTGCGGCCTTATGACCGTTTGCCCCTCATTCAGGCCATGGAACAGGCATGTGATCTTATTGAAGCAGCTTCAGTGCAGGGGTGGATTCGTCACACAAGGCGATTCTTCCAACGGTGCCTTGCCAATGAAGACATAGCCTGTGATGTGGATGAAATGTTATGGCCTGATCCAGCCAGACGGAGAGACGGATAGTTACAGTATTCTTGTTGCTTTTACAGTAGTTTTCTTTCATTTCTGTTTACTTTTACTTTACTTTTCTTCAGAGTCAAAGTGTATGTACTGTAATTCATGCAGTAATTTTTATTTGTCTACGGATTTTATTTGTTTACAGTAATTGATATCATTGTTGGTTGATTACTGTAACTGATTATGGTAAGAAATACTGTAAGTATTGAAATAAATACTTGAAATATTCAGTCTGCAGCATCAAGTGTTGTGCAGTGCTTGGTAAGGTTATAGTAGGCCTACAGTATTTGTCTACATTCTCCTTATATCTCAAAACAAATCATGAATAATGTTGTGAGTTTCTCACTATTTTTTGTCACCTAAATTATCTCTCACATACAGTAAGAATGTCTGGCCAAAAATATTTTTTTTTTTTTTTTACAAATGTGTTTTTTATTTATCACAGCAGTGTGAAACTGGCTGCAATAGTGTATGATCATTGATGACTGTGTTGGTTAAATGAAAACAAATAGCATTTTCACAAATATGTGTATATGTTTTGACTGAAGTGTGTATGTTTTGACTGAAGTGTGTCATTTTGCAAACAATCTAGGAATTTTGCTAATTGATTGTGGTGTTTGGATAATTGTGATTATATTTTGACAAAAATAACTCTGTTTTCAAAATCGCGTGTAAACAATTGAAAAAAACTGTATTAAAGGAGACATGCTCACTAACAGGGATGTAAACCAAATTTGAGAGATATTTTCTGGGATATTTTATTTCAGCTCATGAAACATGGGACCAACACTTTACATGTTGTGTTTATATTTTTTTCAGTGTAGTTTTGTGACTACCCAAAAAAGGGGTTAAATATGTGTCATATATATATGTATATGTATTTCCTGAGCAGTCTTATATATTCTAGATGTAGAACAAACACTTCAAAACCTTGTTTCTTATTATTTATTTTTGGACTATCTTTTTTTTGCCATTTATGAATGTGTTATTCAATGCATTTCTTTGGGCTATAGTAGTAAAGGCCAAATTCCATATTATATCAAATCATTTTTTATATATTTTGTATACCTAAAGGGGTTATAAAATTCCAAATCAAATAGCTAAATGATCCATAGTATGACCATCTTAAAACAATTCCATATGTCAGCTTAGAATCCCCCCTCACCACACATTACATTACATTTTAGTCATTTAGCAGAGACTTATCCAAAGCGACTTACATGAGCAATTAGGGTTAAGTGCCTTGCTTAAAGGCACAGACAGATTTTTCACATAGCCGGCTCGGGGATTAGAACCAGCGACCTTTCGGTTACTGGCACAACGGTCTTACCCACTAAGCTACCTGCCGCGCGCGCACGCACACACACACACACTTTCTCTGAATAAGGTTGGGAAGTTTACAGGACAAAGTAGCAGTTTGTGGCCAAATGTTTCATTTCAACACAACCTCAAACTACACAGATGAAAGATACCAAGTCGTAGAAACATAAATCAGCTCTCATTAAATGGATTGATGTTCTCACTCTAGTCCATTTTTTCCCCTAGGATTTTTTTCAGCAGCACTGGTAAAGGTAGCGGGAGGAAGGGGGAAGGTCCGATTTATTTTGTTGAACGACAGTGAATGGAAATGTAATTATGTAGACACCATCTGAAATAAAATGTTCCCTTTAAAACAGTGGTATTCAAACTTTTCCAGCAGGGACACCATGTTTTTCGCCAGAATTTCTCTACCCTTTCATTCAAGTGTGCAGGCACCTAGCACTATTGTTTGATTAGCGGTGTTACTGTAGCACATGAGATGGAGTTTGCAAAATAAATGGCCACTGGATTGATGCAAATAATCATAATATCATTCTGACAGGTAGGCATAGGCTACTTTGTAGCTAGTTAACATTTAATAGAGAAGGTTTTTGAGAAAACCTTTCCATCTACCAGAAGACGGTTAGGTCTATCATTAGCATCGCAATATTTTTATTGTTTCTTAATTGTTTGAAACCTGGACGCATGTCTTACCTTGCTTCAAAGTAGCCTATAGCCAAAATCCAACCATAAAAAAATGTGTAGACAATTAGTTTTATAAAGACTTACTCATTATGTGTTCTCCTGTTCTATTGGTTTTCTTTCAACTTTATTTCATTGTCTAGCAGCCAAAGGCATTATCCTAATCATATTAGCAACCCATGATGGTTGTTGCATCTTTAGATCTCCCCTCTTTCTAACTGATATTTCCATCTCTGTCCATGAAACCATTTGCATGTGTGGATCACATTTTAGAACAGTGTTTTCCCGCAAATTGCATTTTGGAACATTCACGCATAGGCGTACTGCCGTGTGTACATTCCTGTACGTCGTCTGGGTTTGGCCGTTGTAGGCCGTCATTGTAAATAAGAATTTGTTCTTAACTGACTTGCCTAGTTAAATAAAGGTAAAATAAAAAATTATCTATCAAACAATCAATGTATTTGTAAAGCCATGTTACAGTTGTCACAAAGCTTACAGAAACCTAAAAATATAGATATAGTACAAGCCAAGGAGGAGGACAGAGGAGCTCTTTTCCATTGAGGTCTATGGCAGCAAGCCCTGTCCCCTTGAGTGTTGACTGAGGACTGTGTGGCAGTGTGTGCAGAGTGAAGGAGTCTTGTTAAATACTGACTGCCACTCTGACTGAATCCATCTGGACAGAGAGAACCAGCAGCAGCCCAACTTTCAGTCTAGGCTAGCCCAGCTCTGGCTCAGCCCCAGCCCCAGTTAAACAATGTGAGGACACGGTCTGTCCCTCTGGCGTGGACACAGAGCCCCAGTAGCAGTAGCGGCAGCCTCAGCCCAGCTGTGCAGTCTTCTATTAACTTCTAACAGACACCCAGTTGTGTCGACGGACATGGGCTGACTCTCTCTGGCTGTAGAGGGATAGAGGGAACTTAGCAAATGAAACACTTAACAAAAGATTAAAAAGAGAGAGAGGAGACAGAGAGAGAGAGGGAGGTGTTTATTTCGCCAGAAGGCAGGAATCGTGGTCACAGGCAGGCAATGGTCATACACAGGTAGGCAAACTGGTAGGAGAACTGCTTTGGCAATGTTAACATACGTGTCCCATGCCAATAAAGCCCTTAAATTGAAATTGAAATTGAATTGAGAGAGAGAGAGAGAGGGCGATAGAGTGAGAGAAAGAAAGAGAGAGAGCGAAAGTGAGGGAGAAAGAGAGACAGGCTTCCTCTTTCCTTCCTCTCTTTATTTGTCTTTTTGGTCAGAGACTGTGCCTGCAGTTCACACATCAGACCAACACATGTTAAACCGACCCCTCGCCCTTCCAGTGAGAAAAAAAAGTATGGAAGATCAAAACAAAGTCTTGTGACAAAGTCTGAAGATATTCTTCTGACTGACCATGACTTCCTGATTATGAGTCACAATATAAACACACCAGATCAGGGGATTTTAGAGCCCTGACTCATTCTCTCTGTCCCAAATGGCACCTTATTCCCTCTTTAGTGCATTTCTTTTGACCAGGGCCCATAGTTTTCTCAGTACCTTAAGGGTGAGGGAAGGGGGGGAATGGTTCAAAGGGGGAGGTTTCTGAGTGGGGAATGACCAATGGGTGGGTTTCCCTGTGGCTCCTTCTTTTTGTTTCACAACCATGGGCTTATTAACACTAAAGATATGTCATGTTCGTTATATAAAGGATCGGACCAAGGTGCAGCATGGTATGCATACATAGTCGTTTATTTTAATAAACACCGACAAAATAACAAAATCCAACAGACCGTGAAGTTCAAGAGGCTAAACATCAAACAAGCCAAACAGAAACAAGATCCCACAACTAAGGTAGGCAACATGGCTGCCTAAGTATGATCCCCAATCAGAGACAACGACCGACAGCTGCCTCTGATTGGGAACCACACCCGGCCAACATAGAAATATATAAACTAGATTTCACACCCTGACCAACTCAACTAGAGATCTCAATGTCAGGGCGTGACAAGATAACAATGATGTTATTAATAATACATTCTTTTTTGTTTTACAATGGCAACACTAGCTATTCTCTCTTGGAATTTGAAAGTTCTAAACTGTCCTATTAAATGTTCCAGCTGTCTTGATATCCTAGCAAGAAACCATGTTGATATAGCAATGCTCCAAAAGGACTCACATATAATAAAGAACCATTTGTACAAACTGGCTGCTTTTTCTTTAGCCCCAAACAAAACTTAAGGTATAATCATAATGATACATAAGAAACTCAAAATTACCATTTTGGGGTAAAGGTGAAGACCAAGAAGGCAGAATCACTTTCCTTAAATGTATCCATAATGGAAAGAAAATTGCCTTTATTAATGTATACGCTCCAAATTCATGTAGTCCTAAAATAAAATATTATCTGAACAGCATATTGTTAGAATTAATTATATAATATAATTGAATTCCATCTGTTTATTGGGACAGACATGAATGCCATTTTGGACATGCGTGTCCAACTACAATCCCCATGTAACCAAGGCTCTCCAGCATATACTTTCTGATTGCAACCTCATTGATGCCTGGTGAGCACATAATCCTAAAGTAAAAGAGTACACTTTCTACTCAAACAGGCATAAATTATTCTCACGAATCGATTTCATACTATTCTCTACACCTCTACACCTCTGAGAAAATAGAAATTCGACACGAGCTTGTCTGACCACCACACTGTAATGAATACTCAGGGAGAAAAAGGTGTAGATTCACATGCAGGTGTTTAATTCGCCTTCGCAGAAGGCAGGAATCGTGGTCACGGGCAGGCAATGGTCATACACAGGTGGGAAAACAGGCAGGAGAATCAAAAACTAGGACTGAAGGCTATAACTGGTTCTCACAAATGAGCTAGGAAAAGGTTAGTAGAGTCAAAACGAACAATACCTCACAAGGCACAAACAGAATGAACTGAACTAAATAAGGTGCTGATAAGACCAGGTGAGTAACTAACACAGGTGAAATCAATGAACAAAAATGAAAGACAGGGCTACGTTCAAGAACACAAAGAAACAGGGCTACGTTCAAGAACACAAGGATGACTAAGAACCTTACACACACTTAATACTGCCAACTTCAAATTTCAGAATGTCCCCCCAATTATTGTTTTTTATAATGCAACTGCATTTGCATCTGGGTTGTATAAATCACAATTAAAGAAGATATCAGATCTGGAAATGTTGTTAACTGTGTCAGAGTGTTCTCAACAAACAGTCTTCAGACCAGGTAGCTATTACTCTTTCCAAAGTCAAGACATAACTTAATTTATTGATAGGACAGAGAGCAGAATTTGCCATCCATCAAGTAAGACTCAACCATTACATTTTAGTCATTTAGCAGATGCTCTTATCCAGAGCAACTTACAGTTAGTGCATAATTATAATTTTTTTCATACTGGCCCCCCGTGGGAATCAAACCCACAACCCTGGCGTTGCAAGCGCCATGCTCTACCAACTGAGCTACACGGGGCAGACTACTTCCATGACTCAACGACTACTTCCATTGTAATCGTCCCAGTCATTTACTGGACAACAAGCTATGCAGTAATGATCAATTAGCTGATAGCAACTACTGAATCTGAAACAGGGGAATTGCTATCAGAACCCTAATTAATTAATCAAATATTATTCCGCTTCTAAAAAGAACTGTACACCTCTGATTGTAAATACACACCAAGCAAGACTAAGTCCTTTCTAAAAAAGTTAAGAACTCTTCTCTCAACAGAGGAAGACACCTCGCTGGGAGCCCAAATCTCTCTCAACGAACTCAAAAGGGCACTGGATTGCATGAATAAAGGCAAATCACCTGGACAGGATGATATTCCTCCTGAGGTCTATTTAAACATTTTGAATCAATTAGGTCCACTATTGCTCGAAATGATTAATACAGCCGTACACAAAGGTTCATTTGGGAGAGATGTGAATACAGTACTAATTTCGCTTTTATTTAAAAAAAGGTAATGATGCCACCCAGTGTTCTCCCTATGGCCCCTATCTTTGATAAACACAGATATTAAACTGTTTTCTAAAATGTTGTCATCCCGTCTTGAGACTTACTTACCCAAAGTGGATTTGATAAAAAGCGTTTATCCTCAGATAACCTCCGTCGACTATTACATATCTTAGATGCTTCATCAGAAACAACAGCTCCTTGGGGCTGTATTATCCTTCGAAGCAGCAAAAGCTTTTGATATACTAGAATGGTCATATCTCTGGTCTGAACATATGGGAATTGGCTCCACTTTCATTAATAGGATTAAAATACTATATGCCAATCCCTCAGCCATAGTTATAACAGGCAATATCTGCTCCGTTCAGAATCACTAGAGGCAGCAGACAAGGCGATCCAATTTTGCCTTTGCTATTCTTATTATCCATGGAACCCCTGGCCCAGGCATTTCGTCGATCGAAAGAAATAACACCAATTTCCCTCAAATCTACTGATCACTTCATCTCATTATACACAAACGATATTTTACTATATCTAGACAATGTATTTAAATTGCTCCAAAACGCATTGAAGATCATAGATAAATTCAGCTTCATCTCAAGCTATAAAACGTATCTAACCAAATAAACCCTACTGCCTCTCAAGACCCCGATGGAGGACTCCAGCTCTACTTAGGAATCCCAATCATTTCCCATTTTAAATATTTGGGAGTAGATATATTTCCTTCCTTAGATAAAACCATTGCCAGAAACATTAGCAGAACGCTCAAATCAGGCCTCCTGAGTGGCACAGTGGTCTAAGGCACTGCATCGCAGTGTTGCGGCGTCACTACAGCCTAGGGTGCGTGACATGGAATCCCATGCAGCAGTGCACAATTGGCCCAGCGTTGTCCGGGATAGAGGAGGGTTTGGCCGCTCTGGCAACTCCTTGTGGCTGTTCGGGCGCCTGCAGGCTGACTTCGGTCGTCAGTTGAACGGTGTTTCCTCCGACACATTGGTGCGGGCGGGTGTTAAGAAGCGCGGTTTGGTGGGTCATGTTTCGGAAGATGCATGACTCGATCTTCGCCTCTCCTGAGCCCGTTGGGGAATTGCAGCAATGAGACAAGATCGTAATCACGAAATTGGGGAGAAAAAGGGGGGTAAAAATGACAAAAAAATTACGCTCAAATCAATTCAATCTAACCTCAGTAGATGGAATAGTATCCCAGTTGCTTTAACATGCAGCATATCTATTGTCAAAATGTATATATTGCCACGGCTGAATTTCTTTAGGTTAATGGATCCCATGACTCCCCCTTCTGGCTATTAGGATAAAATTCATAGTGTGGTTTCAACATTTATATGGCAAGGTAAACGATCCCAGATAAAATTAACTAATTTACAAAGAGGGAAAAACGTAGCAGGACTATCCATACCAAACTGTAAATATATTTCAAGGCACTAGCATTTCGCCCCATCCAAAGTTGGTTTAGACATGATTCTTCTGCCCCCTGGCTGACTATAAAGAGAACTATATAAAGGTAAATACGGTGTCTCCTATTGCCCTGGAAGAGGTGGACCTTCACTAATATATCTCTTAAACAATGTAAATTACGCATTGGTCCTATTATTGCACACAGAATTTCTATTTGGCGCAAAATTGTGATCGGGAAGGAGGTCTTTTGCATCCCCCCAATGGTCCAAATGTGGAATCCGTACCCTTACCGATATCATGGACAGTAATGGTTTGAGAACATTTAAAGATTTGAAAGATACATACACATTACAAGGCAACTGCTTTTTTTCTATATTTACAATTTATGTCAGCTATGCTGGCCTATGGAGTCCCTTTGGAAACCCAACTACCGAACCATCCAATTATGGGATTTATAAATAAATGATCTGGGCTCCCAAAAAGACTGATCTTTATAATATATAAACTACTTTTGGAAAGCTCATATTCTGAGCTAGCCATTACAAAACTATGGTCCACAGATCTATTTGAATCTGAACAACCCTTTAACTGGAACAGAATATGGAAAATTATGACCTTGGCAACCCATAATCTGTTAACTGTGTCCCCTAAATCAGTTAGGCACATTATTTCATATGATGTGGAAGTGCCCTGCAGTGAAATGCTTCTGGGGCAAAGTTACAAAATTAATTTAGAAGTGAATGAATTTAAATATTTGCATCTATAGTGTTACTTAATGAGGGTAGTGCCTTGAATCTCTCAATCGATCAGAAAAGATTACTGCTGGCAGGCTACACTGCTGTGAATAGTTTTTTGGCTCGGGAGATGGGTGGGTGGGAGGGGGACTGATGGGCAACCTTGGTTGCTGGGTGGGATGGGAAAGGGTAAGAGGCATGCTTTCTTCAGGTCGGGGGGGAGAATAAGTTGATTATAGGGACAGTATGTTTTCACACAGCCATCCAAGAGATAAAGCAAACTGAAGTCGACCACTGAATCACTCTTCCGTACTGAATTCCATTCTTCGGTTCTATGTAGCTACATTAGAAGCCCTGCAGACAGAGCCAGAGCCATTCCTCTGTCTGTGTAGCGCTCTGCTCTGCTCTGCTTTTTTACACTCTGTTCTTCCATAGCAATGACTCATTCCTTCCATAGCTGGCCAAGACCCAGGCTACAATTAAAACATGAAGCACTTCATTACTCCACACCGTATCCCACCACACTACACATCGTTCAGCAGCACCACGATGTACTACCACATACTGACCTATGGGGGCGCTGTCCCATACTGAATCACATTCAATGTGAGCTCTTCAGACCCAAGGAGGCAAGCAGGATTCAGGTTTCTCCTCTGGCTCTTGGTAAATATCAAGAGTAATGCATTAGGGCATTTAACTCCAAGATAGCTGAAACTAAGTGGGGCCAAAACATTGCCACAGTACAAAATATACTGCTTGTTTGAGTGAAATCTTTCATAGCCAAGAGATGTTTCCAAACCAGACATTGTCAGCTATGACATTGCTATGCTGTACTGTAGCTCATGTATGCGTTTTGGGGACAGCACAGCAGTGGTATCCTGCATGGCGTTCCCTGGATCCCTGGTGCTACATTGTGGCTCTGTGCTCAGCTGGCTAGCCAGTCCTCCACCAGCCCTCTCTTTTCCTCCGTTCTGCTGCCCTCCGAGTCCACACACAAAGTGGCTCCAGTGGAATGTGATGACCATGTGCTGGACAAAGCCCTGCATTCATGTCCTCGCGTCCCACGTCACTTTGGGAGCCTGGTCACTGCCGGGCAGACAGCTAGGCTAGAGGGACACAGTCACAGTCCACCATGAGCCTGATCCTTGACTACATATGTCCTACACACCCCTGCACCAGGTCCAGGCACTCTGCCTCCCTACCTCCCCTCTCATAGAGCCCCACAGTGGAGGTGTCATAATACCCATAAAAACTAGCGTTCAAACAGGGAAATGGTTCCAATTGTTTTTTCACCATTAATTTTTACATAGGGGATTTTAGAAACATTTAAAATAAGAGCCGTGTTTTGTGTAGGCTTACCCTGGCGTGATGTTTTGCTAAGCATGTAGTCCCCTGTAGCTCAATTGGTAGAGCATAGCGCTTGCAACGCCAGGGTTGTGGGTTCTTTTCCCATGGGGGGCCAGTATGAAAATGTATGAACTCACTAACTGTAAGTCACTCTGGATAAGAGTGTCTGCTAAATGAAAAAAAAAATAAAAAAAAATGTAAATATCTCTCGAACAAGGTGACTTTTATCAATATATTTGTCTCTATTTACTCTCAAATTCGAAAATGCTAATTAGCATTAAAGTAGACATCATGCAATCACCCTGCATGCTCCGTCATCTCTGGCTGACACCTTTGCTAACAGGTATTGGGTCAATTTAAAACTTGCACAAGACGGCAATATTACTTTTTGTCCCTATTAGAGATGCCGTTGCAACACCATAGACAGTATGAACTTCCTCAAAATAGTCTAAGTTAATCTAAGATAAATCAAGAAATCTGTCATTAATTTTGACGGTTTTGCAGAGAAGTTCTTACATCTAACTAAGATGTTTGGTGCAGTGTTTCTCAAGTGAAAATGTTGTCATGAAAACTAGTCGCCTCTCATTGAATGACAACAAACACTTCATTGAAGAATCCCGTCCAAAGTTCCCACTCCTTCTAGGGGTAGTACTGTTGACAAATAACTGACAATGGCCAGAGTTTACCCATGATGTTGCACAACAATTTAAGTCAATAAGTCATCGTTTAAGTCAAAGTATGATATATTTGGGCTTGAAGTGACAAATCCGAACTGCCACTTCGTGCAAATCTGTGTGAATGTGGTGTCTTTTCCTATGATATGACATACAAACTATTTTCAGCCTACGTTTCATGAGCCAAACAGCTTTGTGTCCATTTGGCTGCCTGAGCCATGGAGCATATTAAAATAGGGGGTGCAAAGTTATATTTTTGCACCTACCCTTTGTTTAACAGAAAATTATCATAAACATCACTTATTTTTTAGCTAGTCTGTATAAAAAAATATCTGACCATTTTATAAATTGTGTGATATGTTAGCATTTTGCAAACCCGCTCCCCCCGTCGCCCCAAGATGAATGGTTTTGATCACAAAAGTTTTACTTCACCACACGCTCCACTGCTTTGATTGGTGTAAATGTTAGCTAGAAACTACAAAATAATGAAAATTCAAGGAACTTATAGATAAATGTAATTCAGGGCCGTAACTCAGGTTTGAGTTTTAGTGAGAGTATTTGATTATCTTTATTGTGTACAAAATTATTATTATTGGGGTTTTTTTCATATTAGAAAACATTTACGAGGTCCGGACCTCAGTGTCCTCATATGTAGTTACGGCCCTGATGTCATTTGCGGCATGCATGATCATGAGCAAAGTAATTGTAGCCTATCATTTCACTTCCACTGTGAAAATCATGAGCAGGGCTGACATGACTTTGCTCTCCTGCAGCTGAAGCCTGCCGGCAGCCTACCTACCAAAGGTTGCACCATGTCCATTGCAATGTAGAACAACTCATATGTGACTTGTTTCAGGAAACTAGGCGTATGTCGCACTTCACAGGAGCGGCATTTAAACGTAAACATTAATTTTTTATTTTGGCCAGAAATGCCTTCGGAACATGTGAACTTTCATGTGCCTTAATAACAAACTTGTATTCCATCCATAACTACGAATACAATTGTTAAATTACGAGCCTAGTTGGTTTAGCCACGGAAAAAGACAGGAACCTTCCCGCTATCTGTGATTGGCTGAGATAATGGCTGGGCTGGACATGCCGGGAGATGAGTTTGGATTGGTCTGCAATGTAGCATGCTTCTGTCTCTAACGTGAGACCTGAAATTATCAGTTATCTTTCAATAGTTATCCATATTACCGGAGCTTTATCTCATTCTTTGTAACTGTTTTTATTGCGGATTCCCGGCTGCAATTTACAGAAGATGCCCAAACTTTTGAGATAACAATAGATGGCGAAGTCAAAGATAGGCCAGTGGTTTCCATCTGTGTCAAAGTTTTCCCTAAATGGATGCTTATGACAAATCCAGCTCCATAACCAGCCATAGAGCCATCTGGCTAATCTTTTGAATATGGTGTAGTTAAAAAAAAACTGCTTCAACAGATAACTTTAGCTAACTAGATAAGGTTAGCAAGATAGCTAGTGAGACAGATAAGGTTAGCATGCTAGCTACCTACATTGATAGCTGTCAGTGCCCTATTTGTTGATATTTATCAACTCCACGTGGAAATTCCCACACCCAATTCATGAATATGTATAAGTAGCCTTCGTCATTCTTCACCAGATCTCAATCCAATTGAACATTTATGGGATATTCTGGAGACAGCGTTTTCTACCACCATCAACAAAAGACCAAATGATAGAATTTCTCATGGAAGAATGGTGTCGCATCCCTCCAATAGAGTTCCAGACACTTTTAGAATCTATGCCAAGGCGCATTGAAGCTGTTCTGGCAGATCATGGTGGACCACCACCCTTAAGACACTTTATGTTGGTGCATCCTTTATTTTGGCAGTTACCTGTATCTCAGCGTCTGGTTGTCTGACTCCAGGGATGGATGGGGGAAAGTTAGGGTGTGACTGATGTCATCTTCCTGAGCAGGAAGGAAGTAGGAGGATAATGATTTGCACACCCTAGAGACCAGGAAGGTGCCAAGACCTGGAGTTGATAACATCTCAAGTCATAATACTATTAATCTCTCTGGTAAGATGTGAACAATAGTGTGACTGATATGAAGCTGACTCATTTACATTACATTTACATTTACGTCATTTAGCAGACGCTCTTATCCAGAGCGACTTACAAACTCGGGACCTTACAGTATAAGCTCTGCTCTGTACTTCCTCTGATCTGATGTAGAACTGAGCGCCCATTTGGTTCCGCTGTGTAATATCATAGAACCACATACTTTGAGACATCAACCTCACAGGGAGACAGACACACTAACATAACATGCAACCACACATTAACCGCCATAAATTCACGCAGACACACGCCTACCATAGTGTCTCACACAACACTCATGTCTCTATTTTGTGTTTAAAAATTAAATTATATCAAAGTGTATTGGTCTAGTACACAGATTTGCAGATGATAGCTAGATACACACATATATATACAGTGGGGAAAAAAAGTATTTACTCAGCCACCAATTGTGCAAGTTGTCCCACTTAAAAAGATGAGAGAGGCCTGTAATTTTCATCATAGGTACACGTCAACTATGACAGACAAATTGAGAAAAAAATGTGTATGAATTTATTTGCAAATTATGGTGGAAAATAAGTATTTGGTCACCTATAAACAAGCAAGATTTCTGGCTCTCACAGACCTGTAACTTCTTCTTTAAGAGGCTCCTCTGTCCTCCACTCGTTACCTGTATTAATGGCACCTGTTTGAACTTGTTATCAGTATAAAAGACACCTGTCCACAACCTCAAACAGTCACACTCCAAACTCCACTATGGCCAAGACCAAAGAGCTGTCAAAGGACACCAGAAACAAAATTGTAGACCTGCACCAGGCTGGGAAGACTGAATCTGCAATAGGTAAGCAGCTTGGTTTGAAGAAATCAACTGTGGGAGCAATTATTAGGAAATGGAAGACATACAAGACCACTGATAATCTCCCTCGATCTGGGGCTCCACGCAAGATCTCACCCCGTGGGGTCAAAATGATCACAAGAACGGTGAGCAAAAATCCAAGAACCACACGGGGGGACCTAGTGAATGACCTGCAGAGAGCTGGGACCAAAGTAACAAAGCCTACCATCAGTAACACACTACGCCGCCAGGGACTCAAATCCTGCAGTGCCAGATGTGTCCCCCTGCTTAAGCCAGTGCATGTCCAGGCCCGTCTGAAGTTTGCTAGAGTGAATTTGGATGATCCAGAAGAGGATTGGGAGAATGTCATATGGTCAGATGAAACCAAAATAGAACTTTTTGGTAAAAACTGAACTCGTCATGTTTGGAGGACAAAGAATGCTGAGTTGCATCCAAAGAACACCATACCTACTGTGAAGCATGGGGGTGGAAACATCATGCTTTGGGGCTGTTTTTCTGCAAAGGGACCAGGACGACTGATCCGTGTAAAGGAAAGAATGAATGGGGCCATGTATCTTGAGATTTTGAGTGAAAACCTCCTTCCATCAGCAAGGGCATTGAAGATGAAACGTGGCTGGGTCTTTCAGCATGACAATGATCCCAAACACACCGCCCGGGCAACGAAGGAGTGGCTTCGTAAGAAGCATTTCAAGGTCCTGGAGTGGCCTAGCCAGTCTCCAGATCTCAACCCCATAGAAAATCTTTTGAGGGAGTTGAAAGTCTGTTATGCCCAAGGGCAACTTGCTTAAATTCCCCTTTTCCCAGAAACACACAACAAAGTTACCAAACAGAGTAACCAGCAAATGAATGCGTAAACAAAACACAGGACACCACAGTATCCATACTCACATACGGAAAATAGTCTCTAACAACAAACACAACTGACCGGCTTTTAAACAATGGGATGTGTGATTGAAAAACCAGAAACAGGTGGTGCAATGCAGAGGAATGTCCACTGATTGGTCCACCTCAGCAATGTGTGAGCAATGTATTTAACACCTTATTTTTTGCACTAAACAGTCTCCATATACAGTGCCTTGCAAAAGTATTCATCCTCCTTGGCGTTTTTCCTATTTTGTTGCATTGCAACCTGTAATTTAAATTGAATTTTATTAGGATTTCATGTAATTGACATACACAAAATAGTCCAAATTGGTCAAAACTTCTAAAAAATAAATAACGAAAAAGTGGTGCGTTTATACGTATTCACCCCCTTTGCTATGAAGCCCCTAAATAAGATCTGGTGCAACTAATTACCTTCAAAAGTCACATAATAAGTTAAATAAAGTCCACCTGTGTGCAATCTAAGTGTCACATGATCTGTCACATGATCTCAGTATATATACACCTGTTCTGAAAGGCCCCAGAGTCTGCAACACCACTAAGCAAGGGGCACCACCAAGCAAGCGGCACCATGAAGACCAAGGAGCTCTCCAAACAGGTCAGGGACAAAGTTGTGGAGAAGTACAGATCAGAGAGCACCATTAAATCCATTATAAAAAAATTGAAAGACAATGGCACCACAACAAACCTGCCAAGAGAGGGCCTCCCACCAAAACTCACAGACCAGGCAAGGAGGGCATTAATCAGAGAGGCAACAAAGAGACCAAAGATAACCCTGAAGGAGCTGCAAAGCGCCACAGTGGAGATTGGAGTATCTGTCCATAGGACCACTTTAAACCGTACACTCCACAGAGCTGGGCTTTTATGGAAGTGGCCAGAAAAAAGCCATTGCTTAAAGAAAAAAATAAGCAAACACGTTTGGTGTTAGCCAAAAGGCATGTGGGAGACTCCCCAAACATATGGAAGAAGGTACTCTGGTCAGATTAGACTAAAATTGAGCTTTTTGGCCATCAAGGAAAACGTTATGTCTGGCGCAAACACAACACCTCTCATGAAGCATGGTGGTGGCAGCATCATGCTGTGTGGATAGTTTTCATCGGCAGGGACTGGGAAACTCGTCAGAATTGAAGGAATGATGGATGGCGCTAAATACAGGGAAATTCTTGAGGGAAACCTGTTTCAGTCTTCCAGAGATTTGAGACTAGGACGGAGGTTCACCTTCCAGCAGGACAATGACCCTAAGCATACTGCTAAAGCAACACTTGAATGGTTTAAGGGGAAACATTTAAATGTCTTGGAATGGCCTTGTCAAAGCCCAGACCTCAATCCAATTGAGAATATGTGGTATGACTTAAAGATTGCTGTACACTAGCGGAACACATCCAACTTGAAGGAGCTGGAGCAGTTTTGCCTTGAAGAATGGACAAAAATCCCAGTGGCTAGATGTGCCAAGCTTATAGAGACATACCCCAAGAGACTTGCAGCTGTAATTGCTGCAAAAGGTGGCTCTGCAAAGTATTGACTTTGGGGGGGGGGGGGGGGTGAATAGTTATACACACTCAAGTTTTCTGTTCTTTTGTCTTATTTCTTGTTTGTTTCACAATAAAACATATTTTGCATCTTCAAAGTGGTAGGCATGTTGTGTAAATGAAATGATACAAACCCCCCAAAAAATCCATTTTAATTCCAGGTTGTAAGGCAACAAAATATGAAAAATGCCAAGGGGGTTGAATACCTTCGCAAGCCACTGTATGTAGTACTGTGTGCCTCCCATAGTCTGTTCTTGACTTGGGGATTGTGAAGAGACCTTTGGTGGCATGTCTTCTGGGGTATGCATGGGTGTCCGAGCTGTGTGCTAGTAGTTTAAACAGACACCTCGGTGCATTCAGCATGTCAACACTTCTTACAAAAACAAGTAGTGATGAAGTCAATCTCTCCTCCACTTTGAGCCATGAGAGATTTACATGAATATTATTAATGTTAGCTCTCCGTTTACATTTAAGGGCCAGCCGTGCTGCCCTGTTCTGAGCCAATTGTAATTTTCCGAGGTCCCTCTTTGTGGCACCTGACCACACAACTGAACAGTAGTCCAGGTGTGACAAAACTAGAGCCTGTAGGACCTGCCTTGTTGATAGTGTTGTTAAAAAGGCAGAGCAGCGCTTTATTTTGGACAGACTTCTACCCATCTTAGCCACTGTTGTATCAACATGTTTTGACCATGGCAGTTTAGAATCCAGGGTTACTCCAAGCAGTTTATTCACTTCAACTTGCTCAATTTCCACACCATTTTGATTTTGTTGAGGTCTAGGGTTTAGTGAATGATTTGTCCCAAATACAATGCTTTTAGTTTTAGAAATATTAAGGACGAACTTATTCCTTGCTACCCATTCTGAAACTAACTGCAGCTCTTTGTTAAGTACTGCAGTGATTTCACTCGCTGTATTAGCTGACGTGTATAGTGTTGAGTTATCCACATACATAGACACACTGGCTTTACTCAAGGCCAGTGGCATGTCATTAGTAAAGATTGATAAAAGTAAGGGGCCTAGACAGCTCCCCTGGGGAATTCCTGATTCTATCTGGATTATGTTGAAGAGGCTTCCATTAAAGAACACCCTCTGTGTTCTGTTAGACAGGTAACTCTTCATTCACAATATAGCAGGGGGTGTAAAGCCATAACACATACATTTTTCCATCAGCAAACTATGATCGATAATGTCAAAAGCCGCACTGAAGTCTAACAAAACAGCTCCCACAATCGTTTTATCATCAGTAATTTATGTAAGTGCCGTGCAGTTGAATGTCCTTCCCTATAAGCGTGCTGAAAGTCTGTTGTCAATTTGTTTACAGTAAAATAGCATTGTATTTGGTCAAACCCCATTTTTTCAAAACGTTTACTAAGGGTTGGTAACAGGCTGATTGGTCGGCTATTTGAGCCAGTAAAGGGGGCTTTACTATTCTTGGGTAGCATAATTACTTTTGCTTCCCTCCAGGCCTGAGGGCACACACTTTGTAGTAGGCTTAGATTGAAGATATGGCAAATAGGAGTGGCAATAATGTCCGCTATTATCCTAGTAATTTTCCATCCAAGTTGTCAGACCCCGGTGGCTTGTCATTGTTGATAGACTACAATAATTTTTTCACCTCTTCCACATTTACTTTACAGAATTCAAAATTACAATTATTGTCTTTCAGAATTTGATCAGTTATACTTGGATGTGTAGTGTCAGCATTTGTTGCTGGCATGTCATGCCTAAGTTTGCTGATCTTGCCAATTAAAAAAATATATATCAGTGGGTTTTGTGATGAATGAGCCATCTGATTCAATGAATGATGGAGCTGAGTTAGCATTTTTGCCCAAAGTTTCATTTAAGGTACTCAAAAGCTTTTTACTATCATTCTTTATATCATTTATCTTTGTTTCATAGTATAGTTTCTTCTTCTTTTTATTCAGTTTAGTCATATGATTTCTCAATTTGCAGTACGTTTTCCAATCGGTTGTGCAGCCAGACTTATTTGCCATTCCTTTTGCCGCATCCCTCTCAACCATACCATTTTTCAATTCCTCATCAATCCATGGGGATTTAACAGTTTTTACAGTCATTTTCTTAATGGGTGCATGCTTATTAGTAACTGGAATAAGTAATTTCATAAATGTGTCAAGTGCAGCGTCTGGTTGCTCCTCATTAAACACCATAGACCAACATATATTATTTACATCAACAACATAGGAATCACTACAATACTTATTGTATGACCTCTCATACACTATATTAGGCCCAGCCTTTGGAACTTCAGTTTTTCTAGATATTTGACTGCTATATTGTGATCACTACATCGAATGGATTTGGATACTGCTTTAAAGCAAATTTTTGCAGCATTAGTAAAGATGTGATCAATACATGTTGATGATTTCATTCCTGTGCTGTTTGTAACTACCCTGGTAGGTTGACATTTTGTAATTGTTGGAGTAATGATTACACCCTAGATCAGCTAGATGCAAGCAAGAGTGTGCAAGGTAGTATTGAATGTGTCACTGTCTGTCCATGTGTCACTTTCTGTCACCTCAAATGTTTATCTCGACCTGTATTGTCAACTTTCATTCATAGGCTAGGTTGCAGCAACGTCATGAAGGGAAAACTCAAGTATCATGTAGTAGCCTAAACCTATATATGTTACATTGAACTGGGTGAATGGAATATGAATGACAGTCATCCAATATGCTGTAATAGAAATAAGGCCATGCTCATGAAAAAAATAATCTTGTCCTCCCTCATCTTAAACGGCACCGACCGCCACTGGTTTAGGTTACTGAAAACTTGGTATCGTTTGATTCAGATGTTATAAATGGAATTAAATGCCTTTGTTCTCTCTCTTATCGGAGTATCCAGTCCATGGAGGAAGGTTGAATGATCAATTCTAATTTCCCAGGTTTCTAGGCCTCTGGCCTAGTAAGCATCTCTTTGTTCATGCTTTGTATTGTACATTAACCTTAGGATATACAGTGGGGAGAACAAGTATTTGATTTTGCAGGTTTTCCTACTTACAACGCATGTAGAGGTCTGTAATTTTTATCATAGGTACACTTCAACTGTGAGAGACGGAATCTAAAACAAAAATCCAGAAAATCACATTGTATGATTTTTAAGTAATTAATTTGCATTTTATTGCATGACATAAGTATTTGATCACCTACCAACCAGTAAGAATTCCGGCTCTCACAGACCTGTTAGTTTTTCTTTAAGAAGCCCTCCTGTTCTCCACTCATTACCTGTATTAACTGCACCTGTTTGAACTCGTTACCTGTATAAAAGACACCTGCCCACACACTCAATCAAACAGACTCCAACCTCTCCACAATGGCCAAGACCAGAGAGCTGTGTAAGGACATCAGGGATAAAATTGTAGAGCTGCACAAGGCTGGGATGGGCTACAGGACAATAGGCAAGCAGCTTGGTGAGAAGGCAACAACTGTTGCCGCAATTATTAGAAAATGGAAGAAGTGCAAGATGTCGGTCAATCACCCTCGGTCTGGGGCTCCATGCAAGATCTCACCTCGTGGGGCATCAATGATCATGAGGAAGGTGAGGGATCAGCCCAGAACTACACGGCAGGACCTGGTCAATGACCTGAAGAGAGCTGGGACCACAGTCTCAAAGAAAACCATTAGTAACACACTATGCCGTCATGGATTAAAATCCTGCAGCGCACGCAAGGTCCCCCTGCTCAAGCCAGCGCATGTCCAGGCCCATCTGAAGTTTGCCAATGACCATCTGGATGATCCAGAGGAGGAATGGGAGAAGGTCATGTGGTCTGATGAGACAAAAATAGAGCTTCTTTTTTTTCCACTCGCCGTGTTTGGAGGAAGAAGAAGGATGAGTACAACCCCAAGAACACCATCCCAACCGTGAAGCATGGAGGTGGAAACATTATTCTTTGGGGATGCTTTTCTGCAAAAGGGACAGGACGACTGCACCGTATTGAGGGGAGGATGGATGGGGCCATGTATCGCGAGATCTTGGCCAACAACCTCCTTCCCTCAGTAAGAGCATTGAAGATGGGTCGTGGCTGGGTCTTCCAGCATGACAACGACCCGAAACACACAGCCAGGACAACTAAGGAGTGGCTCCGTAAGAAGCATCTCAAGGTCCTGGAGTGGCCTAGCCAGTCTCCAGACCTGAACCCAATAGAAAATATTTGGAGGGAGCTGAAAGTCCGTATTGCCCAGCGACAGCCCCGAAACCTGAAGGATCTGGAGAAGGTCTGTATGGAGGAGTGGGCCAAAATCCCTGCTGCAGTGTGTGCAAACCTGGTCAAGAGCTACAGGAAACATATGATCTCTGTAATTGCAAACAAAGGTTTCTGTACCAAATATTAAGTTCTGCTTTTCTGATGTATCAAATACTTATGTCATGCAATAATTACTTAAAAATCATACAATGTGATTTTCTGGATTTTTGTTTAAGATTCCGTCTCTCACAGTTTAAGTGTACCTATGATAAAAATTACAGACCTCTACATGCTTTGTAAGTAGGAAAACCTGCAAAATCGGCAGTGTATCAAATACTTGTTCTCCCCACTGTATATGCTTGGAATGATGCCTTCAATGCTTGTTAATACTTGTAACTTAAGCTTCATGCTTTGTATGTGAATCCATTCATTGTACAATGTTTAATTAAATATCTGCCTTTGATATAGACAATTCTCAAACCAATTATTGCTAGTCAACGTCATCTAATTGCCTAATGCTTGCTTGTATATTTTAATTATCTTTATGGAGTCAGAAAAACATTTTATTAGGTCAATTGCTTAGTCTTATCACGAGTCGCATGTCATGTACATATAATATACCATATATTCACATATCAAATATTACTGCCCACTACAAGTGACCAGTGTTCAATGTCTCTATATACATGGGGCAACAGTCTGATGGCCTGGAGATAGAAAACCATTTGATGATACCAATTATTTTATTGATTACTTCATTGGCAACGTGGGCAAACTTAGGCAGGAAATGTCAACAACGAACAGTGAGCCATCGTACTCATGCATAAAAAAAATGAAAAATGAAAGAAAAGCATTGCAAGTTTGAATTTTGTAAAGTTAGTGTGGGAGAGGTGGAAAAATTATTGTTATCGCTCAATAATGTCAAACCTTCTGGCATTGACAACTTAGATGGAAAGCTACTGAGGATGGTAGCTGACTCTATAGCCACTCCCATCTGTCATATCTTTAATCTGAGCCTAGAGGGAAGTCTTTGTCCTCAGGCCTGGAGGGAAGCCAAAGTCATTCCGCTACCCAAGAGTGGTAATGCGGCCTTTACTAGTTCTAACAGCAGACCTATTAGCTTGCTGCCAGCTCTTAGCAAACTGTTGGAAAAAATTGTGTTTGACCAAATACAATTATATTTCTCTGTAAACAAATTAACAACAGACTTTCACCATGCTTATAGAGAAGGGCACTCAACATGTACTGCACTGACACAAATGTAATATGATTGGTTGAAAGAAATTGATAAAAACAAGATTGTGGGAGCTGTACAGTTAGATTTCAGTGCAGCCTTTGACATTATTGACCATAACCCGTAGTTGAGATAACGTATGCGTTATGGCTTTTCAACCTCTGCCATATCATGGATTTAGAGCTATCTATCTAATAGAACTCAGAGGGTTTTCTTTAATGGAAGCTTCTCTAATCGTATCTATTTTTATCAATGATCTGCCACTGGCATTAAACAAAGCATGAGTGTCCATGTCTGCTGATGATTCAACCATATACGCATCTGCAACCACAGCTAATGAACCCTTAACAAAAAGTTCAAGTCTGATTTGGAATGGGTGGCCAGTAATAAACTGGTCCTGAACATCTCTAAAACTAAGAGCATTGTATTTGGTACAAATCATTCCCTAAGTTCTAGACTTCAGCTGAATCTGGTAATGAATGGTGTGGTTGTTGAACAAGTTGAGGAGACTAAATTACTTGGTGTTACCTTAGATTGTAAACTGTCATGGTGAAAACATATAGCTATTTTGCCCATGAGAGGTCTGTCCGTAATAAAGAGATGCTCCGCTTTTATGACACCACACTCCAAAAAGCAAGTCCTGCAGGCTGTAGTTTTGTAATATCTTTATTATTGTCCAGTCGTGTGGTCGAGTGCTGCAAGGAAAGACCTAGTTAAGCTGCAGCTGGCCCAGAACAGAGCAGCACATCTTGCTCTTCATTGTAATCAGAGGGCTAATATAAATACAATGCATGCCAGTCTCTCTTGACTAAGAGTTGAGGAGAGACTGACTGCATCACATTAATGTATTTAAAATTCCAAATGGTTTGCATAGTCAACTTACACACAGCTCTGACACACACACTCACCCCACCAGACATGCCACCAGGGGTCTTTTCACAGTCCCCAAATCCAGAACAAATTCAAGAAAGCGTACAGTATTATATAGAGCCATTATTACATTGAACTCTGTTCCACCTCATATTACTCAAATTAACAGCAAACCTGGTTTAAAAAAACAGCTAAAGCAAAACCTCACGGCACAACGCCTCTCCCCTATTTGACCTAGATAGTTTATGTGTATGTATTCAAATCAAATCAGATCAAATCAAATTTTATTTGCCACATGCGCCGAATACAACAGGTGTAGACATTACCGTGAAATGCTTACTTACAGCCCTTAACCAACAATGCATTTATTTTTTAATAAAAAAGTTAAATAAAACAACAACAACAAAAAAGTGTTGGGATAAAAAGAGCAGAAGTAAAATAAAATAACAGTAGGGAGGCTATATACAGGGGGGTACCGGTGCAGAGTCAATGTGCGGGGGCACCGGCTAGTTGAGGTAGTTGAGGTAATATGTACATGTGGGTAGAGTTAAAGTGACTATGCATAAATAATTAACAGAGTAGCAGCAGCGTAAAAATATGGGGTGGGGGTGGGGGGGCAGTGCAAATAGTCTGGGTAGCCATGATTAGCTGTTCAGGAGTCTTTTGGCTTGGAGGTAGAAGCTGTTGAGAAGCCTTTTGGACCTAGACTTGGGGCTCTGGTACCGCTTGCCGTGGGGTAGCAGAGAGAACAGTCTATGACTAGAGTGGCTGGAGTCTTTGACAATTTTGAGGGCCTTCTTCTGACACCGCCTGGTATAGAGGTCCTGGATGGCAGGAAGCTTGGCCCCAGTGATGTACTGGGCCGTACGCACTACCCTCTGTAGTGCCTTGGAGGCTGAGCAGTTGCCATGCCAGGCGGTGATGCAACCAGTCAGGATGCTCTCGATGGTGCAGCTGTAGAACTTTTTGAGGATCTGAGGACCCATGGCAAATCTTTTCAGTCTCCTGAAGGGGAATAGGCATTGTCGTGCCCTCTTCACGACTGTCTTGGTGTGTTTGGACCATGATAGTTTGTTGGAGATGTGGACACCAAGGAACTTGAAGCTCTCAACCTGTTCCACTACAGCCCCATCGATGAGAATGGTGGCGTGCTCAGTCCCCTTTTTTGAAGTCCACAATCATCTCCTTTGCCTTGGTCACGTTGAGGGAGAGGTTCTTATCCTGGCACCACATGACCAGGTCTCTGACCTCCTCCCTTTAGTCTGTCTCATCGTTGTCAGTGATCAGGCCTACCACTGTTGTGTCGTTGGCAAACTTAATGATGGTGTTGGAGTCGTGCCTGGCCATGCAGTCATGGGTGAACAGGGAGTACAGGAGGGGACTGAGCACGCACCCCTGAGGGGCCCCTTTGTTGAGGATCAGCGTGGCAGATGTGTTGTTACCTACCCTTATCACCTGGGGGCGGCCCGTCAGGAAGTCCAGGATTCAGTTGCAGAAGGAGGTGTTTAGTCCCAGGATCCTTAGATTAGTGATGAGCTTTGAGGGCACTATGGTGTTGAACGCTGAGCTGTAGTCAATGAATAGCATTCTCACGTAGGTGTTCCTCTTGTCCAGGTGGGAAAGGGCAGTGTGGAGTGCAATAGAGATTGCATAATCTGTGGATCTGTTGGGGCAGTATGCAAATTGGAGTGGGTCTAGGGTTTCTGGGATAATGGTGTTGATGTGAGCCATGACCAGCCTTTCAAAGTACTTCATGGCTACAGACGTCAGTGCTACGGGTCGGTAGTCATTTAGGCAGGTTATCTTAGTGTCCTTGGGCACGGGGACTATGGTGGTCTGTTTGAAACATGTTGGTATTACAGACTCAGTCAGGGACATGTTGAAAATGTCAGTGAAGACAGCACATGCTTGGAGTACACGTCCTGGTAATCCGTCTGGCCCTGCGGCCTTGTGAATGTTGACCTGCATAAAAGTCTTACTCACATCTGCTACGGAGAGCATGATCACATAGTCATCCGGAACAGCTGGTCCTCTCATGCATGCTTCAGTGTTGCTTGCCTCGAAGCGAGCATAGAAGTGGTTTAGCTCGTCTAGTAGGCTTGTGTCACTGGGCATCTCGCGGCTGTGCTTCCCTTTGTAGTCTGTAATAGTTTTCAAGCCCTGCCACATCCGACGAGCGTCACAGCCAGTGTAGTACGATTCAATCTTAGTCCTGTATTGACTCTTTGCCTGTTTGATGGTTCGTCGGAGGGCATAGCGGGATTTCTTATAAGCGTCCGGGTTAAGAGTCCCGCTCCTTGAAAGCGGCAGCTCTACCCTTTAGCTCAATGCGGATGTTGCCTGTAATCCATGGCTTCTGGTTGGGGTATGTGCGTACGGTCACTGTGGGGACGACGTCATCGATGCACTTATTGATGAAGCCAGTGACTGATGTGGTGTACTCCTCAATGCTATCTGAAGAATCCCGGAACATGTTCCAGTCTGTGCTAGCAAAAGAGTCCTGTAACTTAGCATCTGCGTCATCTGACCATTTTTTTATTAACCGAGTCACTGGTGCTTCCTGCTTTAGTTTTTGCTTATAAACAGGAATCAGGAGGATAGAGTTATGGTCAGATTTTCCAAATGGAGGGCGAGGGAGAGCTTTGAATGCGTCTCTGTGTGTGGACTAAAGATGGTCTAGAGTTTTTTTTCCTCTGGTTGCACATTTAATATGCTGGTAGAAATTAGGTAGAACGGATTTAAGTTTCCCTGCATTAAAGTCCCCGGCCACTAGGAGCGCTGCCTCTGGATGAACGTTTTCCTGTTTACTTATACAGCTCATTGAGTGCAATGTTAATGCCAGCATTGGTTTGTGGTGGTAAATAGACAGCTATGAAAAATATAGATGAAAACTCTCTTGGTAAATAGTGTGGTCTACAGCTTATCATAAGATACTCTACGTCAGGCGAGCAAAACCTTGAGACTTCCTTAGTATTTGATTTTGTGCACCAGCTGTTGTTTACAAATATACACAGACCGCCACCCCTTGTCTTACCGGAGTCAGCCGTTCTATCCTACCGATGTAGCATTTATCCCGTCAGCTGTATATTGTCCATGTCTTCGTTCAGCCACGACTCGGTGAAACATAAGATATTACAGTTTTGAATGTCCCGTTGGTAGGATAATCATAATCTTAGGTCATCTAATTTATTTTCAAATGATTTAACATTGGCTAATAGGATTGATGGAAGAGGCAGTTTACTCGCTCGCCATCGGATCCTTACAAGGCACCCCGACCTATGTCCACGATATCTCAGTCTCTTTCTCCTGCGAATGACGGGGATTTGGGCCTTGTCGGGTGTCTGTAGGATATCCTTCGCGTCCGACTCGTTGAAGAAAAAATCTTCGTCCAATACGAGGTGAGTAATCGCTGTCCTGATATCCAGAAGCTCTTTTTGGTTATAAGAGACGATGGCAGAAACATTATGTACAGAATAAATGACAAATAACGTGAAAAAACACACATAATAATACAATTGGTTAGAGGGCTGTAAAATAGCAGCCATCCTCTCCGGCGCCATCATAGAAAATAAAAATAAATAAAAACTACAATTGATATGTAGGCTACGTGTGCCATTTTTAAATTGATGTAGTTCTGTCCTTGAGCTGTTCTTGTCAATTCATGTTCTGTATTATGTCATTTTTCATGTTTTGTGTGGACCCCAGGAAGCGTAGCTGCTGCTTTCGCAACAGCTAATGGGGATCCTAATAAAATACAAAAAATACCACCTGGGGGAGATCCTTCAGGAAGTCTAGGACCCAGTTGCACAGGGAGGGGTCCTGTCCCAGGGCCCTGAGCTTAGTGAGGAATTTGGAGGGCACTATGGTGTTGAAGGCTGAGCTGTAGTCGATGAACAGCATTCTTACATAAGTTTTCCTCTTGTCCAGGTGGGATAGGGAGGTGTGCAGTGTAGTGGTTATTGCGTCATCCGTGGATCTGTTGGGGTGGTATGCAAATTGTAGTTGGTCGAAGGTGTCGGGTAAGATGGAGCTGATATGGTCCTTGATTAGCCTCTCAAAGCACTTTATGGTAACAGAAGTGAGAGCTACCGGGCGATAGTCATTTAGCTCAGTTACCTTCGCTTGCTTGGATTCTGGAACAATGGTGGACATCTTGAAGCAAGTGGGGATGACAGACTGGGATAGGGATAGATTAAATATGTCTGTAAACACTCCAGCCAGCTGGTCTGTGCATGCTCTGAGGACGCGGCTTGGAATGTCGTCTGGGCCACCAGCCTTGCGAGGGTTAACTCGCTTGAAAGTCTTACTCACGTCGGCCATGGTGATCGAGAACCCACAGTCCTTGTGAGCAGTGGGGGACCCGTCAGTGGCTCTGTGTTATTCTCCTCAAAGCGGGTGAAGAAGGTGTTCAGCTTAGCTGGGTATGACATGGCTGGGTTTCCCTTCATAATCTATGATTGACTGAAGTCCCTGCCACATGCGTCTCGTGTTGAATTGTGACTCCACTTTGTCTCTGTACTGTCATTTCGCCTCTTTGATCACCTTACAGAGGTCATAGCTGGTCTGTTTAGCATCATGAAGAAACATAGGACCTCTGGATACTGGACTTGTATGTAACCGACCTGACTTAGATAAACAATGGAGACCACAGAAACCCGGAGAAGAACATTCCTCGTATGTCTCTCAATAAGGGTTCTCACAAAACCTTGCAGTAGAACAGCAGATAAAAACACAACACAACCGTGCCAGAGGATTGTGGTCACCAAATACCATCACTCACTTATCCAATCAAGGTCATTTCACAATGTAGCCGAGCTGTTGCTAGCGGGTAGACCAACCACTGATAGTTACAGCTTAATGAGAAAACAAACCCAGGGAAATGTTGGTCTTTCTGTTTACAGAACAAAGTTAGTTTGATAGTAGTCAGCCAGTCATATAGCCAAGCAGGAAACACCAGTCTGAAGCTACAGCTTCAGGAGAGAGGAATAAAAACATAGCAGCCGGAGAGGCAACAGACATGAGTGTAGCTCAACAGTGTTTAGAGAACGAATCGGACATCCTGATTCTGCCCCTGTCTATTCTTACCTGACAAGGGTGTGACATTTTTTGGGGTGGAGGGTGGAGGGATGAAGGGTTTGGCAAGGCTTAGTCTAAGGCAGTGTGTGGTGTGTGTTTGTTTGTGTGTGTATGCATGTGTGTGTGTGTGTGTGTGTGTGCATGCGTGTGCATGCGTGCATGCGTGTGAAACTGTCCAACTCTTTCAACCAATGTGTGTGTGTAGTCCCAGTCACCCCAGGTTGCTGTCACACTGTCACAAACACTGACTGACGGATGGAACGCTGAAATCCAAGCCCCTGCGTGCCGTGACTGCCGTCACCCGAGAGCACTGGTTTTAGGTTCTGTGCCAGCGTCCATCTCTCCTCTCTCTCTCCAAATGTCACGCGGTATCAGGTCTCAGGTCTCAGACCCACCCAGGTACTGGCAGGCCCCAATCAAACAAATCCAGTAAGGCCTCAAATGCCTCCCTGGCTCTCTCCACAGAGCCCTGCTCAGGGCTGGCAACAATTACTTACTATCAGACCACATGACACAGCTTACCGGTCAGATGATGCTATGATACCTGCCCTGCCCTGCACGGGTCACTTTTCATCAGGGACGTCAACTGGGTTGGGCAGTGTCTCTCTAAACTGAGTGATGTCACTGTTTCAAAATACCCTCAGATTGAAATACATTTGGATGGAAATTCGCTGATAACATACTGTAGTTCTGGCTGCGTTGTGTTATGATTATATTTTGGGGTTTCATCTAGATACCAAATCGGTTACGTGTCTAGTTTCATTCTCATAATCCCAGTACTGCAAAAACTGGCTACGAATCAAAGAGACAGAGACTTTTTCTGATATGGTCCCCATGGGAATACAGTGTTGTGATTGTGTTGATGTTGAGCACAAGAATGTGGATTCATTTTTCATTTGGACTAATGGACTTGTCCTATATGACCTCATCTGTTCCCACTCTAAAACCAGTAACAAAAAACTGACAAAAATGAATCCTCTAAGTGATTGGGATAGTGAGTCTGTTTGCTCCCTCAAACATATAGTATGTAGTAATTCACAACAGACCCTCGTGGTGTGGTGCACAGGGCTGGAGTATAAATATAGGCCCCTATAACATTCCACTCACGTTCTAGGCTGAGGCCTACTGGGAGTGCTCAGAGCGGCGGCAAGGGTGCACTTTTCTAAAGGACGTTCAAAACAGAACTATCCTCGGGAGGACTTTCATAGGGGGGCTGATTGGCTGAAACCTTTTCGTGTGTTTCTGGGTTTATATTTATAGAGTGTGAAGTCAGGGCGTCAGGGCGGGAGGCTGAACCATGCGGGGTGGCCTTTTTAAACCTAGCTGCATGTTAAGCGATGCTGCTGAGGGGAGCTCTCACAGTCTCACTGCAGAATTAGACGATTATCCACGTTTCTCCCAACGTCAAATATCAAAGTTGCTCCAAATGTCAAATTTATAAGGTTAAGGGTTAAGGTTTTGGATAGGGTTAAAACATTACGTTTAGGCACTCATTCCGAATGGTTAAGGTAAGGGTTAAGGATTGGGATAGGGGTTAAACAAAAATCTAAAACAAGTGTCCAACACTGGGCTCAAACATGCAACCTTCAGATCCAGAGTCATGGGATTATGCTCATCTGCCACCCAAGTCCAGAAAGCGCTAGCAAAACCCACGCTCACTTGATGGAAATAGCACTTATTGTTGCCCTTAGTGGCCGGTTTTGAAGCAATTTCTTGATATCCTCAGGACATGGATAGACATCCAATTTTGAAGTCCCTCTTGAGCAATCTGCCTGGAAAGGAGGCCACCAATTGGTCAGCGGTGGGGGTGGAGCAATGACATGGCATTCATTCCATTCTAAATGTAAACCTGCCTGGGACAATAGTAACCCTGTACAAAAGCTGAAGAACATAGGCACATCCAAGTACTTTCCTCAGGTGCTGGAGTTGTAGGTGAATCATGAAAAACAGAAAGGAAAACGCTGCACACTGCTGCTCACCCTTAGGTCGCCTGATGAAGACCTAAGGGTCGAAACGTTGTTATAAATAAATATCACCTGGGAGCATGAGCAGCAGTGTACTGCATTTTCCTTTATGTTTTACAATAGTAATCCTAGCCTGGTTGCACCAAATTAAACGCATCGCTCACTATTATGATGAGGCCGGGCAGCGTTCAGTCCCGGTATAACCAGGGCTGTGTTCAGTATGTTTTTACGTTCTGGAATGTTCAATTGAACAGAAACAGTGCTGTACCAAACAACCAGTTGAAAAAACTGGGAGGGGGAGGGGTTGGGTTGTGGGTTGGAGAATGCTATCAGCATGGCTACTGCCCTTTAAATATGTCACTTATTGCTTCAAGCCACACCTCGCCACACCAACGAAACGGGAGCAAACTACAGGAGGTTGGTGGCACCTTAATTGGGGAGGAAGGGCTCGTGGTAATGGCTAGAGCGGAATTAGAATCTGTTCAAGAACGTACAAACGTACAAACCATTCCAATAAGCAAGCGTTCAAGCGAACTGAACGCACCTCAGGCTATAGTAGCCCTGCCCTGCACTTCACACTGTGTAAACCTAATGGGCAAGTTCATTTTGCATGGCCCGGTGCCCTGGGTGGGTAAAGATTTCACTTAAGGACCAAAGGAAGGTTCTAAAATGTACAAACTCTGCCCACCTGGGACACAGGGCCATGCAAAACAAATGCGCCCACTGTGTGGACCATAAGTCCCCGCCTCGCTAGAACCACTGGATTTAAACAACATGAGATAGTGAGAAACATGAGCCTGCATCCTGTTGGACATCCTTCATTAATAGAGGGCTGAAAGTGTAGTAAATGTAGCCAAGAGCAGGTCAGGAAAGAGTATATGAGACGCACAGTAGCAGACTACCTTGATCCTAGAAACGTATGGTATAACCTCTATGTTGCACACTCTAGACCCAGTATGTCTATGAGGTTAGTTTGTCTATTGCAAATGTCTAATGCAAATGCCTAGTTTGTCTGATGCAAATGTTTTGATTCAAAGGAACAGCAGCATGATTTAGCTTGTAATTCCAGTCACAGACCTGTGAAACACTGCCTCTTTTATAACGAACACCCACATTGTCTTACTTGCTAGACAGTTAAAGTCTCCCACTGTAATGGATGGCAATGAATGCCATGCCAAACAATGGTATGGGAACATACCTTAGTGGTAATACACTGTCATAATCTCTGGCTTTAAGAGCCCCATTAGTTCAGCATTACTGGGGGAGTATGACTCAGTGGGAATAGCTTTTAAGTTTCTGTTTGAGAGCAGCAGACCTGGGTTCAAATACCATTTGAAATCATAATTTTATTTATTTATCTGAGCTTGATTTAGTTTGCCTGTTGCAATATAACCAATAGACAGTGCCAACAGTGCAAACCCTACACACCTGACACTCCAAGTGGGCTAAAGCAAACGCTCAAAGCATTTGAATGATTTAGAATAGTGTTTGAATCCAGGTCTGGAGAGCAGCAGTCAGTCCAGTCATCCTGTTAAGTCAGGCTGGTGGAAAAGCAAAGCGGTAATGCAGTGTTTTTGTAGTGAAAGCACAGAACCCCAGGGGAGACAATCACAGTAGAGTAATAGTGACAGGCTCATGCCATGGAAAACAAAACAATGAGGAGTCCTATCGCTAAGACAACAGTCCAGCATGAGGCACTGTCTATATTAGGCAGAGGAGGGGAGCCGTATTGGGCTGACTGTTGGGTGAGAATAGTTACATCACTGTTAGGCTACAATAACTTAAATACCTGAGTGTCTCTACTGTGGAAGGACCTAAATCATTCACAACCACTGCCTTTCAGCGTGTAACTACAGTCACAAGGAAAGGAAATAGGAAGTGATCCTCAATCAGAGATGGTAGCACTGATATAGTTCCTGCTGTGGTGTACATATTCCTCCTTGTGACACCCATTTCACAAACAAGCCTAAAAACTCTCCTGAGTAACTGCAGCTATGAGATGACACTGATGACAACCAGGGATGGGGATACATTACAAGTTACAAATACAAAATACAACTACAAAATACCCTAAAGATAAATGTATCGCAACAGAATATAAGATACTTCTGCAAAGTATTGTATTTAATTTAAATACATGTATTTTGTATTTTAAAACACAAAAATAAATGTGCAAGTAGGTGGCCAAACAGCAACAACATTCTCAGTAAGGGTTACTGAAACTTCTTTGTTGCTATGACTGTGATATGTTGTGGTTTATCTACATTAGTTGAATGCACTGTCATTCTGGATTAGAGTGTCTGCTAAATTACCTAAATATAAATGTTTATGTGAAAATGAACAACTGAAAAGCACACTGGGTATTGTCATTGGTCTTGTTTCAGGGCGGTGCTCCTTAGAGTCTACACCCACTAAAACTTTTTTTTTCACATTTTGCTGCCTTACAATTACATTTTAAATTACAGATCTAAACAGAGCTACAGATCTAAACAACCTACTCCACATTTTCAAAGTGAAAGAAAGTTATCCGCCATTTCCTGGTTGCTAAAGTCTAATAGTTTGCCTAATTTCAGTTTATGTGACAAAACAGCATCATGTTATGGGTATGATTGTCACCGGCAGGGACTGGGGAGTTTGTTAGGATCAAAATAAATATGAAAGGAGCAAAGACCAGGTAAAGCGTCTTCTGAAAACCTAACCCTGCGATATGGTTAAATTTTTCTGCAGGACAATTACACAAATTTTTATGCAAAACACACTAAATTGGCTTTCCAAGAGGTGTTGAGTGTTCCTGAGTGGTCTAGTCTCAGTCCTGACTTAAATCTTTAAAAAATATCAGAGACAATGTTTGAATATAGCTGTCCATCAATGATTCCCAACCAAATTTAATGAGCTTAAGCAATTTTGACAAAAACTATGGATGCCTTCAGAAAGTATTCATTTCCACATTTTGTTGTGTTACACCCTGAATTTAATTTTTTTTTAATTGAGATTGTTTGGGTCACTGGCTTACACGCAATACCCCACAATGTCAAAGTGGAATTATGTTTTTAGAAATTCTTACAAATTAATAAAAAATGAAAATCTGAAATGTCTTGAGTCAATAAGTATTCAACCCCTTTGTTATGGCAAGCCTAAATAAGTTCAGGAGTAAAAATGTGCTTAACATGTCACAGAATAAGTTGCATGGACTCACTCTGTGTACAATAATAGTGTTTAACATTATTTTTTAATGACTACCTCATCTCTGTACCCCACACATACAATTATATGTAAGGTCCCTCAGTCGAGCAGTGAATTTCAAACTCAGATTCAAACACAAAGACCAGGGAGGTATTCCAGTGCTTCGCAAAGAAGGGCACCTATTACATTTACATTACATTTTAGTCATTTAGCAGACGCTCTTATCCAGAGCGACTTACAGTTAGTGCATACATTATTTTATCGAACCCACAACCCTGGCGTTGCAAACGCCATGCTCTACCAACTGAGCTACATCCCCTGCCGGCCAAATCCCTCCCCTACCCTGGACGATTGGTAGGTGGGTAAAAAAAAAAGAAGCAGACATTCAATATCCCTTTCAGCATGGTGAAGTTATTAATTACACTTTGTGTGTTCCAAAGGAAAACCATTACAGACAAACATATTTAAATCAATAATTATTTATAAATCAATAACAGTCTGTATAACATTGAGTAAAAAAAATGTAAAAATACACTCATCAAAAGGGATGGGTTGGGGACAGGGACATAATGCAGTGTGTGATACATAATACATAGAAGAATAGGGAAAAACCAAGTGTATCAATGAAGGCACTGAAGATACAGTATAGTACAAAATAAATGACTGTGAAAAGGGCCAACAATGTATTTAAGTATGTACAGAGGCTCTCTGTTAGGAACCATTCAATGTATCAATACACCCAGTCACTACATTTAAAAAACATTTTTAGTCATTTAGCAGACATGCTTATCCAGAGCGACTTACAGTTAGTGAGTGCATAAATGTTTCATACTGGCCCCCCGTGGGAATCAAACCCACAACCCTGGCATTGCAAGCACCATGCTCTACCAACTGAGCTACAGGAGGGCTTACCACGAGAAAGATCCAGGCATCCTTCTTAACTCAGTTGCTGGAGAAAGAATGGCGCCAGATGGGATGGCCGCTGTTTTATGGGCTCCTGACCAATAGTGCATTTATTTGCGCTGTTTTAAACTTTTTTTTGTACATAATGTTTTTTTCTTTAATGAGTCGGACGTGAAGGATATACTGCGCTTCCCGGACCAGGCCCAAATCCCTGTAATTCGTAAGAATAGGAGAGGCCGCTACAGAGGTCGACAAGCCGGATGCCTGGCGAGACTGCGTCAGTGAGTGGCCTTTACCCTCCATTCTACTGGCAAACATGCAATCACTGGAGAATAAACTGGATGAGCTCCGTTCAAGACTATCCTATCAACAGGACATTAAAAACTGTAATATCCTATGTTGCACCAAGTCGTATCTGAACAAGGACATGGATAATAGACAGTTAACTGAGTTTTCCGTGCATCGGCAAGACAGGACAGCAGCCTTCGGTAAGATCAGTGGGGCTGGGGTGTGTCTCTTTGTCAACAACAGCTGGTGTGCCATCTCTAATATTAAGGACGTCTCGAGGTTTTGCTCGCCTGAGTTAGAGTACCTTCCAGGACCTCTATACTGGGACCTCTATACCAGGTGGTGTCAGAGGAAGACCCACACTATTTACCAAGATCATTTTCATCTATGTTCTTCGTAGCTTTCTATTTACCACCACAAACCAATGCTGGCACTAAGACCCCACTCAACAAGCTGTATAAGGCCATAGTCAAACAAGAAAAAGCTCCTCCAGAGGCGGTGCTCCTAGTGGCTGGGGACTTTAATGCAGGAAAACTGAAATCCATTTTACCTAATTTCTACCAGCATGTCACCTTTGCAACTAAAGGAAAAATAAAAATAGATCACCTTTACTCCACACACAGAGACACATACAAAGCTCTCCCTCGCCTTCCATTTGGAAAATCTGACCATAACTCTATCCTCCTGATTCCTGCTTACTAGCAAAAACTCAAACAGGAAGTACCAGTGACGCGCTAAATACGGAAGTGGTCCGATGAAGCGGACGCTAAGCTACAGGACTGTTTCGCTAGCACAGACTGGAATATGTTCCGGAATTCATCCGATGGCATTGAGGAGTATACCACATCAGTCACCGGTTTCATTAATAAGTACATCGACGACGTCGTCCCCACAGTGACCGTACATACATATCCCATCCAGAAGCAATGGATTACAGGCAACATCCGCACTGAGCTAAAGGCCAGAGCTGCCGCTTTCAAGGAGCAGGACACTAATCAGGACACTTGTAAGAAATCCTGTCACGCCCTCATCAATCAGGCAAAGCGTCAAGGCAGGACGAAGATCGAATCCAACTACACCAGCTCTGACGCTCATCAGATGTGGCAGGGCTTGCAAACTATCACGAATAACAAAGGGAAACCAAGCCGCAAACTGCCCAGTGATGCGAGCCTACCAGACGAGCTAAATGCATTCTACGCTCGCTTCGAGGCAAGCAATACTGAACCATGCATGAGAGCACCAGCTGTTCTGGAAGACTGTGTGATCACACTCCCCATAGCCGATGTGATTAAGACCTTTAAACATGTTAACATTCACAAGGTCGCAGGGCCAGACAGATTACCAGGACGCATACTCAGAGCATGCACTGATTAGCTGGCAAGTGTATTCACTGACATTTTCAATCTTTCCCTGACCCAGTCTGTAATACCTTGCAGACCACCATAGTCCCTGTGCCCAAGAATGCCAAGGTAACCTGCCTAACTGACTACCGCCCCGTAGCACTCACATCTGTAGCCATGAAATGCTTTAAAAGGCTGCTCATGGCTCACATCAACACCATCATCTCAGAAACCTTGGACACACTCCAATTTGCATACCTCCCCAACAGATCCACAGATGACGCAATCTCTTTTGCACTCCACACGACCCTTTCCTACCTGGACAAAAGGAACACCTACGTGAGAATGCTGTTCATTGACTAAAGCTCAGCGTTCAACACCATAGTGCCCTCCAAGCTCACCACTAAGCTAAGGACCTGGGACTGAACACCTCCCTCTGCAACTGGATCCTGGACTTCCTGACAGGCCACCGCCAGGTGGTGCGGGTAGGCAACAACACATCCACCACGCTGACCCTCAACACGGGACCCATCAGGGCCATGACTGCGGGGCCACACACGACTCCAATACCATCATTAAGTTAGCCGACGACACGTCGGTGATAGGCCTGATCACCGATGACGATGAGAGAACCTATAGGGAGGAGGTCAGAGGCAGTGTGATGCCAGGACAACAACCTTTCCCTCAACGTGAGGAAGACAAAGGAGCTGATCATGGACTTAAGGAAAAGGAGGGCCGAGCATCGACGGGGCTGTAGTTGAGCAGGTCGAGAGCTTCAAGTTCCTTGGTGTCCACATCACTAAGGACCTATCATAGTACAAACACACCAACACAGTCATGAAGAGGGCATGGCAACGCCTATTCCCCCTCAGGACGCTGAAAAGATTTGGCATGGGACCTCAGATCCTCAAAAAGGCGCTACAGAGGGTAGTGCGTATGGCCCAGTACAACACTGGAGCCAAGCTTCCTGCCTTCCAGGACCTCTATACCAGGTGGTGTCAGAGGAAGGCCCTAAAAATTGTCAAAGACTCCAGCCACCCAAAGTTATAGACTTTTCTCTCTGCTACCGCATGGCAAGCGGTACCGGAGTGCCAAGTCCTGGACCGAAACGCTCTTTAACAGCTTCTACCGCCAAGACATAAGACTGCTGAACAGTTCATCAAATATTTGCATTCACCCCTAATTTTATTCTTATTTTTTGCACTGACTCTCTTGCACAGGCTTGATGTACACTCACTGGACTCTAACCACACACTCACACATACTACACTGACACTCCAACACACACACACAAACACATGCATGCAAATTGACGCCACACACATACATTCACATTCCTGAACACTCTTCACATACACTGCTGCTACTCTCTGTTTATTATCTATGCATATTAACTTTACCCCTGCTTACATGTACATATTACCTCAATTACCTTAATGACCCCGTACATTGACTCTGCACCAGTACCCTTTGTATATAGCCTCGTTATTGTTATTTTATTGTGTTAGTATTTTTCCTTTAGTTTATTTAGCAAATCTTTCTTACTTACTTTTTAAAAAACTCTGCATTGTTGGTTAAGGGCTCGTAAGTAAGCATTTCAATGTAAGGTCTACACCTGTTGTATTCGGTGCATGTGACAAATACAAATAGATTTGATTTGATTTGAGAGGAAGGAAACCTCTCAGGGATTTCACCATGAGGCCAATGGTGACTTTAAAACAGTTACAGAGTTTAATGGCTGTGATAGGAGAAAACTGAGGATGGATCAACAACATTGTAGATACTCCACAATACTAACCTAATTGACAGAGTGAAAAGAAGAAAGCATGTACAGAACATAAATATTCCAAAACCTGCATCCTGTTTGCAACAAGGCTAACTTAATACTACAAAAAATTTGGCAAAACAATTAACTTTTTGGCCTGGATACAAAGTGTTATGTTTGGGGCAAATCCAATTCAACACATTACTGAGTACCACTCTTCATAATTTCAAGCATAGTGGTGGCGCATCATGTTATGGGTATGCTTGTTATGGTTAAGTACTGGGGAGTTTTTCAGGATAAAAAATAAACGGAGTGGAGCTAAGCACAGGCAAAATCCTAGAGGAAAACTTGGTTCAGTCTGCTTTCCACCAGACACTGGGAGATGAATTCACCTTTCAGCAGGACAATAACCTAAAACACAAGGCCAAATCTACACTGGAGATGTTTACCAAGAAGACAGTAAATGTTCCTCAGTGGCCGATTTACTACTTAAAGATCTATGTCAAGACCTGAAAATGATTGTCTAGCAATTATCAACAAACAATTTGACAGAGCTTGAAGAAGTTTTAAAAGAATAATGGGCAAATGTTGCACAATCCAGGTGTGGAAAGCTCTTAGAGACTTACCCTGAAAGACTGCTGTAATCACTGCCAAAGGTGCTTCTACAAAGTATTAACCCGTTTTTGCTTTGTCATTATGAGATATTGTGTGTAGATTGATTAGGGGAAAAAACTATTTAAGCAATTTTAGAATAAGGCAGTAACGTAACAAAATGTGTAAAAAGTCAAGTGGTCTGAATACTTTCCGAAGGCACTGAATACATTTAGTTCATTTAGCAGACGCTCTTATCACACCATAGTGCCATCATACTTTTGATACCAATGTAGGGTGAAAGAGGGCCATAAAATGTTGAACAGCTATAAAGGAATTGTATAGATTTTGAAAATACAAATTACAGCTTTCGAAAATATCTTGTTACAAAATACATTAGAGTGCAGTTCAGCACAGAAGTAATTAAAATACGTATTTCAAATACATGTAACAGAAATACTGCCCATCTCTGATGACAACCAATGCCATTAGACGCCGCCCACCACCACTCTGATTTGCTTTTGTATCTGTGCCCAATTTTCCTGTAATACAGTACTCTCATCACCTGTCTGACACTGACGGTAACTGGAGACAAGCCCCGGGGTTTGGACTTGAGTGGAGGGCTACTGTCATTGTCAGTCCAAACCCAAACCCCTGATTACCCAGATTAGTGTAAAAGATCCTGGTAACATGACACACATATTGTTATTGTGTGCTACATTAGCTTACTGTGTGGACTCTTCCTGTGCTATGAATTATTAACCAGGAGACTGTAACCTATACACCCCAGGATAGTTACCTCAGAGTGGGGTTAGGTTGTTTATTGCTGTGTCCGAAATGGCACCCTATTCCCTATGCAGTGCGTTACTTTTGACCAGGGTCTATTGGGATCTGGTCAAAAGTAGTGCACTATGAAGTGAATAAGGTGCCATTTGGGACACACATTCTGATGCTGCTGTAAGTGAAGACTGACTGAACTCATCTGCTTCAAACACTACCATACAGAAAAAAATACATTTAAAATATACTTTTAGATACATTTTTTAGGATACATGTGAAAAACTTAAAGTTGGACAAATAATGTATCCAAAAAAAAAAATATATATATATATATATATATATATATATATATATATATATATATATATATATATATATATATATATTTAATACATTTTAAATAGATTCCAAAATGTATTAAGGAATGTATTTAAAATGTATATCACAATCAGAGATGGCCAGTATTTCAAAACGTCTTAGTATTTTGTCATTTGTATTACACAGGGATGAACTACACGCCAATGATTTTGTAAAAATATACTTTTGAGAGCTTTAATTAGTATTTTCAAAATACAAAATCATTTTCTATACTTTTTGTTGTTGTTGTTGTAGTTCGCAGTTTTATGGCCCCCTTTCACCCTGCATTGGTATTGGAAGTCTGATAGCACTATGGTGTGATAAGAGCAACTGCTAGTTGAACTAAATATACAGTGCCTTCAGAAAGTATGCATACCCCTTGACTTTTTCCACATTTTGTTGTGTTCCAGCCTGAATTCAAAATTTATTAAATTGAGTTTTTTATTACCTATCTACATACAATACCCATAATGACAAAGTGAAAACATGTTTTTAGAAATGTTTACACATTTATTGAATATGAAATACATAAGTACCCCTGAGTAAATACATGTTAGCATCACCTTTGGCAGCGATTACAGCTGTGAGTCTTTCTGTGTCCCTAAGATCTTTGCACACCTGGATTGTACAATATTTGCACATTATTCTTTTAAAATTATTTAAGCTCTGTCAAGCCAGTTTCAAGTCTTACCATAGATTTTAAGGCGATTTAAGTCAAAACTGTAACTAGGTCACTCAAGAACATTCAATGTCGTCTTGGTAAGTAACTCCAGTGTATATTTGGCTTTGTGTTTCAGGTTATTGTCCTGCTGAAAGGTGAATTTGTCTCCCAGTGTCTGTTGTAAAGAAGACTGAATCAGGTTTTCCTAGTACTCAGGACATAACGTTAATTTCTTTGCCACATTTCTGTCAGTTTTACTTAGGGCCTTATTGCAAACAGGATGCATGATTTGGAATATTTGTATTCTGTACAGGCTTCCTTCTTTTCAGTCTGTCATTTATGTTAGTATTGTGGAGTAACTACAATGTTGTTGATCTCCTGTCACAGCCATTCAACTCTGCAACTGTTTTAAAGTCACCATTGGCCTCAGCGGTTTCTTTCCTCTCCGGCAACTGACTTAGGAAGGACGCCTGTATCTACGTAGTGACTGGGTGTATTGATACACCATCCAAAGTGTAATTAATAACTTCACCATGCTCAGAGGGATATTCAAAGTCTGCTCTTCTTTGCGAGTAATCTGAAAACCTCCCTGGTCTTTGTGGTTGAATGTGTTTGAAATTCACTCCTCGACTGAGGGACCTTACAGATAATTGTATGTGTGGGGTAAGATATGAGGTAGTCATACAAAAATAATGTTAAACACTATTATTGCACACAGATTGAGTCCATGTATTTTATTTTGTGACATGTTAAGCACATTTCTACACTGAACTTATTTAGGCTTGCCATAACAATGGGGCTCAATACTTATTGACTCAAGACATTTCAGATTTTCATTTTTTATTAATTTGTAAAGATTTGTGAAACATAATTCCACTTTGACATTATGGGGTATTATGTGTAGGCCAGTGACACAAAATCTCAATTTAATCAATTTTAAATTCAGGCTGTAACACAACAAAATGTGCAAAAAGTCAAGGGGAGTGAATACTTTCTGAAGGCACTGTATGTACATGCATCTCTGGAATATATTTTAAGGCATTACATGCATTTTATTACATGTATTTGAAATACATTTTACGTGACGTTAAATATATTGAAATGTACTGTGGTCAATGGAACGCAGACCGTGGGGGAAAAAGCAAGGACACGGTCATTGGCGGCCATTAAAAATATTGGAATCTAGCAAAGTGGATATTCGTCAAATCCGTCATTATTTATGAGTTCCAACAGGCCCACAATATGGTTAATAAAATCAAATTTGGATATATTTGGCTGTTTTTGCTGCATAATATTTAGAAGTTATCCTTTTCGGGTTTAGAAAAAAATATCTGATAAACGTTCAATTCCCGTTTCTATAAACTTGTAGCATAGCTAGCCATATAGAAATCGGTAGTGGTAGTTAAAGTGTTTTTAAGTGTGATGCAGTTGATTAGTGACAATGACATGAACATGTATTGCGGTTGACATCCATACAAGCGTTATATTCAGTTTTTTACCCCAATGTGTGAAATACATATACTGTATAAACAATAGCCTTAAAATAGGCTAATTTTGATGGGTGGCAATGTGGAGATTCTGAATCTTTCCCCCACAGTGGGGATGCGTGCATGGCGTTTCCATTGCATTTCCATCATCTTGGTGGAATACCATTTACATTTTTATCGCATCTATAAGCCAGGGGGGAGCAGCATGGTTGCCATGTAACTGCAAAGAAGCAGTAAATACTCATAAGGATAATTGGGCAGCAGGTAGCTTAGTGGTTAATAGTGTTGTGCCAGTAACTGAAAGGTTGCTGGTTCTAATCCCCGAGCCGACTAGGTGAAAAATCTGTCAATGTGCCCTAATTGCTCCTGTAAGTCGCTCTGGATAAGAGCATCTGCTCAGAAATGCCAAAGTGACAGCAATGAAAAGAAGCAAATTTATGCTGTTATTTTCCATTCGTCAACCATTTTACAGATCTTTTTTTTTCACATTTTCAGGCTGTTATAATGCAGACACTTATCCATATGACTCACAGATGTCCACTATAAAGTAATGTTTCCCCTTAAACATTCCTTCATGGCGTATGCAGAAGGTTTTCAGCTCTGCTGGTGTTTGATTTCCTCCTATTTTGATTTGACTGAAAGGTATCCTGGGAGGGTGGTGGTGGAGAAGTCCAGTTGTGTGTTATAGTGTTAGTTATTATACATTTACATTTACATTTTAGTCATTTAGCAGACGCTCTTATCCAGAGCGACTTACAGTTAGTGAATGCATACATGTTTTTTTATTTTATTTTTTATTTTATTTTTTCATACTGGCCCCCCGTGGGAAACGAACCCACATCCCTGCCGGCCAAACCCTCCCCTACCTTGGACGACGCTGGACCAATTTTTGCGCCGCCCATGGGTCTACACAGCTGTAGGGCGAGGGAGGCCCATACTACCTCTCCTGCCAAGATTTACAACCACTGTCCAACTGCACCCAACAGATGTGTCTGCCATACATAGGCCTAACCAACAGGAGCCAAAGTCCAAAATCACACCATTGAGATATTATCTCTCTCTCACACACACACACACACACACACACACACACACACACACACACACACACACAGTCCATTTAGTCTGCACATGGATCTAGGCCTAGATCCAACAGAGCCATAGATGATTTAGCTGAGGCTGACTGTACATATTGTACATATTACAGACACGTTTACCGTCCAGATGTTCAACATTCACATTTCATTGGGTCATAACCAGACAGGAAACCTGATTCTAAAAACCATAAAGTTGATATTCACATTTAGAGGCCTTGAAATGCAAGCTTCAAGGCATTTAGCATTCCTTTAATATTTTCATCAGCAAAGTGTAGCCTAATTCTTGAGGCTCACAATGCTGAGAGAAACAGGTGACAACGAGCATGTAGAACCTTCTGAAAAGTATTGCTTTGTTTTCATGGCAAATTAATTCAGAATGTCTCCAGCAGACTGTTACAGCTACTGCAATGGCTGTGGATGGCTGCTGTTCAAATGGAATAGGCTACAATGTGACTATGTCCAAGGAGAGTAGTGAGTTTGGGAGGTAACTCTAAACTCCAACTGTCCTCTAAGTCACAGCAAATCCCATAATCAAAACGAGTAATGATTTTGCTGTCAAGAGATACAATGCATGCAGTTGTGTGGGGACTCTCTCTGTACCCATCGATGCTGAAAGTATAAAATCTGCAGTATGTCCATCAAGCAAATTTTTTGATGGATTCAATCTATAAGGAATAGCCCTGAACAGTATGCATAGGAAAATGTTCTGTGTAACGGGCTATTCCTTATAGATTGAATCCAAAATAATTACTAGTTTTGATTATGGGATTTGCTGTGACTTAGAGGACAGTTGGAGTTTAGAGTGGCCTACCTTGAAATATTAACCCCCCCCCCCCCCCCCCCCCCCCACCCCCGAAATGCTTCTCATTGCCTCTCATAGCAACCCATAGCAACCACGTCTGTAGCAACTGAAATGTGGGACAACTCACCTCCCAACTGAAGCAACCAGCCTTTCGGACGGTCCAAGATGCCATTGGCTTGCTCGAGCCCACAGCAGGAGTGGCCAGCGAACTTGTCCATCAATAATGTATCTTGGATTACCTTTCTAAATTCTTCAGCTCATGCTTAGGTGAGGACTGGTCGAGGTGAGCCTCTGTGCTGTTAGCGCTGGATGTCGGGGAAAACCTTTGTTTATTCACGTGTAAGTGTATTTTATTTCAATACAGCCTACTGTTATTTACAAAAGATGCTCATATACCTGTGACTGTGACTAATTGGCTATTTTCGCCACGTGATATTTCCTTCAATTTAAGTTTTTTCCAGTGGACATTTATTACTCGAAATATCAATGATATGTCAATGATGCCAAAAAGGTGTGACATTCATGCAAATGTAGAATATTTTTAATATTCTCAAATATTTTAAATATTCTCAAATATTTTAAATATTCTCAAATATATTATAGGAGCACAAGTCAACGTCTGGCAGTAGGAAGTAGCCTAACTTTAGTATTTTTGAAATTGCATCCCAGAAACTGAGAAGGGGGTAGCTGCAGCCCAACATGGCGACTGGAGTGTGTGTGTGGACAGAAAAGAAGTGGACGTGTGGAAGGGAGTGGGTGTATCAAAAGGAAAGTAGTGGCTGTGTGGAAGGGAGTGGGTGTGTGGAAAGGAAAGTAGTGGCTGTGTGGAAGGGAGTGGGTGTGTGGAAAGGAAAGTAGTGGCTGTGTGGAAGGGAGTGGGTGTGTGGAAAGGAAAGTAGTGGCTGTGTGGAAGGGAGTGGGTGTATCGGAAGGAAAGTAGTGGCTGTGTGGAAGGGAGTGGGTGTGTGGAAAGGAAAGTAGTGGCTGTGTGGAAGGGAGTGGGTGTATCGGAAGGAAAGTAGTGGCTGTGTGGAAGGGAGTGGGTGTGTGGAAAGGAAAGTAGTGGGCATGTGGAAGGGAGTGGGTGTATCAGAAGGAAAGTAGTGGCTGTGTGGAAGGGAGTGGGTGTGTGGAAAGGAAAGTAGTGGGCATGTGGAAGGGAGTGGGTGTATCGGAAGGAAAGTAGTGGGCGTGTGGAAAGGAGTGGGTGTGTCAAAAGCGCTCTGCATTAGGTTAGATGGTTTTGATTGAGCAGTGTTTTCTTTCTTCCGTTTCTTACCACTCAACTACCGTACATTGAGGTACCATACTGCGAGAGTTTGGACTTGTGTTTTGAAGCCAGAGGATTAGTCTGAGTCGTATTTCACTGTTAGTTTTACACAAATAATTGTACATTGTCAGTTATAAAACTGGCAATTATTTATTTTTGATTAAAAGTACTGATGATGGGTGTACTGTTTCCTTATGTGTTGTACAGTATGTGTGTGCTTACTGTGACTGTCACCCTGACTACTAGGTAGCTACTTCCCAGTGTAGCCGGTCAGTAGTGCTTGTTAAGCGGGAGCGAAGGGCACTGTGTCCCAGTGTTGTTGCCGTTCTTGCCCTCCCCATTGAGTAGTAGACTGTATGTATCAAGATGACATCTAGATGGTTATCAATAATAGTTACTTCTTGTGTAGGCTGCTATCCTACTTGAAATAAAATCATGGGAGGGGAAAACATTTGGCCACATTAGCTACAGACGTCGACACAATGGTGATACCAAAGATATTTATAACTAACCGAAGATTGTTAATCTGTGTTGTTATCAATGGGAGCAAATTAAGCATAGTGGGCAGAACAAGCAAGGAGGTGGGCAGAGCCAAGCACAAGCTAGAGAGATCCTATTGGTGCGTTATAGCATGTTTTTGCATATTTCCATTAGGGAACATCTTCCCTGTGAAGTGAGTCAATTCACCCTTGCACTCCTTGTAAATTTTAGAACTTTGGAACTTTTAGAACTTTGGCAAAGGGTCACGTCTACAAAACTTAATGCACTCTTTTCGTAACAGATTGTAGTTTTGGGAACGGAAAACTGTATTGAGATCAGGCTTTTCTTTGATGAGAAAATCAACAGAATGTTGGCCCAGTTCCATCTCGCTGCATACTCTCCCACTGATGGCCACTGGGCTTCCTCTCCTCACCATATTGGTGGGGAGTGGAAATTCCAACCGGATGCTTCAGATTTATACTTCCAGTGAAACATCTGGCTCCTTGTTCTATCTGTGGTGATAACCAGTAGGAAGCAGGTCGGCAGTCACGTCAATACAACACCGCTGCACTGGTCGCCGGCTTATCAACTCCTCGTGGAGCCCAATCAGTCACGCAAAAAAATCCTAAAAGATACTAGAATGTGTGGGTCTTGTGAAACTGTTCATAAAATATGAGAGACAGATACCAGTCTTTCACAATCTCATAAAGGCTTATTGATAACAGATGACATGTGATATGTAAGTACACTAATACACAGATCCAATATTGCATGTTTTCAGGAGACAAGAGGAGCCCTGAGAAGAAGAGTGACAGATGGAGCTGATGGGATCCACCCTGACGGCGGAGTACGCCCGGCCCAAAGCCAGCCACTTCTTCCCAGCCATCTCCACCATGGTGTCCTCCTACCGGAACAACCAGCCCGCCCTGGCCATGAACCCAAGTGCCAACCAGCCCTGGAGGACTAACGCCTACTACCGCACAGGCAGCGCTGCCACCATCCCCGCCCTCTCCTCCATCCAGAGGGAGAACCTAGGCTTCGACCTGGTCCGGGCCAAGACCATGTTCTACCCATCAAACCGGTCAGCCATGACCACCCGTTACACCCCAGACGACTGGTACAAGTCCAACCAGAGCAACTACCGTGAGTCAGAGTCGTCCAGGAACAGTGCTGAGCGGCTGAGGAGAGACACCATCAGGCTGATGCAGGATAAAGAGCAGCTGACCAGGAGGACCCAGGAGACCACCAGTAAGAACATCGGGGAACGCCTCAACGACATCAGCTTCTGGAGGTCAGAGTTGAACCATGAGATAGACAACATGGTGAGCGAGATCATGGCCCTCACTGAGGTGAAAAGAAGGCTGGAGAGAGCCTTGCAGGAGACCGAGGGGCCCCTGCAGGTAATGGAGTGTGTGTGTGTGTGTGTGTGTGTGTGTGTGTGTGTGTGTGTGTGTGTGTGTGTGTGTGCACGTGTGCAAGTGCGTGCTAAGTTCTACCTAAGAGTGTCCTGTAACTCCAACAGTACACAATGCATTCACACAGAAATGCAAATTGTACAGTATAAAGCACAACTAACCCCATCTCCAGTGCACCTATTTAATCATCCATGCATATCACTTACTCAGCACAGCGTCTTCCTGTCAGACTGTGGTGACACAGTTTTGTCAAAGGGGTCTGATGGTGGTGGATAAAGTGACAGTAGAGTTATTGGTTCTTCACACCACTTCAGAGCAGAGGGGTTCAGCATTCACAACACTCTAAATTAGGTCGCACGTATCCCATTAAGGTTGCTAGGCAACCAGGCAACCTTCCACAGAACAGCACCGGTGGTCATTTGTCTTAACCCAGAGTGCTTTGGGGTGTATAGTAGCGTCAACTTGATCTGGATGGAGATCTGGTGACATGAAGGTAGTTGAGACCAGGTAGCAACAAATAGTTCTCAGAGGGGACCTCTAATAAGTAATTGGAACCTATGAACTGAAGGTACACTCACTGTATAGAGAGAAATACAAATCAAATCATAATTTGTGTATATACACTACCGGTCAAAAGTTTTAGAATACCTACTCATTCAAGGGTTTTTCTTTATTTTTACTATTTTCTACATTGTAGAATAATAGTGAAAACATCAAAACTATGAAATAACACATATGGAATCATGTAGTAACCAAAAAAGTGTTAAACAAATCAAAATATATTTTATATTTGAGATTCTTCAAATAGCAACCCTTTGCTTTGATGACAGCTTTGCAAACTCTTGGCATTCTCTCAACCAGCTTCATGAGGTAGTCACCTGGAATGCATTTCAATTAACAGGTGTGCCTTCTTAAAAATTCATTTGTGGCATTTCTTTCCTTCTTAATGCGTTTGAGCCAATCAGTTGTGTTGTGACAAGGTAGGGGGGGGGTATACAGAAGATATCCCTATTTGGTAAAAGACCAAGTCCATATTATGGCAAGAACAGCTCAAATAAGCAAAGAGAAACGACAGTCCATCATTACTTTAAGACATGAAGGTCAGTCAAAACTGAAAATTTCAAGAACTTTGAAAGTTTCTTTAAGTGCAGTTGATAAAACCATCAAGCGCTATGAGGAAACTGGCTCTCTTGAGGACCGCCACAGGAATGGAAGACCTAGAGTTACCTCTGCTGCAGAGGATAAGTTCATTAGAGTTACCAGCCTCAGACATTCCAGCCCAAATAAATACTTCACAGAGTTCAAGTAACAGACACATCTCAACATCAACTGTTCAGAGGAGACTCTGTGAATCAGGCCTTCATGGTCTAATTACTGCAAAGAAACCACTACTAAAGGACACCAATAATAATAAAAGACTTGCTTGGGCCAAGAAACACGAGCAATTGACATTAGGCCGGTGGAAATTTTCCTTTGGTCTGGAGTCCAAATTGGAGATTTTTGGTTCCAACCGCCGTGTCTTTGTGAGACGTGGTGTGGGTGAATGGATGATCGCCGCATGTGTATTTCCCATCGTAAAGCATGGAGGAGGAGGTGTTATGTTGTAGGGGTGCTTTGCTGGTGATACTGTCTGTGATTTATTTAGAATTCAAGGCACACTTAGCCAGCATGGCTACCACAGCATTCTGCAGCGATATGCCATCCCATCTGGTTTGGGCTTAGTGGGACTATCATTTGTTTTTCAACAGGACAATGACCCAACACACCTCCAGGCTGTGTAAGGGCTATTTTACCAAAAAGGAGAGTGATGGAGTGCTGCATCAGATGACCTGGCCTCCACAATCCCCCGACCTCAACCAAATTGAGATGGTTTGGGATGACTCGGACCGCAGAGTGAAGGAAAAGTAGCCAACAAGCGCTCAGCATATGTGGGAATTCCTTCAAGACTGTTGGAAAAGCATTCCAGGTGAAGCTGATTGAGAGAATGCCAAGAGTGTGCAAAGCTGTCATCAAGGCAAAGGGTGGCTATTTGAAGAATATAAAATATAAAATATATTTTGATTTGTTTAACACTTTTTTGGTTACTACATGATTCCATATGTGTTATTTCATAGTTTTTATGTATTCACTATTATTATACGATGTAGAAAATAGTAAAAATAAAGAAAAACCCTTGAAAGAGTAGGTGTTCTAAAACTTTTGACTGCTAGTGTATATATTTTGTATACCTAAAGGGGTCCTTAAATTCAAAATTAAATAGCTAAATGATCCTTGGTATGACCCCGGCTTAGACTCTTAAGGATTAAGAACCAACGATGTGCTACCTTTTTGTAGCATTTCCGACAATGTTAACATCTTGTCAGCCAAATCTCATAGTTCTTAAATCAAACCAAAGCACTTGGGTTGTGCAGTGCTAGTAGCTAGCTAACACCAGTCTGATGAGAGGCAAGCTACAAGCAAAGGAAGCTAGCTATATTTTGCTATGGAAGGTTTTTCACATGGCTGAAGTCATCTGTGCAAACTGTTGGCCTTGACACTTGCGTGTAATCAGAGCACAAACAAATAAGCACAAATAAGATAGCGAATGTTCTTGGCTGTTATTGCCAGTTAGCTAGCCAACTAATGTTAGCCAGTAAACATTAGCTAGCTAGCTACAAGCCAACAAGGCTGTAATGTTAGCTGTATGGACAGATCGTGCATCGGCAAAACTCAATGTTGACAATATCTCCCACATTCTTCCACAAAGCACTGCTAGCTTGCTAGCGAAGTAAAGTTCATAGTCAACACCAAACATTGGGAAACTACCACACTGCTAATGTATAATACATGCAATGGGCATTGCTCATCTAACGTTAACGTTGGCTAACGTTACTACATACACTAATAAATCATGCTTGCTTAGCAATGTAGCTAGCTAGCTAACGTTACCTTATGCATTGATTCAGTATGAGCCCTCTGTCAATGCAAAAAATGTTTTGTCATTATAATCTAAATTTGTGCTGACTGATTAACACGGTGTCAAGTTACTTTTCAATGTATTCCCAAAAACCTGAAGTCGCCATCCAAGTAAAAAGTAGCCAGGGGGTGCGGGTGCAACAACATCATTGCTTGCTTGTCTGACCTTTGCACAGTGAAAAGACAACACCATGCTTGCTAACTTAGTGAGCTATGTGACATCAACTATTTTAGATTTTAAACCAAGCAATATAAATAAACATTCAATCAGTACTGAGTGAATGAACAACAAAAACATTTTGCAACTAAAGCTTCCTGTCATCACCAGTCTGTCCATTTAAATAGTGATAAAGTGTTTATGACAGGGTTTGTAGAGTAACAGTTAATGTCACCGCCATGGGATCTAAAGGTTCTGGGTTCGCCTCTCGGAGGACACATTTCGACCATTCTCATTCGTGTATAGTTTTGAAACCCCCTCCAAGTCCCGACACACACACACACCGATGAGCATGCACGGTTTGTGCTTATTTTCAATTATTTGGTGGCTCTTCAAAAAGCATTGTTGAGTGACAATGGACAGGGAGTGTGGTGTGTGTACTACTGCGTGCGTCTTGCTACTACGGAGGAGAGAACGTTGGAGACTGGAAAGACCAAGTCTCAACTCTCAAGTAATACATCGTTGACCTCATCCGTCAGATGCACTCCACCCCTAAGGTACGTCCCAGGGACACACTGCTTAATGGCAGGGTGGCGGATTGTGTTCCCTGAAATGCGTACACTAGCTGATCGACAGAGTGCCGTGCCGTCTCTATGCACTTGTTTATCTTCTGGTCACACTCCCACTGGAACATCCAGCTCCTCCGCTGCACAATATCAGAGAAGACCACCGTTGTCCCGGGAAACATTCGGATGGCCACCTCTAAATCCGAGCATCTGCCGCACCAGTGCCTTCGCCTTGGTGTCACCTAATGTGACAGTCAATAATGTATGTAAATAGTTAATGGGTAGGCTACATGCTGATTATTTGTGTATTTTCCAGGAGCTTGCTTGATTGCCATTTTAAACATAATTGTCTTAATTTTAATTTAATTAATTTTAGTAATTTAGCAGACGCTCTTATCCAGAGCGACTTACAGTTAGTGAGTGCATACATTAAAAAAAAGAAATCATACTGGTCCCCCGTGGGAAACGAACCCACAACCCTGGCGTTGCAAACGCCATGCTCCACCAACTTAGCTACACGGGACTAATTGGGTTTATTGGCTTAATTGGGTTTCTGTTTTTTTGCTGTAATTTTACATAAATACTAATAACAACATTATTTCTGTTTACATTTGTCATTATTGTGTATTTTTACTTTACTTGTATTGCTGTGTTATGCTATATTCTAATGTTGAATAATAATGTTGCATAATCACCTTCCGGTGTAAAAAACATGGAAATTAAAAACAAAAAAACAACGTTTTAAGTGAGAAGTAGGCATTGGTCTGAAGCCGAAAAATAAAGGAAATTCCCATGAGCACCAGAATGCCTACTCCACCCATGCACTACCAAAGTTTTCTATCACACAGATTTGACCTACTACAGTAGCTATTTATTTAACTAGGCAAGTCAGTTAAGACCAAATTCTTACTTACAATGACGGCCTACACCGGCCAAACCTGGGCTAATTGTGCGCCGCCCTATGGGACTCCCAATCACGGCCGGTTGTGATAAAGCCTGGAATCGAACTAGGGGGTCTGTAGTGACGCCTCAAGCACTGAGATGCAGTGCCTTAGACCACTGCGCCACTCTGTGTATTGTACTTCAAACAATGTGTAGGCAGGTTGCGTAGGATTCAAACCTTCTCAAACAGCCTAATTCATACTCTTCAGAGGGATACTGGACTTTACAGTGTCCTGCTATTAAAATAATGTATATATATATATATACAGTATACAGTGCATTCGGAAAGTATTCAGACACCTTTACTTTTTCCACATTTTGTTACGTTACAGCCTTATTCTAAAATGGATTAAATTATTAGTTTTTTTTTTCTCATCAATCTACACACAATACCCCATAATGACATAGCATAAACTGGTTTTTAGAAATGTTTGTTAATGTATTAAAAATAAAAAAACTGAAATATTACATTTACATAAGTGTTCAGACCCTTTCCTCAGTACTCTGTTGAAGCACCTTTGGCAGCAATTACAGCCTCGAGTCTTCTTGGGTATGACACTACAAGCTTGGCACACCGGTATTTGGGGAGTTTCTCCCATTCTTCTCTGCAGATCCTCTCAAACTCTGTCAGGTTGGATGGGGAGCGTCGCTGCACAGCTATTTTCAGGTCTCTACGATAGGGTTCAAGTCTGGGCTTTGGCTGGGACCACTCAAGGACATTCAGAGACTTGTCCCGAAGCCATTCCTGCGTTGTCTTGGGTGTATGCTTAGAGTCTTCACCCCAGTCTGAGGTCCTGAGCGCTCTGGAGCAGGTTTTCATCAAGGATCTCTCTGTACTTTGCTCCGTTCATCTTTCCCTCAATCCTGACTAGTCTCCCAGTCCCTGCCGCTGAAAAACATCCTCACAGCATGATGCTGCCACCACCATGCTTCACTGTAGGGATGGTGCCAGATTTCCTCCAGACGTGACGCTTGGCATTCAGGCCAAAGAGTTCAATCTTGTTTTCATCAGACCAGACAATCTTGTTTTTCATAGTGTGAGAGTCCTTTAGGTGCCTTTTTTTGGCAAACTTCCAGCGGGCTGTCATGTGCCTTTTACTGAGGAGTGGCTTCCGTCTGGCCACTCTACCAAAAAGGCCTGATTGGTGGAGTGCTGCAGAGCTGGTTGTCCTTCTGGAAGGTTCTCCCATCACAACAGAGGAACTCTGGAGCTCTGTCAGAGAGACCATCGGGTTCTTGGTCACCTCCCTGACTAAGGCCCTTTCACCGATTGCTCAATTTGGCCGGGCGGCCAGCTCTAGGAAGTGGTTCCAAACTTCTTCCATTTAAGAATGATGGAGGTCACTGTGATCTTGGGGACCTTCAATGCTGCAGAAATGTTTTGGTACCCTTCCCCAGATCTGTGCATCGACACAATCCTGTCTCGGTGCTCTACGGACAATTCCTTCGACCTCATGGCTTGCTCTGACATGCACTGTCAACTGTGGGACCTTATATAGACAGGTGTGTGCCTTTCCAAATCATGTCCACTCAATTGAATTTACCACAGGTGGACTCCAATGAAGTTGTAGAAACATCTCAAGGATGATCAATGGAAACAGCATGCACCTGAGCTCAATTCCGAGTCTCATAGCAAAGGGTTTGAATACTTATACTTATACTAAATTCACAAAAAAATCGAAAAACCTGTTTTCGCTTTGTCATTATAGGGTATTGTCTGTACATTAATGAGGAAAAATATTTATTTAATCCATTTTAGAATAAGGCTATAACGTAACAAAATGTGGAAAAAGTCAAGGGGCTGAATACTTTCTGAATGCACTGTAAATCAGGAATGCAGACAGGCTAGCTCATTATATCTATATGAGTGAGCGACACTACTGCACTAATATATTTCCTATATAGTGCACTACTTTGGGCCAGAGCCCATAGGGCTCTAATCAAAAGTAGTGCACGATGGGCCCTGGTCAAAAGTAGTTCACCATGTAGGGGAATAGGGTGCAATTTGGGACACAGCATTAACATTGTGTGACCATCAACAGGTGTCCCAGGAATGCCTGTATCACAGAGAGAAGCGAATGTCCATCGATCTGGTTCACGACAACGTGGAGAAAGATCTCATAAGGGTACAAACAATGACATGTCCATACAATCATGGCATGACTTATGACTAATGATCCTAATGATCAGAACCTTATCAACTGAAATGATACCTGTTTTGATCATTATGTAACCAGGAAGTGGAAACCATTAAGTCATGCCAGGAGAGGATGAGGAGACATCTAGACAAAGCCATCGCTCAACTAGCGTGAGTCTGCGCTCCTAGAGTATGACACAGAACTACTGTAAAATAGGTTCACTGTTTGAAAACTACATAGCAAATTCTCCAGTGTAAAAAAAAGAGAAATGAACACTGAGAGTGTTAAATCAACACTGAATGTGTTGAGTCTGTGGACCCATATATACAGTGAGGGAAAAAAGTATTTGATCCCCTGCTGATTTTGTATGTTTGCCCACTGACAAAGACATGATCAGTCTATAATTTTAATGGTAGGTTTATTTGAACAGTAAGAGACAGAATAACAACAAAAAAATCCAGAAAAACACATGTCAGAAATGTTATGAATTGATTTGCATTTTAATGAGGGAAATAAGTATTTGACCCCTCTGCAAAACATGACTTAATACTTGGGGGCAAAACCCTTGTTGGCAATCACAGAGGTCAGACGTTTCTTGTAGTTGGCCACCAGGTTTGCACACATCTCAGGAGGGATTTTGTCCCTCTCCTGTTTGCAGATCTTCTCCAAGTCATTAAGGTTTCGAGGCTGACGTTTGGTAACTCGAACCTTCAGCTCCCTCCACAGATTTTTCTATGGGAGTAAGGTCTGGAGACTGGCTAGGCCACTCCAGGACCTTAATGTACTTCTTCTTGAGCCACTCCTTTGTTGCCTTGGCCGTGTGTTTTGGGTCATTGTCATGCTGGAATACCCATCCACGACCCATTTTCAATGCCCTGGCTGAGGGAAGGCGGTTCTCACCCAAGATTTGACGGTACATGGCCCCATCCATCGTCCCTTTGATGCGGGGAAGTTGTCCTGTCCCCTTAGCAGAAAAACACCCCCAAAGCATAATATTTCCACCTCCATGTTTGACGGTGGGGATGGTGTTCTTGGGGTCATAGGCAGCATTCCTCCTCCTCCAAAACACGGCGAGTTGAGTTGATGCCAAAGAGCTTGATTTTGGTCTCACCTGACCACAACACTTTCACCCAGTTCTCCTCTGAATCATTCAGATGTTCATTGGCAAACTTCAGACGGCCCTGTATACAGTGAGGGAAAAAAGTATTTGATCCCCTGCTGATATTGTACGTTTGCCCACTGACAAATAAATTATCAGTCTATAATTTTAATGGTATGTATATTTGAACAGTGAGAGACAGAATAACAACAACAAAAATCTGAAAAACGCATGTCAAAAATGTTATAAATTGATTTGCATTTTAATGAGGGAAATAAGTATTTGACCCCCTCTCAATCAGAAAGATTTCTGGCTTCCAGGTGTCTTTTATACAGGTAACGAGCTGAGATTAGGAGCACACTCTTAAAGGGAGTGCTCCTAATCTCAGCTTGTTACCTGTATAAAAGACACCTGTCCACAGAAGCAATCAATCAATCAGATTCCAAACTCTCCACCATGGCCAAGACCAAAGAGCTCTCCAAGGATGTCAGGGACAAGATTGTAGACCTACACAAGGCTGGAATGGGCTACAAGACCATCGTCAAGCAGTTTGGTGAGAAGCTGACAACAGTTGGTGTGATTATTCGCAAATGGAAAAAACACAAAAGACCTGTCAATCTCCCTCGGCCTGGGGCTCCATGCAAGATCTCACCTCGTGGAGTTGCAATGATCATGAGAACGGTGAGGAATCAGCCCATAACTACACGGGAGGATCTTGTCAATGATTTCAAGGCAGCTGGGACCATAGTCACCAAGAAAACAATTGGTAACACACTAAAACCATGAAGGACTGAAATCCTGCAGCGCCCGCAAGATCCCCCTGCTCAAGAAAGCACATATGCATGCCCGTCTGAAGTTTGCCAATGAACATCTGAATGATTCAGAGGAGAACTGGGTGAAAGTGTTGTGGTCAGATGAGACCAAAATCGAGCTCTTTGGCCTCAACTCAACTCGCCGTGTTTGGAGGAGGAGGAATGCTGCCTATGACCCCAAGAACACCATCCCCAACGTCAAACATGGAGGTGGAAACATTATGCTTTGTGGGTGTTTTTCTGCTAAGGGGACAGGACAACTTAACCGCATCAAAGGGACGATGGACGGGGCCATGTACCGTCAAATCTTGGGTGAGAACCTCCTTCCCTCAGCCAGGGCATTGAAAATGGGTCGTGGATGGGTATTCCAGCATGACAATGACCCAAAACACACGGCCAAGGCAACAAAGGAGTGGCTCAAGAAGAAGCACATTAAGGTCCTGGAGTGGCCTAGCCAGTCTCCAGACCTTAATCCCATAAAGAATCTGTGGAGGGAGCTGAAGGTTCGAGTTGCCAAATGTCAGCCTCGAAACCTTAATGACTTGGAGAAGATCTGCAAAGAGGAGTGGGACAAAATCCCTCCTGAGATGTGTGCAAACCTGGTGGCCAACTACAAGAAACGTCTGACCTCTGTGATTGCTAACAAGGGTTTTGCCACCAAGTACTAAGTCATGTTTTGCAGAGGGGTCAAATACTTATTTCCCTCATAAAAATGCAAATAAATTCATAATTTTTATGACATGCGTTTTTCTGGATTTTGTTGTTGTTATTCTGTCTCTCACTGTTCAAATAAATCTACCATTAAAATTATAGACTGATAATTTCTTTGTCAGTGGGCAAACGTACAAAATCAGCAGGGGATCAAATACTTTTTTCCCTCACTGTATGTGCTTTCTTGAGCAGGGGGACCTTGCGGGCGCTGCAGGATTTCAGTCCTTCACGGCGTAATGTGTTACCAATTGTTTTCTTGGTGACTATGGTCCCAGCTGCCTTGAGATCATTGACAAGATCCTCCCGTGTAGTTCTGGGCTGATTCCTCACCGTTCTCATGATCATTGCAACTCCACAAGGTGAGATCTTGCATGGAGCCCCAGGCCGAGGGAGATTGACAGTTATTTTGTGTTTCTTCCATTTGCGAATAATCGCACCAACTGTTGTCACCTTCTCACCAAGCTGCTTGGCGATGGTCTTGGAGCCCATTCCAGCCTTGTGTAGGTCTACAATCTTGTCCCTGACATCCTTGGAGAGCTCTTTGGTCTTGGCCATGGCGGAGAGTTTGGAATCTGATTGATTGATTGCTTCTGTGGACAGGTGTCTTTTCTACAGGTAACAAGCTGAGATTAGGAGCACTCCCTTTAAGAGTGTGCTTTCTGATTGAGAGGGGGTCAAATACTTATTTCCCTCATTAAAATCAAATCAATTTATAATATTTTTGACATGCGTTTTTCTGGATTTTTTTGTTGTTATTCTGTCTCTCACTGTTCAAATAAACCTACCATTAAAATTATAGACTGATCATTTCTTTGTCAGTGTGCAAACGTACAAAATCAGCAGGGGATCAAATACTTTTTTCCCTCACTGTACACCAGAACAGTGTTAAATTAACACACTGTTTAGTGAAAGCCTTATTCAAATATTTCCCAGAGTTCCTTTCGAGTAAATTGTAGCGTTACCACTCATGACTGTATTTGTTAGTGACAGAGACATGGTTGTTGCATTCATCCATTTTCAGTCCTATGGACTTCACCAAGTGAGATCCTAAGTGAATGTCATTATTTAACACAATACCATACGTATTTCATAAGCCCTTATTTTGAGGGCCTAGTTTTACCCTAATACAGGGGTCTGAAACTCATATGCATCACTTTGAACCAAAACCACGCCCATCATTATCATATTTCCCAGCATGTTCTATTGCAGGTTGATTTTCAGAATTGTTTATTTCAATATCTATGTTTGTGCATAATTGATTAGTTAATCTTATTCTACACAAAGATAAATAACATATTTTTCTAAACTAACCCAATCAGTTTGTAAAAAATTTTGCACCCGTTACTGAAATGTTTGTTCCAGTTTAAATTACTTAGGTAGTCTCCTCATAATGTTCCTGAATGTAGGTTGCAGATTATTAAAAACTATTGGAATCTAAATTCTGGCTAGGTTCCAATAGGAATTACACAAAACTTTGCAAGACAGCGTAATGTGACTTGCGGGTAGGTTTGCAATATGTGGGCAACTTTCCCAGGTTTTTCAGAAATCCTAGTTGGAAGTTTCCTGCAAATGGAAGCAGGAAATCTGAAATCCATCAACTAGGATTTTTGTAAAATCACTGGAATTTTGCAACCCTACTTCCAGGCTTGATGTGGCTTGAACAGTGGTACTATTATTCACTTACAACTAAAGGTACAGTGACAAGTGTTTGCACCCCTTTAGGAACAAATCTAAACTTTTGTGTGTGTGTGTAATACAATGGCCTGAAACTCATGGTTTACAGGCCACATCAGACCTGCAAATCACATCATGCTGGCTTGCAAGGTGATGTGTAATTCCTATTAGAATTCAGCCAGTGAGGGGATATCCAACTTTTGGATTTTTTTTATCACCCGCAACCTGTATTCAGAATGACTGCCAGGGTTGGGAAGACTAAGATATGAGACTACCTAAGGCATGTAAATAGAAACAACAATTTCAGTAATGGGTGCAATAAGTACAAGTTAACATATTAGATTAGTTTAGAAAATGTTTGTAATTTATATTTGAGTAGCATAAGACTAATTAATGAATCAATCAATGTACAGTTGAAGTCGAAAGTTTACATACACTTAGGTTGGAGTCATTAAAACTCGTTTTTCAACCACTCCACACATTTCTTGTTAACAAACTATAGTTTTGGCAAGTCGGTTAGGACATCTACTTTGTGCATGACACAAGTAATTTTTCCAATAATTGTTTAAAGACGTTATTTCACTTATAATTCACTGTATCACAATTCCAGTGGGTCAGAAGTTTACATACACTAAGTTGACTGTGCCTTTAAACAGCTTGGAAAATTCCAGAAAATGATGTCATGGCTTTAGAAGCTTCTGATAGGCTAATTGACATAATTTGAGTCAATCGGAGGTGTACCTGTGGATGTATTTCAAGGCCTACCTTCAAACTCAGTGCCTCGTTGCTTGACATCATGGGAAAATCAAAAGAAATCAGCCAAGAACTCCGAAAAAAAAAATGGTAGACCTCCACAAGTCTGGTTCAGCCTTGGGAGCAATTTCCAAATGCCTGAAGGTACCACGTTCATCTGTACAAACAATAGTACGCAACTATAAACACCATGGGACCACGCAGCCGTCATACCGCTCAGGAATGAGACGCGTTCTGTCTCCTAGAGATGAACGTACTTTGGTGCGAAAAGTGCAAATCAATCCCAGAACAACAGCAAAGGACCTGTGAAGATGCTGGAGGAAACAGGTAAAAAAGTAAAACGAGTCCTATATCAACATAACCTGAAAGGCCGCTCAGCAAGGAAGAAGCCACTGCTCCAAAACCGCCATAAAAAAGCCAGATTACACTTTGCAACTGCACACGGGGACAAAGATCGTACTTTTTGGAGAAATGTCCTCTGGTCTGATGAAACAAAAATAGAACTGTTTGGCCATAATGACCATCGTTATGTTTGGAGGAAAAAGGGGGTAGCTTGCAAGCCGAAGAACACCATCCCAACCGTGATGCACGGAGGTGGCAGCATCATGCTGTGGGGGTGCTTTGTTGCAGGAGGGACTGGTTCACTTCACAAAATAGATGGCATCATGAGGAAGGAAAAGTATCTGGATATATTGAAGCAACAGCTCAAGACATCAATCAGGAAGTTTGGTCACAAATGGGTCTTCCAAATGGACAATGACCCCAAGCATACTTCCAAAGTTGTGGCAAAATGGCTTAAGGACAACAAAGTCAAGGTATTGGAGTGGCCATCACAAAGCCCTGACCTCAATCCTATAGAAAATGTGTGGGCAGAACTGAAAAAGTGTGTACGAGCAAGGAGGCCTACAAACCTGACTCAGTTACACCAGCTCTGTCAGGAGGAAAAGGCCAAAATTCACCCAACTTATTGTGGGAAGCTTGTGGAAGGCTACCCGACACGTTTGACCCAAGTTAAACAATTTAAAGATAATGCTACCAAATACTAATTGAGTGTATGTAATTGTCTGACCCACTGAGAATGTGATGAAAGAAATAAAAGCTGAAATAAATAATTATCTCCACTGACATTTCACATTCTTAAAATAAAGTGGTGATCCTAACTGACCTAAGACAGGGCATTTTTACTAGGATTAAATGTCAGGAATTGTGGAAAAACTGAGTTTAAATGTATTTGGCTAAGGTGTATGTAAACTTCCGACTTCAACTGTATATGCACAAACATACAGTACATTCGAAAAGCGTTCAGACCCCTTGACTTTTTCCACATTTTGTTACTTTACAGCCTTATTCTAAAATGGATTAAATTACCCCCCCCCCCCCCTCAATACACCATAATGACAAAGCAAAAACAGGTTTTTAGAAATGTTTGCAAATTTATACAAAATTAAAAACAGAAATACCTTATTTACATAAGTATTCAGAACCTTTGCTATGAGACTCGAAATTGTGCTCAGGTGCATCCTGTATCCATTGATAAACCATGTGATGTTTCTACAACTTGATTGGAGTCCACCTGTGGTAAATTCAATTGATTCGACATGATTGGACACACCTGTCTATGTAAGGTCCCACAGTTGACAGTGCATGTCAGAGCAAAAACCAAGCCATGAGGTTGAAGGAATTGTCCGTAGAGCTCTGAGACAGGATTGTGTCGAGGCACAGATCTGCGGAAGGGTACCATAAAATGTCTGCATTGAAGGTCCCCAAGAACACAAATGGAAGAAGTTTGGAACCACCAAACTCTTCCTAGAGCTGGCCGCTCGGCCAAACTGAGCAATCGGGGGAGAAGGGTCTTGGTCGGGGAGGTGACGAAGAACCCAATTGTCACTCTGACAGAGCTCCAGAGTTCCAGAGAGCCAAGCTTTTAGCGTCATACCCAAGAAGACTCAAGGCTGTAGTCGCTGCCAAAGGTGCAACATCAAAGTACTGACTAAAGGGTCTGAATACTTATGTAAATGTGATATTTCAGGGGGGGATTTGGAATAAATTTGCTTTGTCATTATGGGGTATTGTGTGTAGATTGATGAAGGGGAAAAAATCATTTAATCCATTTTAGAATAAGGCTGTAACGTAACAAAATGTGGAAAAAGTCAAGGGGTCTGAATACTTTCCGGATGCGCTGTAGATATTGAAACAAACAATTCTAAAAAGCAACATGCAATAGAGCATGTTTGTAAATATGATAATGATGGGCATGTGTTTGGTTCAAAGTGATGTGTATGAGTTTCAGGCCCCTGTATTAGGGTAAAACTAGCCCCTTAAAATAAGGCCTTATAAAATATGTATGCTAGGCTGCGTTTTGTACAGGCAGCTCAATTCTTATATTTTTTCCACTAATTGTTTTTTTTACCAATCACATCAGATCTTTTCACATCAGCTATTTTTCAGAGCTGATCTGATTGGTCAAAAGACCAATTAGTGAAAAAAATATCAGAATTGGGCTGCCTGTCTAAAACAGGCTGTATTGTGTTAAATCATATTTATTTTATGATAACATATTCGCTTAGGATCTCACTTGGTGAAGGACATTGGACTGAAAATGTATGAATGCAACAACCATGTCTCTGTCACTAACAAACTATAGTCATGGGTCGTAACTGTACAATTTACTTGAAAGGCAAGGCACTCTGGGATATATTTGAATAAGGCTTTACACTAAGCAGTGTGTTAATTTAACACTGTTCCAGTGTCTATATGGGTCCACAGACTCAACACTTTCAGTGTTGATTTAACACTCTCAGTGTTAGTTTTGTTTGTTTTTTAACAATGGAGAATTTGCTGTGTAGGGGACAGTTTAACCAATAGTCCTACTCAGGAAAAAGTCAGGTAAAAAAAGTTCTCTCTCCAGGTATAGAAATATATTTTAAATGATGAGACTTATAAAACATTACAACGGCTCATACATGCTCATAACATAATAAAGCATTACACCTGTCAGTGCTACGTCAAGTGTTACAGTGTTACTATTACTCTGTGTGTGTTACTTCCATCAGGTCAAACCGAGCAGCTCAGCACGAGCTGGAGAGAGACCTCAGTGATAAGGTGACAGCCCAGAGGATAGATAATAGGTGTCACCATCTCAGGAACGCGTCAGACGGGATCAGCTACTACAGAGGGATCGAGAGACTGGACCCATCGTGAGTCATACCTACCCACTAGTTTAGATGTGGATGTTTACAGCTTTGTGATTGAAATGGGAGATACTGTATGTGCTGTGAAGGTGACTGCCCCCTCACCCATGTAGTTTGTAAATGTTTGGAATGATCTTCAAGAAAAACACAATTCGAAGTACACTGGTTAGCGATTTCGACGCATGCCTCGGAGCTCCGGTATCAAACATAACATCACTACCGGAGGCCCAGCTAACTAGCAAGTACGCAGTGTCCTTTGCCTATGCCTGCCGAGCACCTGTACTTGCCGTAACATTAACAGACCTACCGGAAAGCAGTGCTCGGCAGACGGGGGCGAAGGACACTGTCTACTGGTGTCCTAGATTTCTAGCTGCCAGTGTCTGCCTCCACCTCCCGCCTGTGTAACGTTACCGGAGTCCTAGCTTAAAAATGGGCCGTTAGAAGTATAGAAGGGGGGTTCCTACAGATACAGGAATACCCACAGGCAGGAACGCCCCGAGTTGTGGGCGGCAATCACACCCTTCTCTGCACATGCGCAGACACTGTGTGTGACTGTGTGAGAGCGAAGTCTTGCATCTCGCTAATCTCAATATCTGCGGTGCTGCTTGTGGCAACCTCATTTCGCTGAGTCTACCTTTAAATGACTGTATTTTCTCAAATTTGATGATATTATATTGAAGCCCATTCAAACCAGTACGGGACTGGATATGGAAGTAAAGCAGAAGGGGTCATCACTTTCAGATTGTATTGACACAGGTGTTTCACATTTTCCCTGAATATAAATCATCAATCCCAAATTCAAATCTAGCTACAACTACCCCTGTGTATCTCCTGCGTGCCTTCCAAAGTTGTCCCAGTCCGTTGACCATTGTGTCCATTGTCATTTCTCACCCACTTGACCAGGCTCTCCCTGCCCAACTCGTGGTCTAAGTTCACGGATGACAACATCCTTCACTCCCAGAGCGAGCGGGCGGCGTCCCACAAGCTGCGTGACGAGATCGAGATCCTGCTGAACGCCACGTCCAACGAGATGTGGAAACATTTCAACACGGTCAACGTGGCCTTCACCAACCGCATGTCAGAGACCGCCGACGCCAAGAACAGCCTGCAGACACACCTGGCTAAGGTGACTGACCGTCACCTGACCAATGACCATCAAGCTGATCTTTCATGTTTTAGTTCCTTTGTTGTTTAGTTCCATTCAACTCAGTGAGATGCAGTTTGGTTGTATCTTGTTATACGTCATTGTACTTCAACATCAGGTCCAGGGGGCAGTAAGGAAGGCATCGTAAACTGCCTGCGTACCATAGTTGATTATTGCTGAAATTTTACTTCCGTCTTTGATTAATTTCCCTGCTGGAGAAAAAAAACGGTATCGAGACCACATATTGAGTGTCTCAGTCTTGTCTCAGTGTCAGATATATTTGTACTTGGTCTTGACTCGGTCTCTGACAGTGAGACCAGCGGAGTAAAAAACTCATACTTATCAGCTTCCATTCAGTCAGCGCATTAAACCGTTTCGCCAGGCCAAATATATACACTCCTTTCTTGAAACATTAATATCTTAACAGCCTTTATATCCATTTTATACATGTTTGATAGGTGGAGAACCTATAGGCTTTCAGTGTGTGACAGGTTTGTGATTCTGAAAGGACAGCAACTGTAATACCGGTGCACTCGTGTAGGAGTGCACTTTTGTAAAACACAAAGGGCCAGTGGTGTAGAGGAGGGTATACATGTAGCTCAGTTGGTAGAGCATGGCTTTTGCAACGCCAGGGTTGTGGGTTCGATTCCCACGAGGGGCCAGTATGGGAAAAAATAAAATAAAAAAATAATGTATGCACTCATAAGGATAAGAGCGTCTGCTAAATGACTAAAATGTAAATGTATACACAGGTATAAACTGTATACCCACTTTTTTTCAGTGGGCCTTGCTTATACTCACTTCTTAATCCCTACTGATGCGTATCAAAGTAGTGTAGTGGAGGTATACGACTTATCAATTATGTACAATAGAGAAATCATGCACGAAGTAGTCTTTTTTTTTTTTTTTTTTTTTTATATTATTATTATTATATTATTTATTATTATAGTCTATACAATCGCAAAGCATGTGAAATATGTTCACATGCGCGCCGCACACAGCCTAGTTTCAGCGGAATATCATCTGCAGGCAGCAAGAGTGTGCAGCTCTCAACTGGTTTTGGAATGGAGCAGCTCGCAGAATAATGACATCGGTAGCCAGTAGGGTAGGAAAGACATTTCAACCTATGATATCTACCAGTAAATGCTAAGGCAACAATGGGTGTGCAAACCAGGTATTGAAAAAGTTCAGCCCAAAGTTTTGGTTAGTAGGCTATTCATCATGTGCTGTTTGCATCAGGGGGCGTAAACATTGATGGGCCTGGGTGGACATTAGCTAGATAGCTAGCTAGCTAGCTGCTAGGAGGATGTCATGTTATGCCATTGGAGGAGTGGGTGATTTACTGACTTTTTCCCCTCATATCGTTTTTCGGTGGCTATACACAGGTGTCATTTGGTTAGCTAGCAAGAACTTGAAAGACTGTCATACAGTTAGCAGATCTCTTGCGTTCACAAATTCACTTTGGCTATCTACTCCGATTACAGAGCACTCTTGTTTGAGTGTGCCAGAGCGCAGAACAACTTAGGAATTTAGGAACGCGCAACACCTGCTGAATATGACCGGTGTCAGTAAATGTAGGCAAAAAAAGTAATAGTTAGTCAAGAATGCTCTAGATAGCATGTAAACAGCCTAACCAGCTCTGCTACGGCGAGTAAAATGATCAGTGTGAGGTGTTCTCTCATTTGTGTCTGGAAGTAGCTAGCTAGCAAGCTAGACAACTTTAGCCAGTTAGCTTGGGTGCTTGGTTGGGACAAGTATGCATTTGCAGGCAATCTACAGAAGGATGAGGAGGCTACAATTCCCCATCATTTATCAGTGCAATTTTGATGGGCAACTAGCTGAAAAAGTTTGAGAGGGTTTATCTAATGTTCCTTCGTTAGATTTTGGCTCATCTTGCTCTGGCTAGCATTAGTTGCTGATCTTGTTGTTATTGATGTGCATAACTGAGGGAGGGAGAGCCTACCTTTTCAAGGTTGTTTAATCAATAGGACTGTAAAATTCCCAAATGTAAGAGGACTCCCGTGGTGTTTACATATTTGCAGAAATCCATTCAGGTGTATTTTGTGGCTTTTGACAAATGCGTTCTATTGATCTAAAGTAGCGCCTGTAAACACACAGTCCAGTTCAAAGTGAATGATGGCAGGCCCTTGTGGCAAATGGCTTGTTAGTATAAACGTCTACTCTAGGCCTGATCTTTAGCTTGTTTTTGGTCACAGGTCCAGGAATCAATCAATCAATCAATTTTATTTTATATAGCCCTTCTTACATCAGCTAATATCTCGAAGTGCTGTACAGAAACCCAGCCTAAAACCCCAAACAGCTAGTAATGCAGGTGTAGAAGCACGGTGGCTAGGAAAAACTCCCTAGAAAGGCAAAACCTAGGAAGAAACCTAGAGAGGAACCAGGCTATGAGGGGTGGCCAGTCCTCTTCTGGCTGTGCCGGGTGGAGATTATAACAGAACCATGCCAAGATGTTCAAAAATGTTCATAAGTGACAAGCATGGTCAAATAATAATCAGGAATAAATCTCAGTTGGCTTTTCATAGCCGATCATTAGAGTTTAAAACAGCAGGTCTGGGACAGGTAGGGGTTCCATAACCGCAGGCAGAACAGTTTAAACTGGAATAGCAGCAAGGCCAGGCGGACTGGGGACAGCAAGGAGTCACCACGGCCGGTAGTCCCGACGTATGGTCCTAGGGCTCAGGTCTCTCAGTTGGCTTTTCATAGCCGATCATTTAGAGTTGAAAACAGCAGGTCTGGGACAGGTAGGGGTTTCGTAGCCGCAGGCAGAACAGTTGAAACTGGAATAGCAGCAAGGCCAGGCGGACTGGGGACAGCAAGGTGTCATCATGCCCGGTAGTCCTGACGTATGGTCCTAGGGCTCAGGTTCTCAGAGAGAAAGAGAGAACGAGAGAATTAGAGAGAGCATACTTAAATTCACACAGGACACTGGATAAGACAGGAGAAGTACTCCAGGTATAACCAACTAACCCCAGCCCCCCGACACATAAACTACTGCAGCATAAATACTGGAGGCTGAGACAGGAGCGGTCCGGAGACACTGTGGCCCCATCCGAAGAAACCCCCGGACAGGGCCAAACAGGAAGGATATAACCCCACCCACTCCGCCAAAGCACAGCCCCCGCACCACTAGAGGGATATCCCCAACCACCAACTTACAATCCTGAGACAAGGCCGAGTATAGCCCACAGAGGTCTCCACCACAGCACAAACCAAGGGGGGGGCGCCAACCCAGACAGGAAGATCACGTCAGTAACTCAACCCACTCAAGTGACGCACCCCTCCCAGGGACGGCATGAAAGAGCACCAGCAAGCCAGTGACTCAGCCCCTGCAACAGGGTTAGAGGCAGAGAACCCCAGTGGAGAGGGGAACCGGCCCGGCAGAGACAGCAAGGGCTGTTCGTTGCTCCAGCCTTTCCGTTCACCTTCACACTCCTGGGCCAGACTACACTCAATCATATGACCTACTGAAGAGATAAGTCTTCAGTAAAGACTTAAAGGTTGAGACCGAGTCTGCGTCTCTCACATGGGTAGGCAGACTGTTCCATAAAAATGGAGATCTATAGGAGAAAGCCCTGCCTCCCGCTGTTTGCTTAGAAATTCTAGGGACAATTAGGAGGCCTGCGTCTTGTGACCGTAGCGTACGTATTGGTATGTACGGCAGGACCAACTCGGAAAGATAGGTAGGAGCAAGCCCATGTAACGCTTTATAGGTTAACAGTAAAACCTTGAAATCAGCCCTTGCCTTAACAGGAAGCCAGTGTAGGGAAGCTAGCACTGGAGTAATATGATCAAATTTCTTGGTTCTAGTCAGGATTCTAGCAGCCGTATTTAGCACTAACTGAAGAATGGCTGAAGGATTGCAATATTTACCTGGAGCTAACCCTGCAGATAGCACGAATGGGTGATCTGAAAAGTCATAGTCAATCGATCAATAATATAATAATACTTTTAGCAAAAACATTTTTTTTAAATTTACAATCTGTAGAAACAATGAGAATAGAAGGGTTCAGAACTTTTGTGAAACATCACAGTACAGTTGAAAAATATATGGCAAATAGAAATCCAATATGGGTGGTGTTAAGAGATAGATGGGAGGTGTTGAATGGAGCTGAAGGATGGGACTAATAACAACTAACAACAACTAATAACAACAAGATAACTAATGTAAAGCATACTGTGTCCATAATAAGTATATCGTTTATAGGTTGAGAGCTTTTGTGAAAGAGCACAGTTAGAAAGATATGGCATGAAGAGGCAGACCGGATGGACATCATGAAGATGATCGGAGAGGTTGTGGGCAGAGGAAGTTCAGGAGTAAAATTGACTGTGTCCATAAAATGTAAATAGTATGTATAAGCTGGAAGTAGAGGCCTAAGCGTTGTTGTTCACTAGATTACTCCAAATAGGGAAGGAGTGGTGGGGTTGGAAAGTAATAAAGGGAAATATATTTTTTTAAAGGATATGTATGTATATATATATACAGTGGGGAGAACAAGTATTTGATACACTGCCGATTTTGCAGGTTTTCCTACTTACAAAGCATGCAGAGGTCTGTAATTTTTATCATAGGTACACTTCAACTGTGAGAGACGGAATCTAAAAGAAAAATCCAGAAAATCACATTGTATGATTTTTAAGTAATTAATTTGCATTTTATTGCATGACATAAGTATTTGATACATCAGAAAAGCAGAACTTAATATTTGGTACAGAAACCTTCATTTGCAATTACAGAGATCATACGTTTCCTGTAGGTCTTGACCAGGTTTGCACACACTGCAGCAGGGATTTTGGCCCACTCCTCCATACAGACCTTCTCCAGATCCTTCAGGTTTCGGGGCTGTCGCTGGGCAATACGGACTTTCAGCTCCCTCCAAAGATGTTCTATTGGGTTCAGGTCTGGAGACTGGCTAGGCCACTCCAGGACCTTGAGATGCTTCTTACGGAGCCACTCCTTAGTTGCCCTGGCTGTGTGTTTCGGGTCGTTGTCATGCTGGAAGACCCAGCCATGACCCATCTTCAATGCTCTTACTGAGGGAAGGAGGTTGTTGGCCAAGATCTTGCGATACATAGCCCCATCCATCCTCCCCTCAATACGGTGCAGTCGTCCTGTCCCCTTTGCAGAAAAGCATCCCCAAAGAATGATGTTTCCACCACCATGCTTCACGGTTGGGATGGTGTTCTTGGGGTTGTACTCATTCTTCTTCTTCCTCCAAACACGGCGAGTGGAGTTTAGACCAAAAAGCTCTATTTTTGTCTCATCAGACCACATGACCTTCTCCCATTCCTCCTCTGAATCATCCAGATGGTCATTGGCAAACTTCAGACGGGCCTGGACATGCGCTGGCTTGAGCAGGGGGCCCTTGCGTGCGCTGCAGGATTTTAATCCATGACGGCGTAGTGTGTTACTAATGGTTTTCTTTGAGACTGTGGTCCCAGCTCTCTTCAGGTCATTGACCAGGTCCTGCCGTGTAGTTCTGGGCTGATCCCTCACCTTCCTCATGATCATTGATGCCCCACAAGGTGAGATCTTGCATGGAGCCCCAGACCGAGGGTGATTGACCGTCATCTTGATCTTCTTCCATTTTCTAATAACTGCGCCAACAGTTGTTGCCTTCTCACCAAGCTGCTTGCCTATTGTCCTGTAGCCCATCCCAGCCTTGTGCAGGTCTACAATTTTATCCCTGATGTCCTTACACAGCTCTCTGGTCTTGGCCATTGTGGAGAGGTTGGAGTCTGTTTGATTGAGTGTGTGGACAGGTGTCTTTTATACAGGTAACGAGTTCAAACAGGTGCAGTTAATACAGGTAATGAGTGGAGAACAGGAGGGCTTCTTAAAGAAAAACTAACAGGTCTGTGAGAGCCGGAATTCTTACTGGTTGGTAGGTGATCAAATACTTATGTCATGCAATAAAATGCAAATTAATTACTTAAAAATCATACAATGTGATTTTCTGGATTTTTGTTTTAGATTCAGTCTCTCACAGTTGAAGTGTACCTATGATAAAAATTACAGACCTCTACATGCTTTGTAAGTAGGAAAACCTGCAAAATCGGCAGTGTATCAAATACTTGTTCTCCCCACTGTATATATATATATATATATATATATATATATATATATATATATATATATATATATATATATATACATATATATGTATATGTATTTCTATGTATGTATGTCTATGTATGTATATACAGTGGGGAGAATAAATATTTGATACACTGCCGATTTTGCAGGTTTTCCTACTTACAAAGCATGTAGAGGTCTGTAATTTTTATTATAGGTCCAGAAAATCACATTGTATGATTTTTAAGTAATTCATTTGCATTTTATTGCATGACATAAGTATTTGATACATCAGAAAAGCAGAACTTAATATTTGGTTCAGAAACCTTTGTTTGCAATTACAGAGATCATACGTTTCCTGTAGGTCTTGACCAGGTTTTCACACACTGCAGCAGGGATTTTGGCCCACTCCTCCATACAGACCTTCTCCAGATCCTTCAGGTTTCGGGGCTGTCGCTGGGCAATACGGACTTTCAGCTCCCTCCAAAGATTTTCTATTGGGTTCAGGTCTGGAGACTGGCTAGGCCACTCCAGGACCTTGAGATGCTTCTTACGGAGCCACTCCTTAGTTGCCCTGGCTGTGTGTTTCGGGTCGTTGTCATGCTGGAAGACCCAGCCACAACCCATCTTCAAAGCTCTTACTGAGGGAAGGAGGTTGTTGGCCAAGTTCTCGCGATACATGGCCCCATCCATCCTCCCCTCAATACGGTGCAGTCGTCCTGTTCCCTTTGCAGAAAAGCATCCCCAAATGATGACGTTTCCACCTCCATGCTTCACGGTTGGGATGGTGTTATAATATATATAATAATAATATATAATATAAATATAATAATATAATAATATAATAATATATAATAATAATATAATATGCCATTTAGCAGACGCTTTTATCCAAAGCGACTTACAGTCATGCGTGCATACATTTTTTTTTTGTGTTCTTGGGGTTGTACTCATCCTTCTTCTTCCTCCAAACACGGCGAGTGGAGTTTAGACCAAAAAGCTAAATTTTTGTCTCATCAGACAACATGACCTTCTCCCATTCCTCCTCTGGATCATCCAGATGGTCATTGGCAAACTTCAGATTGGCCTGGACATGCGCTGGCTTGAGCAGGGGGACATTGCGTGCGCTGCAGGATTTTAATCCATGACGGCGTAGTGTGTTACTAATGGTTTTCTTTGAGACTGTGGTCCCAGCTCTCTTCAGGTCATTGACCAGGTCCTGCCGTGTAGTTCTGGGCTGATCCCTCACCTTCCTCATGATCATTGATGCCCCACGAGGTGAGATCTTGCATGGAGCCCCAGACCGAGGGTGATTGACCGTCATCTTGAACTTCTTCAATTTTCTAATAATTACGCCAACAGTTGTTGCCTTCTCACCAAGCTGCTTGCCTATTGTCCTGTAGCCCATCCCAGCCTTGTGCAGGTCTACAATTTTATCCCTGATGTCGTTACACAGCTCTCTGGTCTTGGCCATTGTGGAGAGGTTGGAGTCTGTTTGATTGAGTGTGTGGACAGGTGTCTTTTATACAGGTAACGAGTTCAAACAGGTGCAGTTAATACAGGTAATGAGTGGAGAACAGGAGGGCTTCTTAAAGAAAAACTAACAGGTCTGTGAGAGCCGGAATTCTTACTGGTTGGTAGGTGATCAAATACTTATGTCATGCAGTAAAATGCAAATTAATTACTTAAAAATCATACAATGTGATTTTCTGGATTTTTTAGATTCCGTCTCTCGCAGTTGAAGTGTACCTATGATAAAAATTACAGACCTCTACATGCTTTGTAAGTAGGAAAACCTGCAAAATCGGCAGTGTATCAAATACTTGTTCTCCCCACTGTATATATAGGTTTTTTTTGCGAGAAAAAAAATACATATGGGGGATTGGAAGTGATGCAGACAATTACATCGATGGAAGTTACAATCTATCTGCAATATTAAAGCTGATCTACCCAAAATATTTTTAAAAAACTGTCGTAAAACTGTGCGTGTGTGACCAAGCATTATAACTCCACCTGAATAACGGCCATTATCACCTTTTATGGTGACAATAACACCCTTATTTGCTGTATACTTTGGAAGTATTGGTATCAGGCCAAGACAGTATATCTAAGGGAAATATAAATGGTGAACTTGATCAAATGTTTGCAGAATGTTTTTTTTTTGCAGGGGCATTTGCTGTATCTGACCATTTCTGAAACACAAAAACAATTACAAATTATTGCGGACCTGTAAACAGATACTTTGAATTCAATAATGTTTTGCATTTACTTTCTCCCAAACCTAAATATGCTGCACTGCCCGTGAATTGATGTCACTTGTTAAATCCACTTCAATCAGTGTGGATGAAGGAGAGGAGACAGGTTAAAGAAGGATTTTTAAGCCTTGAGACAATTGAGACATGGATTGTGTATGTGTGCCATTCAGAGGGTGAATGGGCAAGACAGAAAATGTAAGTACTGTACCTTTGAACGAAGTATGGTAGTAGATGCCAGGCGCACCGGTTTGAGTCAAGAATTGCAACGATGCATCCAGCAAATTGACACAACTGTGGGAAGCATTGGAGTCAACATGGTCCAGTATCCCTGTGGAACGCTTCGACACCTTGTAGAGTCCATACCCAGACGAATTGAGGTTGTTCTGAGGGCAAAAGTGTGGGGGGGAGGTGCAACTCAATATTAGGAAGGTGTTCTTAATGTTTGGTATAATCAATGTATGTATTACAGTGAGGGAAAAAAGTATTTGATCCCCTGCTGATTTTATACGTTTGCCCACTGACAAAGAAATGATCAGTCTATAATTTTAATGGTAGGATAATTTGAACAGTGAGAGACAGAATAACAACAACAAAATCCAGAAAAACGCATGTCAAAAATGTTATAAATTGATTTGCATTTTAATGAGGGAAATAAGTATTTGACCCCCTCTCAATCAGAAAGATTTCTGGCTCCCAGGTGTCTTTTATACAGGTAACGAGCTGAGATTAGGAGCACACTCTTAAAGGGAGTGCCCCTAATCTCAGTTTGTTACCTGTATAAAAGACACCTGTCCACAGAAGAAATCAATCAATCAGATTCATTTTACTTGTTTTACTCTCCACCATGGTCAAGACCAAAGAGCTCTCCAAGGATGTCAGGGACAAGATTGTAGACCTACACAAGGCTGGAATGGGCTACAAGACCATCGCCAAGCAGCTTGGTGAGAAGGTGACAACAGTTGGTGTGATTATTCGCAAATGGAAGAAACACAAAATAACTGTCAATCTCCCTCGGCCTGGGGCTCCATGCAAGATCTCACCTGGTGGAGTTGCAATGATCATGAGAACAGTGAGGAATCAGCCCAGAACTACACGGGAGGATCTTGTCAATGATCTCAAGGCAGCTGGGACCATAGTCACCAAGAAAACAATTGGTAACACACTACGCCGTGAAGGACTGAAATCCTGCAGTGCCTGCAAGGTCACCCTGCTCAAGAAAGCACATATACAGGGCCGTCTGAAGTTTGCCAATGAACATCTGAATGATTCAGAAGAGAACTGGGTGAACGTGTCTTGGTCAGATGAGACCAAAATCGAGCTCTTGGGCATCAACTCAACTCGCCGTGTTTAGGAAGAGGAGGAATGCTACCTATGACCCCAAGAACACCATCCCCACCGTCAAACATGGAGGTGGAAACATTATGCTTTGGAGGTGTTTTTCTGCTAAGGGGAAAGGACAACTTCACCGCATCAAAGGGACGATGGACGGGGCCATGTAACGTCAAATCTTGGGTGAGAACCTTTCCCTCAGCCAGGGCATTGAAAATGGGTCGTGGATGGGTATTCCAGCATGGCAATGACCCAAAACACACAGCCAAGGCTACAAAGGAGTGGCTCAAGAAGAAGCACATTAAGGTCCTGGAGTGGCCTAGCCAGTCTCCAGACCTTAATCCCATAGAAAATCTGTGGAGGGAGCTGAAGGTTCGAGTTGCCAAACGTCAGCCTCGAAAACTTAATGACTTGGAGAAGATCTGCAAAGACTAGTGGAACAAAATCCCTCCTGAGATGTGTGCAAACCTGGTGGCCAACTACAAGAAACGTCTGATCTCTGTGATTGCCAACAAGGGCTTTGCCACCAAGTACTAAGTCATGTTTTGCAGAGGGGTCAAATAATTATTTCCCTCATTAAAATGTAAATCAATTTATAACATTTTTGACATGTGTTTTTCTGGATTTTTTTGTTGTTATTCTGTCTCTCACTGTTGAAAATAAACCTACCATTAAAATTATAGACTGATCATGTCTTTGTCAGTGGGCAAACGTACAAAATCAGCAGGGGATAAAATACTTTTTTTTCTCACTGTATGTATAACGTCCGAAGCTTCGTTTGATCACGTGCTTTTTCAAACCATGTGTTGCAAAATGCGAGATCCCACTGATTTCGTCGTGGTTCCGGTGCTTTCATAGATTCCAAGCTGCTTTCAAACACCGACCTCTACTGGACACCGCGCTTACAAATATAGTTATGATTTTGTACAAAAAGTTTCACCTGACTGGTAGTTAGCAGGTCGACTATGGAATACTCAGGGGTATGAGGGTATGAGGTCGAATCCTGTAGAAGGCACACTATTTTGAAAACCACACTTTCTGCACTGTTGTTAAAATAATTTGTTTTATTTAGTATAGTATAAGCTTCTGTGTTAATCATCCTAAATAATGCCATAAATTCAGTACAAGGCAAAAAAGTGAAGCATGATGTATGCAAACATGGTATTCCAACTGATTATAGGCTACGAAAGCCAATGACTTACCGCTGCACCACAGACTTTTGATGAAAACAGTGGAGAAATGTTTTTATATCTGATAATCACACGCTGCTATTTATTGTTGACCGGCAGATGTCACTAATGTGCATTGTGAACAGATAATGAAGCTCTGAGTAATGAACCGTTTTTCAGCACAATTTGGTGAAAGCGTTGAATTCTTCAGACAGCTTCAATATTCCATCACTAGCGAAAACACAACGAAGGCTGGTCACCAGCCTATGCTGCTCTATGCTGTTTTTTTCTCCAGGGTTGTCTCAAACTATTCAAGGGTCTATTGCATTTTCATGTGACATCTTTTATGATAATAGAAAACAAAGGTTTATTCCTATCACATTGCTTTTACTGTTTAATGAGGAGAAAAAGAAAACTCATTTCAGCCCCTTTTACTTGTGGCTAACAAGATCAGTGTTTAATGGCCAGAGACATGCAAACTAAGACCATGTGAGTATTGTGTAGTGATCACCCTCTTCACTGGTCTAGGCCTTATTTTCACTGTAATCGTGTTATGGAACCCAGGCATGCAAAGTAACTCACCAAACTCTGTTTATTGCTAGGCTAAATAGTATTGTCAAAAGGAGGACACCAAACATAGATATATCTTGCATTGCCTGTGTTCAACACTTTCCACTGATACATACACTGGGTAGTGGAGTAGTGGACAATGGAGCCCATTGTTGTCGAAGGGTTAATTGGAGGTTGCAGGGCTCTATCCACCTCAGCTGTTCTCTGGGTTTATCCATTGACAGCAGCTATGATGTGAGGCACACAGTCTTTAATAAAGCCAGTCAGCCAGCCAGTCAGTCAGCCAGGGATGGTTCTGAGGAGTGGTGGAGTGATTCAGGGGAATGAGATTACATGTGATGGTGGGGATGAGAAGGAAGAGGGCACTGTACAGTGTTAATCTGATTTGATCTACAGTTACATTTGGTGTTTGTTTTGCTTTTACAGACACCTGCATCTGTATCCACGGTGACTATACATTTCACATCACCTAACTGTGTGGTGTAAATAAACAAGTTATTTGAGTTTCCTAGAACTCTTTACCTCAAACCTTTACACAGCGGGCAAAACTGGTTGCAATGACGTCCATAGCATTATAGCCAGTTCCGGTTGTAAACTGGTTGTAACAACGTCATTTCAACCGCTAGTATGTTCCACTCCTGACCACTTAAATTCCTCTGTTTCCTTACTCCCTGGATCGTCTCACCATCCCTCTCGGCTGTTTCTACTTGCAGACCCTCCAGGAAATCTTCCAGACAGAGATGCTCATAGAGAGCCTGAAGAAGGCTCTGAGGGACAAGGAGTGCCCCCTGAAGGTGGCCCAGACCAGGCTGGACGAGAGGACACGCAGGCCCAACGTGGAGCTCTGCAGGGACAACCCACACCACAGGTAGGGCTCAGATGAGTGTAGGTATTTTATTGCCAGTAAAATTAGGACGTTTTACACTTCCATTCCCTTCCTTCTCCTCCATTTGCCTCTTCTCCTCTGTTTACCTTCCTATCCCTATTTCCAGACTGGTGGGAGAAGTGAGGGAGATAGAGGACACCATCCACAAGCTGCGTGAGAGGCTGATGGAGGCAGAGAACACACTGCAGAAGCTGGTGAAGACCAAGGCTGCCCTGGAGCATGACCTGTCCATCAAGGCTAACTCCCTGTTCCTGGATCAGGAGAAGTGCATGGGCATAAGGAAGAGCTTCCCCAGTACCCCACGCCTGGTGGGATACACCTAAAGCCATCACATAGTACTGTACATGTATACCACAGGAGGTTGGTGGCATCTTAATTGGGGAGGACTGGCTTGTGGTAATGGCTGGAGCGGAATCAGTGGAATGGTATCAAATACACCAAACACATGGTTTCCATGTGTTTGATGCTATTCCATTTGCTCCGTTCGAGCCATTATTATGAGCCGTCCTCCCCTCAGCAGCCTCCACTGATGTATACCATAAGAGTAGTGGGCTACACTTGGGCCTTGATAAAGTTTTGTATACATTAACTAAGGCCCAGAGTTTTTCCTGGTCAAGAGCATTGCACAAGGCCAGGGAAAACTCCTGGATCCTATATAAATGAGCACCACATAGGGATAGGGAAACTCATATCCTTTCCACACTATTGTACCGACCTGAACAGTACTGTTCTGGCTCCGCTTTTCACATTGTCCTTTCTAGCATGGTTCCAGCCAAGCCATCTGAGCAATACTGCTCTGGTCTGGTTCTTCCTACACTGAGAAACCAGGCCAGAGCACTATAGCTCAGATGAAGAATGATGGAGGAATCTAGTGCCCAAAAGCTTGTTTTAGCATGGGCACCACCATTGAGGACTTTTACCATTTTGGAGTAGTCAACTGGGTGGGACTTCCTTTAGGTTAAGGAATGATCACATAATTCCGTCCAGGACATCAGGAGGGATCGGCAAATTATTTATAATTGTGAGTAAACATTCCATAACTGCAGGTGGCAGTAAATCGCTAACCATGGCTTTCTACCTGTTCAAACAACACACTACAGGTGGAAGTATATACCATTTCAGTTTGTTTGCCAACTCATATAAGTAGTAGAAGAAGAAAATGGACTACTTCAAAATGTAGATGGCCTCAATGGCGCTTCCCATTCTCTCACAGACACCATAATGGGACAGATACAATGATGCGATACTTATGAATGCTGTGTGTGTGTTTGGTTGTTTGTATTTGGAAGAGGGATATCAGGGTTGTGGGGGATGGGGTAAATTATCTAGACAAATTATGTTGACCCTGCTAGATATGAAGATGATAAATTATCATAGATTCTATTTTAAGTCCTGAAGACATTCACTGTGTGGCCTAATTTCTTAATGAAGTGACTTGTCGCTCTCGAAGCAAAACATGTAATATGATGTCACACTGTTACAGCCAATGCAGTATGAGACTGAAAAGAAGCATTATGGTTGTATGTTACAAATATGACTTTTAACTCCCCTGTCTGATTTTGTGTCATAAGTTTATTTGTACACTATTTGTACAGTACATTCCCACAAGCACAAAAGCAGTGAGACTTACCACTTCAACTGGAGGAGAAGACGGGTACAAAACATGGCAGCAAAGAATGTGCTTACCAAGTATGGGTATTTTGCTTTTAAACTGGTCCATAGTACATACAATGCCTTCGGAAAGTATTCAGACCCCTTAACTTTTTCCACATTTTGTTACGTTACAGCCTTATTCTAAAATGGATTAAATAAATACAAATCGTCAGCAATCTACACACAATACCCCATAATGACAAAGCAAAAACAGGTTTTTAGAAATATTAGCAAATGTATTAAAATTAAAAAACAGAAATAGCTTATTTACATAGGTATTCAGACCCTTTGCTATGATACTCGAAGTTGAACTCAAGTGCATCCTGTTTCCATTGATCATCCTTGAGATGTTTCTACAACTTGATTAGAGTCCACATGTGGTAAATTCAATTGATTGGACATGATTTGGAAAGGCACACACCGGTCTGTATAAGACCCACAGTTGACAGTGCATGTCAGAGCAAAAACCAAGCCATGAGATCGAAGGAATTGTCCGTAGAGCTCCGAGACAGGATTGTGTTGAGGCACAGATCTGGGGAAGGGTACCAAAAACATTCTGCAGCATTGAAGGCCCCCAAGAACACAGTGGCCTCCATCATTCTTAAATGGAATAAATCTGGAACCACCAAGACTCTTCCTAGAGCTGGCCGCCCGGCCAAACTGAGCAATCGGGGGAGAAGGGCCTTGGTCAAGGAGGTGACCAAGAACCCGATGGTCACTCTGACAGAGCTCCAGAGAACCTTCCAGAAGGACAACCATCTCTGCAGCACTCCACCAACCAGGCCTTTACGGTAGAGTGGCCAGACGGAAGCCACTCTTCAGTAAAAGGCACATGACAGCCCGCTTGGAGTTTGCCAAAAGGCACCTAAAGACTCTCAGACTCTCAGACTCTCATACTCTCATACTCTCAGACCAAGATTGTCTGGTCTGATGAAACCAAGATGGAACTCTTTGACCTGAATGCCAAGCGTCACGTCTGGAGGAAAACTGGCACCATCTCTACGGTGAAGCATGGTGGTGGCAGCATCATGCTGTGGGGATGTTTTTCAGCAGCAGGAACTGGGAGACTAGTCAGGATCGAGGGAAAGATGAACGGAGCAAAGTACAGAGAGATCCTTGATGAAAACCTGCTCCAGAGCGCTCAAGACTTCAGACCGGGGTGAAGGTTCACCTTCCAACAGGACAACGACCCTGAGCACACAGCCAAGGCAATGCAGGAGTGGCTTTGGGACAAGTCCCTGAATGTCCTTGAGTGGCCCAGCCAGAGCCCAGACTTGAACCCGATCTAACATTTCTGGAGAGACCTGAAAATAGCTGTGAAGCAATGCTCCCCATCCAACCTGACAGAGCTTGAGAGAATATGCAGAGAAGAATGGGAGAAACTCCCCAAATACAGGTGTGCTAAGCTTGTAGCGTCATACCCAAGAAGACTTGATGCTGTAATCACTGCCAAAGGTGCTTCAACAAAGTACTGAGTAAAGGGTCTGAATACTTATCTAATGTGATATTTCTGTTTTTTATTTTTAATAATTTAGCAATTTCTAAAACCCTGTTTTTGATTAGTCATTATGGGGTATTGTGTGTAGATTGATGAGGGAAAAAATGTAATCCATTTTAGAAGAAGGCTGTAACGTAACAAAATGTAGAAAAAGTCAAGGGGTCTGAATACTTTCCAAAGGCACTGTATGTTACTACTGATGTTTGAGTGTTTGGAATTCAGGTATTTGCACTTGAAAGCAGTGAAATTAATGCCATTACAGATATGCATGTATTCACTAAGAAAAACACAATTAATCACTGATTCCTAAGAAAGAAAAAATAAAAAAGAGATTAAAAATATAAAACACACATCTCAGGCCAAATAGTGGAAGAGTTGGCAGAAGAGTTGAGATGCATTCCGTGACATCAACCAATGAGATTAGAGAGGTGAAAGGACCACTATTAGGGTCAAAGGTCAAAAACAAAATGTGTAATATTAACTTTATTAACTTAATGTGAACAAAAACGTGGTTCCTTACAATATAAGGCATTGGAGTTGGTAAGATATCACAAACAGATCTGGGACACAAGCTAGGCCAGGGTACAGACCTATTGGTCCGACGGTCTCTGGAACACATAGAGATAGATAGAGGACTCTAGTGCCGAAAAGCCCGTTTTAGCATGGGCAGCGCAATTGAGGACTTTCCCCATTTTTAAGTGGTCAACTGGGTGGGACTTCCTATGCGGTTGAGCAAGGATCACATAATGCCATCCAGGTCACAAGGAAGGATTAGCCAATTAATTATACTTGTGAGGACATTCCATAACTACCTGGCGGTTAAGAGCGTTGGGCCGGTAACCGAAAGGTCGCTGGTTCGAATCCCCGAGCCGACTAAGTGAAAAATCTTTCGATGTTCCCTTGATCAAGGATGTTAACCCTAATTGCTCCTGTAAGTCGCTCTAGATAAGAGCGTCTGCTAAATGACTAAAATGTAAATGTAAAACAACACACCCTAGTGTGCACCCTTTAAGTTTGTTTGCCTACTCATAGAAGTAGTAGAAAAATAAAATAGACAACTTCAAAATGGAGATGGCCTCAATGGCGCTGCCAATGCTCTCACAGACGCCATAATGGGACAGATACAATGATGTGATTTCTATCTAAGTCTATGGTGGAACATTATCACGACAATTTACACTGCTCAAAAAAATTAAGGGGACACTTAAACAACACAATGTAACTCCAAGTCAATCACACTTCTGGTGAAATCAAACTGTCCACTTAGGAAGCAACACTGATTGACAATACATTTCACATGCCACAAATGTGCATGTGTCTGCTCAAACGGTCAGAAACAGACTCTATGAAGGTGGTATGAGGGCCCGACGTCCACAGGTGGGGGTTGTGCTTACAGCCCAACACCGTGCAGGACGTTTGGCATTTGCCAGAGAACACCAAGATTGGCAAATTCGCCACTGGCGCCCTGTGCTCTTCACAGATGAAAGCAGGTTCACACTGAGCACATGTGACAGACGTGACAGAGTCTGAAGACACCGTGGAGAACGTTCTGCTGCCTGCAACATCCTCCAGCATGACCGGTTTGGCGGTGGGTCAGTCATGGTGTGGGGTGGCATTTCTTTGGGGGGCCGCACAGCCCTCCAGGTGCTCGCCAGAGGTAGCCTGACTGCCATTAGGTACCGAGATGAGATCCTCAGACCCCTTGTGAGACCATATGCTGGTGCGGTTGGCCCTGGGTTCCTCCTAATGCAAGACAATGCTAGACCTCATGTGGCTGGAGTGTGTCAGCAGTTCCTGCAAGAGGAAGGCATTGATGCTATGGACTGGCCCCGCCCGTTCCCCAGACCTGAATCCAATTGAGCACATCTGGGACATCATGTCTCGCTCCATCCACCAACGCCACGTTGCACCACAGACTGTCCAGGAGTTGGCGGATGCTTTAGTCCAGGTCTGGGAGGAGATCCCTCAGGAGACCATCCGCCACCTCATCAGGAGCATGCCCAGGCGTTGTAGGGAGGTCATACAGGCACGTGGAGGCCACACACACTACTGAGCCTCATTTTGACTTGTTTTAAGGACATTACATCAAAGTTGGATCAGCCTGTAGTGTGGTTTTCCACTTTAATTTTGAGTGTGATTCCAAATCCAGACCTCCATGGGTTGATAAATTTGATTTCCATTGATCATTTTTGTGTGATTTTGTTGTCAGCACATTCAACTATGTAAAGAAAAAAGTATTTAATAAGATTATTTCATTCATTCAGATCTAGGATGTGTTATTTTAGTGTTCCCTTTATTTTTCAGTTGGCAAGACAGCTCAAACAGGCCTGGGACTCAGGTTAGGGGACGCCCCTATTGGTCTGACAGTCCATGGAAACCAAACAGTGGTTCTGAGCGAGCAGCAGATGTGGCAGTAATCTCCAAACAAACATACAGGATTAGCTCCTACACGGGGGAGAGAGGCTAGAACAAATATATAGGCCTCTAGAGGGTTACTTAGTCAACCTCTGATATATCAGAGTCAATAACTGACCTGGATGTTACCTTTGTGAGCCATTGACACTTACTGGTGGTGGTTTTACTACTGTTTGAAAGGAAGCTCAGGCCCTGGAAAGCCAGTAAAAGTTCAAGTGAAACTGGCACAGGTGGCCATTTTTTAAATTACTTCCAGGCTGCTTGGTAACCATTATTATAAACCATTCAGTGAGTGAGTATTATTGTATTGTCAACTTCATTTAGGATTTGATTGTCTTTATTGGTGGAATATAAATAATATGACACAATGGTGGAGCTGTGTATATAGTACACCCCCCCATCTTCTCCTTCTCCCTGTATAGATGATCCCTCTCTCCCTCTTCTCCCCCTTTCCTTCTCCTTCTCCTCCTCTTCCTGATGTCTTTATAGTCCAGCATTGGGCGGTGATGGTGATGGATTGTTGTAATAGTTTTCCGGAAGTCCACAGACACATACGGTAACACACAGAGAAAGGCATGAACTATATTGATTTCCATTTTACTCCTTTGAGCGCCTGTACTAACCATTAACACATCTCCACCCCTGACCCAAACCAACCCTGCTACTTCAACACACTAACCTCCAACACAACCTTATGTTCAACCAAGGAATGTCAGTCTTGCTCAAGTCCGACGGAAAAGAGCAACATCTTACGAGTTCCAACCCGACTTTGCTATTTAGTGACTTTTTTTCATGTTTATCTTTTTTTGTACAGAAAGTTCATACTATTATCACATATGACTGTTAAGCTATGGTTAAACCCAGCACTCAGAGAAACAAAACACGACTAAGGGAGTGGAAGAAACAAAAATTATTTTAATAAAAGTTCAATTTGTCTTAGTCCAAAAACAACTGAAGAAAAGGAACAGAGTGGGCTAGTCGGCTCCGGAGGAAGGAGAGGCTGAGGCAGGCAGGCAGGCAGGCAGGCAGGTTGGGAGGTATGTCTGAACTGAAGACAAAACAAACGACAGGTTAAGGAGAGTAAAGAGCCAGGCTGAAGACAAAGACAATTTACTCTACTGGTGAGCCAAGTTACCGCTCTAGTAAGAACAATGATCTGGCGCCGGTGGAGAGCCATGCCCAGGAATTAGTAGTGCAGGTTGATGAGAGAATAGGATGCAGCTGCGTAGGCAGGAATCACTGGAAACAACCCGCAGCTGCACAGGAGAGGCAGATCCTGAGCACGCCCCCCGATCCACTCCAGACACACCCACATAATGGGGACAAACACACATACAGATACAACAGACAAAGAGGGGACAAAACAAGGAGGAAGGGAAACAGAAAAGGGAGAGACAAGCTGCCCACATAACAGTACCCCCCCCTCAATGGTCGCCACCTGGCGACCCACCAGGCCTGTCAGGGTTGTCGTGATGTAAGTCCGTGATCAGCTGAGGATCCAACACAAAACGCTTAGGGACCCAAGACCTCTCCTCTGGTCCATAACCTTCCCAATCGACTAGGTATTGGAGACCCCTACCCCGCCTCCGAGAGTCCAGGAGCCTACTGACGGTGTAGGCCGGATGGTCGTCAATGAGGCGAACAGGTGGAGGTGGACACAAAAGGCTGGAGGACACAGGTTTCAGTTGGGAGACGTGGAAAGTAGGGTGAATCTTCATGGCTGAAGGCAACTTCAAACGAACCGCAGCGGGGTTAACGATGGACTCCACCACAAACGGACCCAGGTACCGAGGAGACAGCTTGCGTGATTTGGTACGAAGAGGTACGTTCTTAGATGACAGCCAAACTTCTTGACCAGGATGAAACACAGGTGCGGGAGTCCTGCTCCTATCCGCTGTCGTCTTGTTCCTGTCGGTGGTCCGAAGCAACGCTTCCCGAGCGTCGCTCCACACTCTCTGGCAGCGGCGGAGGTTCTCCTGAACCGAAGGAACAGCCAATTCCTTCTCCTGAGCAGGAAACAGAGGGGGTTGATAACCCATGGTTACTTCGAAGGGTGAAAGGCCGGTGGCAGAGGTGGTGAGGGAGTTGTGGGCGTACTCTATCCAAGGCAGATGTTTGGCCCAGGATGATGGATGATGAGCAGCCACACAACGAAGGGTTGCTTCGAGGTTTTGATTGGCTCTTTCTGTTTGACCGTTGGTCTGGGGATGAAACCCTGAGGACAGACTAACGGAAGCACCCAAAGCAGAACAGAAAACCTTCCAAACACGGGAAGTAAACTGTGGGCCTCTATCAGATACGATGTGCACAGGTATTCCATGGGGACGGAATACATGTTGGACTAGGAGGTCCGCTGTCTCACTGGCAGACGGTAATTTTGGTAATGCTATATAGTGAACAGATTTAGAGAATCTGTCCACAATGGTAAGTATAGTATCATTACCTTCAGACTTGGGTAGGCCGGTGACAAAATCCATGGCTATGTGGGACCAGGGACGGCTGGGAACTGGGAGGGGTAGCAGCAGCCCCGAAGGGGACTGATGGGAGGCTTTGCCCCGAGCACAGGTTGAACAGGCTGCCACAAATCCCGAACGTCAGTTTCCATTGAAGGCCACCAAAAATGTCTCCTAAGCAGCGTCAACGTGCGTCTCATCCCAGGGTGACCAGCAAAACGGGAGGTGTGAATCCACTGCAACACCTGAGACCGGACCGTCTCGGGAACAAAGAGTAGGTTGGGAGGTCCATCACCCGGTCCCGGGTCCGTGGCAAGTGCAGTCTTCACAAGAGACTCGATCTCCCACTGTACTGCCGCCACGACACATGAGGAAGGTAGGACTGCCTCAGGCTCGCTGGTCTCCGAAGGGTCAGCAAACTGGCGGGACAAAGCATCTGGTTTAACATTTCTTGACCCCGGTCTGTATGTAAGAATAAAGTTAAACCTACTAAAAAACAGGGCCCATCTGGCTTGGGGGTGAGTTGAGTCTCTTAGTGGCTTGGATGTAAGCCAAGTTTTTGTGGTCTGTCCAGACCACAAACGGCAGTTCAGCTCCATCCAGCCAGTGCCGCCATTCTTCCAGTGCTAGCTTAACCGCCAGCAGTTCCCGGTTTCCAACGTCGTAATTCCGTTCTGTGGGTGACAATTTCTTGGAGAAAAAAGCACAGGGGTGAAGCTTTTGGTCAGTGGGGGAGCGCTGGGAGAGGACTGCTCCCACACCTGAGTCAGACGCGTCCACCTCCACAATAAACTGCAGAGAGGTATTGGGGTGTATCAACACGGGGGAGGTGGAAAACAGTTCCTTCAAAACCCCTACCGCCTGCTCCGCCTCAGGGGACCACAGAAAAGGGACTTTTGGGGATATGAGTCTAGTAAGGGGTGCCACCACTTTACTAAAACCCTTAATGAATCTACGGTAGAAGTTAGCAAAGCCCAAAAATCGTTGAAGTTGCTTACGGGTGGTGGGTGTGGGCCATTCCGTCACTGCCCGGATCTTCTCGGGGTCCGCCTTCACCTGCCCGCTCTCAATGATGAAACCAAGGAACGATGTAGACTGTTTGTGGAACTCACACTTTTCTTCTTTGACGTACAGCTTATTCTCCAAGAGCCGTTGAAGGACTTGACGGACGTGTGACTCATGCTCCTCGGGTGACTTGGAAAAAACAAGAATATCATCCAGGTATACAAAGACAAAGCGGTTCCAAAAATCCCTAAGAACATCGTTCACCATGGCTTGGAATACAGCAGGGGCGTTTGAGAGCCCAAAGGGCATGACCAAATACTCAAAATGCCCCAGTGGAGTGTTGAAAGTGGTTTTCCACTCATCTCCCTTTCGGATTCTGACAAGGTGATAAGCGTTCCTGAGGTCGAGCTTGGAGAAAACTGTGGCGCCATGCAGAGGTTCAAAAGCTGAGTTGATGAGTGGAAGGGGATACTTGTTTTTAACAGTTATGTTGTTTAAACCCCTGAAATCGATACAGGGGCGTAACGACTTGTCTTTCTTTTCAACGAAAAAGAAACCTGCACCCAAAGGAGACGACGAGGGACGGATTATGCCCGAGGCCAGAGAATCACCAATATACTGCTCCATTGCCTCTCTTTCCGGTCGGGACAGATTGTATAAGCGACTAGAGGGCAAGGGAGCACCAGGAAGCAGTTCAATAGGGCAATCATAAGGCCTATGTGGTGGTAGAGACAGAGCCTTGTCCTTACTGAAAACCTCCGCTAAGTCATGGTATTCTTTGGGGACAGATGACAGATCGAGAGGAGCTGAGGGATGAGTTGGGTTACACTTAGTGGGGGGAACCGCTGACCTAAGGCACTCTGAATGGCAGTTAGTGCTCCAACTGAGAATGGTGTGACGTGTGTTACGAACCCCGTGGCTTTAAACGTCTAGGGTGGATGGAGAAGAGACCCGTAACATAAGTCATGCAAATTAGACTCGTGACATGGAACAGTGAGAACAAAAACTACACGACAACCATAGACTACCGTCAAACATAAAATGTTTATTGCTGAACACACGGTAAAGGTTTGGGAAAAAGGGCTGAGCAGGACCCAAGAAATGAAACAATAGTGTAAAACACCCCTAAACTGATCTTGCCTGCCTCAAGAACCGCTAAGCTACTGCTAATCATACAAAAGTACAGGGGGTGGTCCGCTCAGGTCTAACTAGTGTTTTTAGACAGTTTTCTTCCCAAGGGTAATGTACGCCCAAGGGCAACTTGCTTAAACTCCCCTTTTCCCAGAAACACACAAAGTTACCAAACAGAGTAATCAGCAAATGAGTGAGTACACAAAACACAGGACACCACAGTATCCAAACTCACATACGGAAATAGTCTCTCTAACAAAGTTACCAAACACAACTGACTGGTTTTTATACAATGGGATGTGTGATTGAAAAACCAGCAACAGGTGGTGCAATGCAGAGGAATGTTCACTGATTGGTCCACCTTAGCAATCAGCAGACACCTCAACGACCACCAATCAGGAACATACAGGACACCTGTGATTAGGGCAGAAGGAGAGGAAAAACACAAAAAGACACAGGATACCTGTATCCGTAACACGTGTCCAATCAATTTGTGGGTTGTGAAGAGCCAACCAGGGGAAGCCAAGGATTAGGGAGGTAGCTGAGCCAGACATCACTCTTAACTGAATGCTTTCACAATGATTGCCAGAAATCACTAGGGAAACGGGGGTGGTTTGATGAGTTATCTCCGCGAGGAGGCGCCCATCAAGGGCTGTGACCCGAATGGGGGTAGGTAGTGGCTCCATGGGGATACGAGCTTGTGTAACGAACTGGTGGCTAATAAAGTTGTCTTCTGCACCTGAGTCTATGAGAGCTGAGAGTGGCAGGGAATGACTCTGGAAACGTAAGGTTACAGGTACTTGTAATCGGGGAATGATGGGTTCAGGATCTAACTCTGGGCTCGCAAGTAGACCCACCGTTACGAGCGAGCCTTGTCTTTTGGTCGCTTAGGGCATGTAGCCAGAATGTGTGTGGCGTCTCCACAGTACAGGCGCTCACCTGCCTGGAGGCGCCGTTGCCGCTCTGCTGGAGGTAGTCGAGCTCGACCCACTTGCATTGGTTCCTCCTCTGTGCTCGGGATGGGATCAGGAACAAGAAGCTGCCGGCTCCGGGGAGGCGAGACTCGAGTGGTTGAAGGCTGGGGAACTCGTCCTCCTAGATGTGGCCGACCGCCACTCTCCCGACGCCTCTCCCGCAACCGGTTGTCTAGCTTAATGGACAGGGAAACGAGAGAATGTAAATCATGTGGCTCGTCACGAGCAGCCAGTTCATCCTTAATGGCTTCATTCAAACCGTTTAGAAATGCTCCTTGAAGTGCCACATTGTTCCACTTGGAGTCCGCTGCCAAAGTCCAGAACTCAATAGAGTACTCAGCCACACTGTTAGAACCCTGCCTCAAATTAAAAAGTATCTTGGAGGAATTACCCACATGGTCAGGATGGTCAAAAACAGTCTTCAATTTAGCAGAAAAATCAGCAAAAGTCAATCCAGTCAAAGTTTGATTTGAGCATACAGCCTCAGCCCAAACCAGAGCTCTCCCTCTTAACAGCCCCAGAACATAATGTACCTTAGAGGAATCAGTAGAAAACGACAGTGGTCTCTGCCGAAAAATCAAGTCACACTGAAGCAAAAATCACCGGCACTTGTCCAATTCTCCATTGAACGGTTCAGGCGACGTGACAGGGGGTTCCCGATGGAACGAAGCCTGCATAATGTCCGAGGAAACAACTTGGGGTGCATCAAACTGGGGGTCAGAGAGAGATGGAGAACTGATAACAGACAATTTAGAGACTTGTGTAGTTAACTGAGTCACCTGGTTCAGCAGTTGATGATTATCTTCCAAAAGAGTCCGAATCAATTGGTCATGCTGTCCTAGCAACGTTCCTTGAGCCTGGATAGCTTGTTGGAAGCTGTCTTCGTTTGCCCCGTGCTGTTTCTCTGTTGGGTCCATGGCGCCAGATCGTTCTGTTAAGCTATGGTTAAACCCAGCACTCAGAGAAACAAAACACGACTAAGGGAGTGGAAGAAACAAAAATTATTTTAATAAAAGTTCAATTTGTCTTAGTCCAAAAACAACTGAAGAAAAGGAACAGAGTGGGCTAGTCGGCTCCGGAGGAAGGAGAGGCTGAGGCAGGCAGGCAGGCAGGCTGGAAAGCAGGTTGGGAGGTATGTCTGAACTGAAGACAAAACAAACGACAGGTTAAGGAGAGTAAAGAGCCAGGCTGAAGACAAAGACAATTTACTCTACTGGTGAGCCAAGTTACCGCTCTAGTGAGAACAACGATCTGGCGCCGGTGGAGAGCCATGCCCAGGAATTAGTAGTGCAGGTTGATGAGAGAATAGGATGCAGCTGCGTAGGCAGGAATCACTGGAAACAACCCGCAGCTGCACAGGAGAGGCAGATCCTGAGCACGCCCCCCGATCCACTCCAGACACACCCACATAATGGGGACAAACACACATACAGATACAACAGACAAAGAGGGGACAAAACAAGGAGGAAGGGAAACAGAAAAGGGAGAGACAAGCTGCCCACATAACAATGACCGCCAATCACTTCTGGACATCAGATCGACAGTTACTAACCTCGATTTGGATTTCAACTCCGACTCAGCTGTTCCCTTGTTCATACCGAACTGCATTCCTTTGTTTCATGGGCTACGAAAACACAGCAGGCGTAGATGCGGTAGATGAGCCGGAATCCTGGTGAGACTGACGGCCCTCCCCTCCGTTCTATTGGCAAATGTCAAGTCACTCGAGAATAAGATGGATGAGCTTCATTCCAGAGTCTCCTGTCTGAGAGACTTGAAAAGCTGCAAAATTATATGCCTTGCAGAGACGTGGCTGGATGACTCTATGTACGTAGAACTCAGTGGTTTCTCCATGCAGTGGCATGATCGAACGAAGGGGGAGGGGTCTGCCTCTTCATAAACAACAACTGTTGCGCTGCTTCCATTGTTAATGAAATCTTTAGCTTTTGCTCACCTGATATAGAATACCTCATGGTAAACTGCAAACCCTTTTATTTACCAAGAGAGTTCTCATATGTAATTATCACGACTGTCTACATCCCTACACAAGACAACATCACTTCTGCACTCAACAAACTGTATTGGGACATAAACAAACAAGAAACCGCTCACCAAGAGGCAGCGTTTCTGGTGGGCGGAGACTTTAACGCGAGGAAACTTAAAACCGTTCTACCTCACTTCTACAATTATGCCTCCTGCACCACTAGGGGTGCTAAAACTCTAGACCACTTTTATTCTACCCACAGAAACGCATACAAGGCCCTCCCTCGTCCTCCTTTCAGCAAATCTAACCACAACTCTATTCTCCTGCTTTCTGTTTACAAACAAGAGCTCAAACAGGAAGTACCAGTGAAGCGCTCAATACATAAGTGGTCCGATGAAGCAGACGCAAGGCTACAAGACTGTTTTGCTAGTACAGACGGGGATATGTTCCAGGATTCATCCGATAGCATTGAAGAGTTAACCACATCAGTCCACCCCTGTCACGGGCTTCATCAATAAGTGCATAAACAACGTCGCCCCACAGTGACTATACGAACGTATCCCAACCAAAAACCATGGATTACAGGCTAAATCCACGCTGGGCTAAAGGCTAGAGCTGCCGCTTAAAAGGAACAGAATACAGACATGGAGGCATACAAGAAAGCCCGCTGTGACCTCCGATGAGAAATCAAAAATGCAAAAGGACAATATACAGTGCCTTGCAAAGTATTTATCCCCCTTGGCGTTTTTCCTATATTGTTGCATTACATCCTGTAATTTAAATTGATTTTTATTTGGATTTCATGTAATGGACATACACAAAATATGCCAATTGATGAAGTGAAATGAAAAAAATAACTGGTTTCAAAAAATTCTAAAATCTAAATAACAGAAAGGTGGTGCGTGCATATGTATTCACTGCCTTTGCAATGAAGCACCTAAATAAGATCTGGTGCAACCAATTACCTTCAGAAGTTACATAATTAGTTAGATTGCACACAGGTGGACTTTATTTAAGTGTCATATGATCTGTCACATGATCTCAGTATATATACACCTGTTCTGAAAGGCCCCAGAGTCTGCAACACCACTAAGTAAGGGGCACCACCAAGAAAGCGGCACCATGAAGACCAAGGAGCTCTCCAAACAGGTCAGGGACAAAGTTGTGGAGAAGTACAGATCAGGGTTATAAAAAAATATCAGGAACTTTGAACATCCCATGGAGTATCATTAAATCAATTATTTAAAAAATGGAAAGAATATGGCACCACAACAAACCTGCCAAGAGAGGGCCGCCCACCAAAACTCACGGACCAGGCAAGGAGGGCATTAATCAGAGAGGCAACAAAGAGACAAAGATAACCCTGAAGGAGCTACAAAGCTCCACAGCGGAGATTGGAGTATCTGTCCTTAGGACCACTTTAAGCCGTACACTCCACAGAGCTGGGCTTTACTGAAGAGTGGCCAGAAAAAAGCCATTGCTTAAAGAAAAAAATAAGCAAACACGTTTGGTGTTCGCCAAAAGGCATGTGGGAGACTCCCCAAACATATGGAAGAAGGTACTCTGGTCTGATTAGACTAAAATTGAGCTTTTTGGCCATCAAGGAAAACGCTATGTCTGGCGCAAACCCAACACCTATCATCAACCTGAGAACACCATCCCCACAGTGAAGCATGGTGGTGGCAGCATCATGCTGTGGGGATGGTTTTCATCAGCAGGGACTGGGAAACTGTTCAGAATTGAAGGAATGATGGATGGCGCTAAATACAGGGAAATTCTTGAGGGAAACCTGTTTCAGTCTTCCATAGATTTGAGACTGGGACGGAGGTTCACCTTCCAGCAGGACAATGACCCTAAGCATACTGCTAAAGCAACACTTGAGTGGTTTAATGGGAAACATTTCAATGTCTTAGAATGGCCTAGTCAAAGCCCAGACCTCAATCCAATTGAGAATCTGTGGTATGACTTAAAGATTGCTGTACACCAGCGGAACCCATCCAACTTGAAGGAGCTGGAGCAGTTTTGCCTCGAAGAATGGGCAAAAATCCCAGTGGCTAGATGTGCCAAGCTTAGAGAGACATACCCTAAGAGACTTGCAGCTGTAATAGGTGGCTCTACAAAGTATTGACTTTGGGGGAATGAATAGTTATGCACGCTCAAGTTTTCAGTTCTTCATATTTCTTGTTTGTTTCACACAGAAATAGTCATTTAGCAGACGCTCTTATCCAGAGCAACTTACAGGAGCAATTAGGGTTAAGTGCCTTGCTCAAGGGCATATCGACAGATTTTTCACCTAGTCGGCTCAGGGATTAGAACCAGCAACCTTTCAGTTACTGGCACAACGCTCTTAACCACTAAGCTACCTGCCACCCCATCTTCAAGGTGGTAGGCATGTTGTGTAAATCAAATGATACAAACCCCAAAAAAATCTATTTTAATTCCAGGTTGTAAGGCAACAAAATAGGAAAAATGCCAAGTGGGGTGAATACTTTCGCAAGCCACTGTAGGAGGAAGGTGGATTCCTATTACACCGGCTCCGACACTCGTCGTATGTGGCAGGGCTTACAGATGATAACGGATTACAAAGGGAAACCCATCCGTGAGATGCCCAGTGAGGCATTTTATGCTTGCTTTGAGGAATACAACACTGAGTCTTGCGTGAAAGCCCCTGTTTTTCCGGATGACTGTGTGATCACGCTCTCCGTGGCAGATGTGAGTAAAACTTTTAAACAGGTTAACACTCACAAGTCCGCCAGGCCAGTCGGAATACCAGGTTGCATTCTTAAAGCATGCGCAGACCAGCTGGCAAGTGTCTTCAATGACATTTTCAATCTCTCCTTGTCCCAGTCTGTAATCCCAACATGTTTCAAGCTGACCACCATTGTTCCTGTTCCCAAGAACTTCATGGTAACCTGTTAAAATAACTATTACCCTGTAGCACTCACACGGGGTGGGTAGGCAACAAACAACACCTCCGCCACGCTGCCCCTCAACACGGGGGCCAGGGGTGTGTGCTTAGTCCCCTGTACTCCCTGTTCACCCACGACTGCGTGGCCACGCACGACTCCAACACCATCATCAACTTTGCTGAGTACAAGACGGTGGTAGGCCTGATCACCGATGACAATGAGACAGCCTACAGGGAGGACGTCAGAGACTTAGCAGTGTGGTCCCAGGACAACAACCTCTCCCTAAATGTCAGTAAGACCAAGGAGCTGATCGTGGTCTACAGGAGGGGAGAGCACGCCCTCATCCACACCGACATGTCTGTAGTGGAGCGGGTCGAGAGCTTCAAGTTCCTTGGCGTCCACATCACTAAGGACTTAACATGGTCCACACACACCCACACAGTCGTGAATAGGACACGACAGCGCCTCTTCCCCCTCAGGAGGATGAAAAGATTTGACAAGGGCCCTTGGATCCTCAATAGGTTATACAGCTGCACCATTGAGACATTCTTGACTGGCTGCATCACTGCTTGGTATGGCAAATTATCCTCCCTCGACCACAAAGAGCTACAGAGGGTGGTGCAGACAGCCCAGTACATCTCTGGGGCTGAGCTCCCTGTCATTTAGGACCTCTACTGGTACTGGTACTCCCTGTGTGTAGCTCCATTCTTGTGTATTTTATTCCTCTTGTGTTACTATTTTTATTTATCTTATTATTTTTTAACTCTGCATCGTTGGGAAGGGCTCGTAAGCAAGCATTCACGGTAAAGTTGTATTTGGCACATGTGACAAATAAAATTTTACTTGATTTGATACTTTTTGAATCCCTTTGAGTCCCTGCCCATCATCCACCTCTTCAAAGAGTATCTTAAATAAGAAATCTCAGTCTTACCCCCCCCCCCCCCCCCCAAAAAAAAGTGCACTTGTCTTTCCCTACTAGCACTGACTTTGCTGATAATTTCTTTATTGAGTAACAATGTACTTACTACGACTGCGATATGTGTTTCTCTCACCTAGCTATCTTAAGATGAATGCACTAACAGTAAGTCGCTCTTGATAAGAGCGTCTGCTAAATAATTCAAATGTAAAACGTAAACGTAAATTAATCTTGCATGTTTTATAGATAATGTTGTTCTATAAACTTCCATCACAAATTGACACTTTGAACACTATCAACCAGAGGTGTGGACTCGAGTCACATGACTTGGACTCGAGTATGACTCGAGTCACAAATTTGATGACTTGAGACTCGACTTAATAGAAAATAAAATAATAACTTGAGACTTGACTTGGACATGGAGCCTCAAGACTTGGTACTTGACTTGAAACTGATGACTGGAAATTATCTGGCCAGGTTTTGTAACGTTTTTTCACTCATTTTGTGTCACATAGTCTCTGTGGGTTACTCTCCACGCAGCCAGAGACTGTAGCTAGGTTTCCATTCAAATGGCGACAGATTTTCATGCGAATATTCTAAAATCGCATTTTCCCTCCAGTGGAGTGTTTCCTCCAAACTGACTTGTTGCGGAGGAAAATGTGTGTGGGATGAAATAGTGCACATAAAATTTAATTTTTTGCTTAAATTTTCATGGACAGAATAAAAATCCAAAGTTCAATGTGTTTCCATAGCATTTTCAACTGTACCGATAGTTTTGTCACAAAAAACTATTGCATTAAATAACAAATGTGCCTACTCTGGTCATGTGTTCTAGCCAACAGCTCAGTGGCTAGAACGCATGTGTCGGTAGGTTAGTCTACATGATGAGATTATCATTGATAAGAGCAGTCAAGCATCGATCATCATGTCACCAGAATAAGACCCTCGATATTTATTGGAAAGGAGCATCAAGCTCATAGTGTGCACTTTCAACACCCTGTGAAGTTCAGCATAATTTACTTAATCTGTAGCCTAATAATCTGCATGGTTTCCCGAGTCATAGTGGGAAGACCACACACCATATCATCTCGTGACTCCAAGTTTGCTTTGATGGTGATGGTTATTATATCAGTATTTGCACATAAAGGCATTTCCACCGCCATTTCTCGCATAATACATTTTACCGACACAAAAAGATCCCACCATGTCGAATGAACAAATGATCTGTCTGCATTTATAAAATTCTACTGAAACTTCCTGTTTCCATCACAGCTGTCATAATTTTTTTTTATGGTATGACTTTACTTGCATGAAAACTGTGGATGGAAACGTGGTTAGTATCGCACTTGCAAAAACAAATGATTGGCTTGTGAAACGCACACTCGGTCCTCTGATTGGACCAATTAAAGTCAGTGCTAGTTGGGTGAGCTTGCATCTCTTTTTCTTTTTCCATCCATCCCTCCATCTCTCTTTCTGTTTTATATCCAAATGTCTGTGGTGTCTTCCAGGATGCATTTTATTTTACAGATATCCATTGCTGAGGTCAGAGCCAATAGACAGGGAGGGTTAACACACCCATACTGCTGTCCAATCTAACTGAAGGATCTGGGAAGAAGGCCCGGGTCTAAGCTGTGAGGCTACCCCAAATCCATTGCGAAAATCTGTTCATAGGTTAGGGTTATCCTAATTTCACACCGAAAAAAGTATGACAACATCATGCGCGGCACCACCACACATAAAGGAGTGTTTCACTACGGAAATAATTTTGAAGTGGGTTGAGGTTCCTATAAAGATAAAGCAAAGGTTTATCGCTGAAGAAATACCTGTTGTTTTGAGTGTGTGTGTGTGTGTGTGTGTGTGTGTGTGTGTGTGTGTGTGTGTGTGTGTGTGTGCATGCTTGCGTGAGTCCCAGCAAGCTTGTTTTTGTGTTAGAGGTTAAACTTGCACTTTGATTCAGGGGTGCCATGTTTTATGACTGCACTGTATGTTATCTAGTGTTTGCACACTTCGCATTTGACACACATACAGTGGCTTGCGAAAGTATTCACACCCCTTGGCATTTTTCCTATTTTGTTGCCTTACAACCTGGAATTAAAATGGATTTGGGGGTTTGTATAATTTGATTTACACAACATGCCTACCACTTCGAAGATGCAAAATATTTTTTTGTGTGAAACAAAACAAGAAATAAGACAAAAAAAACAGAAAACTTGAGCGTGCATAACTATTCATCCCCCCAAAGTCAATGCTTTCTAGAGCAACCTTTTGCAGCAATTACAGCTGCAAGTCTCTTGGGGTATGTCTCTATAAGCTTGGCACATCTAGCCACTGGGATATTTGCCCTTTCTTCAAGGCAAAACTATTCCAGCTCCTTCAAGTTGGATGGGTTCCGCTGGTGTACAGCAATCTTTAAGTCATACCACAGATTCTCAATTGGATTGAGGTCTGGGCTTTGACTAGGCCATTCCAAGACATTTAAATGTTTCCCCTTAAACCACTCGAGTGTTGCTTTAGCAGTATGCTTAGGGTCATTGTCCTGCTGGAAGGTGAACCTCCGTCCCAGTCTCAAATCTCTGGAAGACTGAAACAGGTTTCCCTCAAGAATGTCCCTGTATTTAGCGTCATCCATTATTTCTTCAATTCTGACTAGTTTCCCAGTCCCTGCCGATGAAAAACAGTCTCCCACATGCCTTTTGGCGAACACCAAACATGTTTGCTTATTTTTTTCTTTAAGCAATGGCTATTTTCTGGCCACTCTTCCGTAAAGCCCAGCTCTGTGGAGTGTACGGCTTAAAGTTGTCATGCCCTGACCTATAGAACTCTAGTTAGTTTGGTCAGGGTGTGAATATCATGTGTGTGTTGATTCTATGTTTGTATTTCTATGTTTGGCCGGGTGTGGTTCCCAATCAGAGGCAGCTGTCGCTCGTTGCAGGCAGCCAGTTTTCCTGCCTGTGTGGTGGGATCTTGTTTTGTGCTCGGTGAGTTTGGCTTGTGTGTATGGTCTTCCGACGTCACGTTTCGTTGCCTGTTGTTGTTTTGTTGTTTATTCCGTTTAATAAACATGGATGCATTTCACACTGCGCCTTGGTCTGACCCGTCCTTCAACGAGTGTGACAAAAGTGGTCCTATGGACAGATACTCCAATCTCCGCTGTGGAGCTTTGCAGCTCCTTCAGGGTTATCTTTGGTCTCTTTGTTGCCTCTCTGATTAATGCACTCCTTGCCTGGTCCGTGAGTTTTGGTGGGCGGCCCTCTCTTGGCAGGTTTGTTGTGGTGCCATATTCTTTCCATTTTTTAATAATGGATTTAAAGGTGTTCCGTGGGATGTTTTTTGTATAACCCAACCCTGATCTGTACTTCTCCACAACTTTGTCCCTGACCTGTTTGGAGAGCTCCTTGGTCTTCATGGTGCTGCTTGCTTGGTGGTGCCCCTTTCTTAGTGGTGTTGCAGACTCTGGGGCCTTTCAGAACAGGTGTATATATACTGAGATCATGTGGCACTTAGATTGCACACAGGTGGACTTTATTTAACTAATTATGTGACTTCTGAAGGTAATTGGTTGCACCAGATCTTATTTAGGGCCTTCATAGCAAAGGGGGTGAATACATATGCACACACCACTTTTCTGTTTGGACTAGTTTGTGAATGTCCATTACATGAAATCCAAATAAAAATCAATTTCAATTACAGGTTGTAATGCAACAAAATAGGAAAAACATCAAGGGGGATGAATACTTTTTCAAGGCACTGTATATACACACACACACACACACACACACACACACACTAGTTACTCCCCTCCCCTCTGCTGTACAAACTGTATTGCGCTTGACTGTGACCTTCAGGAGTAAATACATGGGGAGGGGATCATCCACAGTGGTCTCTAGCATTCCCACCCTGCAGCGTTTGCTTGCAGGACCCCCCCCCCCCCCCCCCCATATATATCTTACATCGCAAGACTTGCGTCTCTCATGATTGCACTTACTGACGGCCAGACAGACAGCAGAGCTGAGGCTTTCCCTCTTCTCTCATCTCACTCTCTTTGTCTCTCTCTAAGTTTCTAAGTGTTTCTCTCTCTCTCTCTCTCTCTCTCTCTCTCTCTCTCTCTCTCTCTCTCTCTCTCTCTCTCTCTCTCTCTCTCTCTCTTTCTCTCTCTCTCTCTCTCTCTCTCTCTCTCTCTCTCTCTCTCTCTCTCTCTCTACCACAGCAGGGTGAAGACCTGAAGACCCAGTTAGGGACATGCCCGGGTCTCTTTTTTGATCAGGACACAAATAGTCCCCCCTTTGACCTCCTCTCCCACCCCGCATACAGGGAATGTCCTCTGGAATTGTCCCCACAGTCCCCGCATATTGCCAGTTTATTTTTTATCTTCAACTTTTGTTATAGATATACTAGACATACCATGTTTAGACTAGAGAGCTGATGGTGCTTAGTGGGGAGCCACAGTTCTATACTATATCATTGAGAGGTTTGCGGTCTCAACTCCACATACATTTTAGATAGCCATATGGGTCGTTCCACCAATTCAGCGCCTTTTGAGAATTGATCCAAAAAAACTTTGAATACACCTAATTTTAACATTCTGTCGTAAAGAGCACATGTTCAACTTCATGAAAAATACATGTTCCCATCTCAAGAGGTTAAATAATAAAAGGTCTATAGTTAGTGCATATTAAAGACATGGTCTGGTACTTTGGTGACTTAGAAAGTATTTTAAAAACCTCCCGCTTTGAGCTGGATGTGTCACTGCGTTGTTCATACATGCATAATCTATGAGCAGTTACTGTTTTCTTGAAGCTGTGCCGCGCCATTTTCCAATTTTAGTCATTTAGCAGACACTCTTATCCAGAGCAACTAGGATACTAGTGCCTTGCTCAAGGGCACATCGACACATTTTTCACTTAGTCGGCTCAGAGATTCAAACCAGCGACCTTTTCGTTTACTGGCCCAACGCTCTTAACCGCTAGGCTACCTGCCACACATTCACAACAATTCCCTCCACGTGGGCCAGCCTCCTAGCAATTACAGTTCTAGCCAATGAGCTTCAGTCCCTCGCCTGCCCAGCGTTATCCAATAAGGTTGCAGGGCAGTCCCAATGGCTCAGTGGGCACAGCAGAGAGAGAGAGAGCGCAATGACATGGTGCACATATCTGCACATGTGCGACGTAGTACACAATTTTGAGCAATGACATGGTGCACATATCTGCACATATGTGACATAGTATGCCATTTTTGGGACCACTTTTGGCTCATGAGTGCTACTTTCAGAACTACTAGATAAAAGGTATACAAAAGTACCGGATAATCTCTTTAAGTGCCAAATAAAGTAACAGGGTTGACTGTAACAGGGTTGATGATTTCTTAAATCAGCCATAAATCCCCTTGTGACAGCGGAAATGGAAGCTTGCTGTGTGTAACAGGGACTGGCAATTGAATGGAAGAAAATATTTAATTGTAAAAAAAAAATGGGTAACAGGGTTGAGGTGTTATGCTTGAACAGCTCAGTTTTCCACCACAAAACACCAGAACATTGCCTAAAAGAGCAGAACCAGCTCACATGCTTTTGATTTTACTATCAAATGTAAAAAAATATATATATATATATGAATATTCTCCCCCTATTAAAATGAGAGTTCAGTTCACATAACAGGGTTTACCTTAAAACGAGGGACATACTTAAATGATTCACTAATCACATGAAATAAACAATAATCTTCAGAAATTACTTTGTCAAAGCAACAAAATAACTAGGGCTTTACAATGATGGTGTAATTTGGAAACATTTTGGGATTAAGTGGGTTAAAGTCTTCCTAGAAGTGACACATGGTTGACAGAGGGACATGTCAAAATGCTGAATATTGGCACTTTAGTAAGCCTTTATTCATATTAAAAATCGTATTTATTGGTCGACTGTATATTAAAGAGCACTTCATTTAATATAACAGGCTTTTAAAATTCAATATTGGTGCACAATTTCTACTTAAAATATCAAAAGGACACAAAAGGATCTAATTTCGTGGAAGACCCACATAAAATAAAATTGTTTTTAATGAATATTCTATTTTCCAGATGTGAGTCTTGGAGACACATTGGAGAGAGAGTGACGTGAAACTAAACATTCCACTTATCCCACTCTAGAAATAGATATTGAATTACTATACATTTTACACTCCTTACTGTGACCATTCAATGAATTTTCCTTAGAAATCAAGGCCAATTTAGTCAAATCCTATAGTATAATTTATGTGGAAAAACTATATCACACTTGTATACTAGAAAATGCAATGATAGTACATAACATCAAAACCTCTGAAAGCATCCAAGTCTTATACTGGTTATGATAATGTTACCTGCTAATTTCACAAACACATCAAAGGTGATGCAGATTATTCAACAAGTGGAACATCAGCTCAACCTTAATCTCTCGTGGACTAATTACGCAATATTTTAGTCCTGGACAGAACCCGGGTTAACCGAGATTAGCTCATCTCTGATCCCATAGTACCACCCGGGGTCCCCATACCACCAAATCCTCTACAGCTGGTACAAAGGCCTGCAGGAATATGATAGCACAAACTAGCTGTGTCTAACGTGACTTCTCCTATTGAGTTTCCAGTTTCCACATCATGCTAACAGTGAACCCTAACATCCATGGGAACAACTCTCTTCTCAGGGGACTTGGTCCCTGGCCAAACTCTTCTTCTCAGCCTTCTCAGATACTTGTCTCACCACTAATACTAGGCTAGTGTAGATTATGACTATGAGAAAGGGAAGGGCTGTGATGGTGAGAGAAAAATAGTAAATTATAACTACCGGAAGGGTGCGATGGTGAGAGATCACACCGTAGTACACATTTTTTCAATCTCTGGCTAAACAGGCATTCAATGTGACTTGTTTCAAGGAAACCCATGCGTAATAATAGGAAATGTTGATACCAAATGTGTCACTATCCTGGGGGTGATGTAATACATTTATTTTTTGTCATTTTGTAATAATCCTAGACCTCGTGGCGATACAGTCAGTATATGATATCAGCTCTCTCTTTGTGGTCATGAGAAGAAAGAAACGGCCCAACATCAGTTAGTGTAGTTGTGCAATCCCGACCGTTAGAGTGAAGAGAGTGGAAGCTTGAGGCAGCCAAGATAATATGTTTTTCTCTGTATGGTTTCCTATCATAAGTGACATTGGCCATGTCACAGTGATGCTTGAATAGTGGTGGTTATGCCTTAAGTGTTAGTATCCCTTTTTTTCTCACTATTGCCACAGTTCTAACCTGTCATTCAATCCCTCATTTCACACACTAGGATACTCCACATAACTCAGTTTCACCAAACAAAGTGATATGATAAGATTTAACTGAAAAATGACTATCAAAAATGGGATCATTAGTAACGTATTGAATCGCATTGGGTTAAAGAGAGATGGCCAACTCATGGAACCAAGAGTCTGAAGATTACACAGTGAAATTGATTGGAATGCCTGGACAATCTATTTAATAAATCTGTTATTCTCCTTCTGTTCATTCTGCAGGCAGATATTATGTTAGACTGAATGAGCGAGAGAGAGAGAGCGAGAGAGAGAGAGAGAGAGAGAGAGAGAGAGAGTGAGAGTGAGAGTGAGAGTGAGAGAGGGGGGGGGGGGGGGTGAAGTTAGCCGACGGTGCTCTTTCCTGCTGAATCATAGTGTGGGATGATTCTATAATTTATTTTCATTCACTGTTGTTTATTTATATGTCCGTCTCTAAGGGGACAACCGGAAATGGGGTAGTTAGAGAAAGATAAGGAAAAGAGAGAGGAAGGAGGAAAGAGGCAGTCAGGCAGCCAGATCAGAGCAGTTCCTCACACCACCGCAAACTGATTCTGATCATAGATTATCAGATTATATTTATAAGCAGCACAAACACCTCATCGCTCTTGGGTGTTATAGTTACCACTGTATCCTAGTAGAATGATGCAGCTCTATAGCCACAACCCTCACCTCCAGGGTATTGATATCATTCACATGATAATGTTTCTGTAGGTGTAGGAAACTAGGTCATTAGTGTTTTAATCTAAACCTGAGTCACAAATGAGCATATTTTAGCAGTGGGCCTCTCTGGCTTTGTCCGAAATGGTACTCTGTTCCCTATGTAGTAGACTACTCTGGTCAAAAGTAGTGCACTATGTAGGGAATAGGGTGCCATTTCGGACACAGACTCCATTGTGGATTTAAGTGGACTCTGAAGGACAAGGTGTTGGTGGACATGAGTGTCATCACCTCGTGCTTTGTTTGTCTGAGAATGTAATGTAAACCTGATGACAAGACTACCAGACTAGAGCTCACAGAATGAGGTTAAACTAATAGATACACAAACACACTTCATCATGTATCCCTTTCTCTCTCCAACCATCCCCCTCTCTGCCTCCTCCCAGCACATTCTGTTTCTCTGACTACACACACAACATTCTCCCAACCACCTCACACACACATACACAGAAAATGTGCTGACTCATGTCATGCCATTGTTTCCTATGCGTGCAATTGTATCCTAAGAAATACCATGTGCCTCCACTAGTCCCCTCTATGTAAACCTGCTTTATCTGTGCATCTCCATTAGGTGTGCTTTCACGCACATGCATATATGTGCATGTGCGTGAAAGCGTGTGTGTGTGTTTGTACGTGCATGTGTGTACGTTTGAGAGAGACTGCATCTCAATGTCTTTAAATAGCAGGCCTTAGCGGTCCATTGTGACACATCTGGGCTGTTTCAGACAGAGGGAGGGAGAGGGGCAGAGCGGGGCCAGGGGGGATTGTGGGACGGAAGCTATTGAACTAACTCTAAGGGCCAACAGAGATGAGCACTTCACACTGACGCTATCCCAGGACACTGGGAGTAACCTAACCCTTGTCTGACCAACACCCAGTAGCAGCTTTTCCAGTGCTTACCCTTTGTCCCTGGGTCCTCCTGACCTCCAAGGAAGGAATCCCACCTGGAACCTACTGCTTCGCTGTCCATCAATATCCAATATCCGTGCCATTGACGGTATTAACTGAAAAATACCATATTTGGAGGAGGATGTGTTTTCTGTGGGGAAGTATTACATTTTACAGATGTTGGAATCTGTAAGTCTGATGAGATCTTTCTCGGGCAAATACGTATCTTTCTTTCATGACTTTTGTACCCTGCACCTGCAAGTAACTGAATGGGCTCTATTTTCCCAAACCTAACACAATGGTAAATCTATGGCCAGGGGTGTGTCAGAAATACTGTATTTTGCTATTTTTACTATCACAATTATCAGCGTATTTGCTGGCATTGGTGCGAAAGGGCTTGATTTTGATGAATAAACAAGTTGTGGGTGTGTCAAGGCTTGGCCCCTCACTGGCCAATCAGAACGTGTTCCATGGCAAAATATGTGGTTGCTTCAAGATGTGTATTTAAGGTTCAATCAACTCCAATTCCAATGTTAGTCTGTTATAGTTTGTTAAATGGCTTACAGAAACAAAATAAACATAAATTCACCTATCTTTACTAAATACATTAACTTGAACCCATTTGCTGTCCACATTGTTCTAAGTAATTGCATGGCTTCAATAGCATTCACACTGATATAGGGGCTAGGCCTACTGTAAATTGCATTATGGCTGAGCATGGTTATGCCAAACATTGTCAATAAGCAAGATTAAATTAATTATTGATAAGGCCTAAAAAGTGAACGAATAATTCGAATCAAATTCTAAACACAACAACAACTTATTTTAAATAGGCTATGTCACACTTACAGGCACCATCATTTCTCAATGTGGGCATATAATATTAAAACAATGCAGACTATGGATGGTTTTACGCACATCCAAACCTTTCACAGTAGCCAGACAAAGATCCAATATAAATAGAAAGGGAGAATGTCCACTCACTGTTATACTGCTCCCAAATAGGCCTATGTTTTATGAACATAATCGGAAGCCTTTTACAGATCAGATCGCATTCACACATCTCCAGAAAACCACGTCACCATAAAACCAGGAAGGTGAATCATTCTAATGTTAGGCTGTAATAAAACAAGCAGGAAAAAAAGTAATGATATCATCAAATCGCCAGGATAAAAAAGACACGAACTGCTGTTGAACCAGCCTTTGTTATAGTAGGCCTAAGGTAGGTATTGGGTTTTGAACACATGAAACGGAAAACAAGCAATTTTTACAGGTTACAGACATGGCTTCTGAATACAAGGTTCAATGGTATTCACCGAGGTTCAATGGTATATCTCTCGTTTCATGATGGGCATGGGCACGTAGCCTACATCATGGAGGGGGTTTTACGCACGTCCAAAACGGGACCTGCATGGCTAAAATAATGTGGACCTGCCTACAATGCATGGGATAAGAAGGGAATGCCAGCTCACTGTTTTAGCTGATATAAGACAGGTAAATTGCCGAACCTGTCCTTAGGGGTGGAAAACATTACGAAATTGCAAACTAACGTTCGTTTGACAGTAGCGCTGCCTTATGCTGCAGCATCATCTAGATATGTGGGCAACAAAAGTTAAACATTCACCTTCTGCTACCGTTTCTGTCAATCCGTCTACACATACAGTTTGATGCATACGTTCGATAAATCCAACGTATGCACCACACAGAACGCACAGCAACTGCCTCTGCAACGCAATGCTGCAAAGCAAATGCAGCGTTCCATTGGAAATGAATGTACTTCTGCTGTCCCAAAACGAAAAACTCAGTCGAAGCGTTAACGCCAACCGAAAATAGAGCGCAATGTGTGTTAGTGCGTGCACTTTTCCTCATACTTCTTTGCTACAATATGGAATGCATTTTTTTACGTTTTAGTCATGTTTGTTTGTCTTGAAGTCATGATGACATTCGATTACATTTCTTCAAGAATGTTTTAGTAAGATAACACTCAATGTAAGTAGAACACCATATTTTCCCATATCAAGGATACACTGATAACAATGTGTCTCTCCTTTCCTTCAGGTCTCTGAAAATGTAGAACTCTCATTTTGATTTAGCTTAGGTATTTTCCTTAGGCTTTCAAGTGCTTTGATTTTTGACATTAGGAATGAGGTGCTGATTCACTTGTAAAAGTGAAGACAGAGCGCCTACCATATGGTTGTTTACAGTCACTGATAAAACACAGAAATAGAGATGCCGGGTTAGTAATTCACTTAAACTCTCTCCAGACAGTGCAAGTTTTGAGGCCTTAAGCCTATTTCTGAACATAAATCACTGTGTTAGATAGTTAGTGACGGAGATACAACGTTAGACACTGGTCAGATCTTGACCAGTTGACTGTCTCTCCCAGCTGGGTTGGCTCTGGGCCTCTGCAAAACAGATAGAGTAAATGTAACACTCCCGTGCGGTTGGAACGTCCACCCACACACCCACTAACTCTTGTCAGTCTTTTACAAACATTGGCATATATGGGGCTAGGAGGGTGCGCTAGCTTTTCATTTCAAGCAGTAGTGAGCTACTCCTCTAGCCTGGTCCCAGATCTGTATGTGCTGTTTTGCAAGGCATTGACCATAGCTGTTGGATATGCTGAATAAACAGATCTGCGACCAGGCTAGTACTTCTCAGCACCTCTGGGGCAGTATGATGTCTCTATATCACTGCCAAGAACTGTCCCCTCTGTATACCTACTACTACATAAATACATGGAATAAAGAGTAAGAGGTGTCAGTGTCATCTTGATACACATCTACTGTCCTACAAAAGTACATTGACTGGTTTACAAGGAGCTATGGGATTGTTTCTAGATTGAGACAAAATAGGAGTTTTGAAATACTCACATGCCGTGAGGTCAATCAATGAACTGAGTTGAAGCTCTGTGTATCAGAACTGTGTCCATTGAAGCACACAGCACGTAATACCATTACATTGTTTGACATCAATGTTTTACTAAGGGTGGGCAAACATTTATATTGGGCATCATCCCTTGACAATAAGATAAATTAAGATGGGAATGTTCATCTCACACAAACAGTTAACTTTTTCATTCTGCTAAACTTGCTTTCACCCAAGACCTCTCCACCATTATCCAGAGAGAGGTGTGAGTGTGTGTGTGCATGCGTGATTGTGTGTGTGTGTATACATATACACTACCGTTCAAAAGTTTGGGGTCACTTAGAAATGTCTTTGTTTTAGAAAGAAAAGCAAATTTATTGTCCATTAAAATTACATAAAATTCACTGTTGACGTTGAGACTGGTGTTTTGCGGGTAATATTTAATGAAGCTGCCAGTTGAGGACCTGTGAGGCGCCTGTTTCTCAAACTAGACACTCTAATGTATTTGTCCTCTTGCTCAGTTGTGCACCGGGGCCTCCCACTCCTCTTTCTATTCTGGTTAGAGACAGTTTGCACTGTTCTGTGAAGGTAGTAGTACACAGCATTGTACGAGATTTTCAGTTTCTTGGCAATTTCTCGCATAGAATAGCCTTCATTTCTCAGAACAAGAATAGACTGACAAGTTTCAGAAGAAAGTTATTTGTTTCTGGCCATTTTGAGCCTGTAATCCCACAATTGCTGATACTCCAGATACTCAACTAGTCTCAAGAAGGCCAGTTTTATTGCTTCTTTAATCAGCACAACAGTTTTCAGCTGTGCTAACGTAATAGCAAAATAGTTTTCTAATGATCAATTAGCCTTTTAAAATGACAAACTTGGATTAGCAAACACAACGTGCCATTGGAACACAGGACTTATGGTTGCTGATAATGGGCCTCTGTACGCCTATGTAGATATTCTATTAAAAATCAGCCATTTCCAGCTATAATAACCATTTACAACATTAACAAAGTCTACACTGTATTTCTGATCAATTTGATGTTATTTTAATGGACAAAAAAATTGCTTTTCTTTCGAAAACAAGGAAATGTCTAAGTGACCCCAAACTTTTGAACGGTAGTGTACAGTGGGGAAAAAAAGTATTTAGTCAGCCACCAATTGTGCAAGTTCTCCCACTTAAAAATATGAGAGAGGCCTGTAATTTTCATCATAGGTACACGTCAACTATGTCAGACAAATTGAGGAAAAAATTTCCAGAAAATCACATTGTAGGATTTTTTATGAATTTATTTGCAAATTATGGTGGAAAATAAGTATTTGGTCACCTACAAACAAGCAAGATTTCTGGCTCTCACAGACCTGTAACTTCTTCTTTAAGAGGCTCCTCTGTCCTCCACTCGTTACCTGTATTAATGGCACCTGTTTGAACTTGTTATCAGTATAAAAGACACCTGTCCACAACCTCAAACAGTCACACTCCAAACTCCACTATAGCCAAGACCAAAGAGCTGTCAAAGGACACCAGAAACAAAATTGTAGACCTGCACCAGGCTGGGAAGACTGAATCTGCAATAGGTAAGCAGCTTGGTTTGAAGAAATCAACTGTGGGAGCAATTATTAGGAAATGGAAGGCATACAAGACCACTGATAATCTCCCTCGATCTGGGGCTCCACGCAAGATCTCACCCCGTGGGGTCAAAATGATCACAAGACCGGTGAGCAAAAATCCCAGAACCACACGGGGGGACCTAGTGAATGACCTGCAGAGAGCTGGGACCAAAGTAACAAAGCCTACCATCAGTAACACACTACGCCGCCAGGGACTTAAATCCTGCAGTGCCAGACGTGTCCCCCTGCTTAAGCCAGTACATGTCCAGGCCCGTGCTAGAGTGCATTTGGATGATCCAGAAAAGGATTGGGAGAATGTCATATGGTCAGATGAAACCAAAATAGAACTTTTTGGTAAAAACTCAACTCGTCGTGTTTGGAGGACAAAGAATGCTGAGTTGCATCCAAAGAACACCATACCTACTGTGAAGCATGGGGGTGGAAACATCATGCTTTGGGGCTGTTTTTCTGCAAAGGGACCAGGACGACTGATCCGTGTAAAGGAAAGAATGAATGGGGCCATGTATCGTGAGATTTTGAGTGAAAACCTCCTTCCATCAGCAAGGGCATTGAAGATGAAACGTGGCTGGGTCTTTCAGTATGACAATGATCCCAAACACACCGCCCGGGCAACGAAGGAGTGGCTTCGTAAGAAGCATTTCAAGGTCCTGGAATGGCCTAGCCAGTCTCCAGATCTCAACCCCATAGAAAATCTTTGGAGGGAGTTGAAAGTCTGTGTTGCCCAGCGACAGCCCCAAAACATCACTGCTCTAGAGGAGATCTGCATGGAGGAATGGGCCAAAATACCAGCAACAGTGTGTGAAAACCTTGTGAAGACTTACAGAAAACATTTGACCTGTGTCATTGCCAACAAAGGGTATATAACAAATTATTGAGAAACTTTTGTTATTGACCAAATACTTATTTTCCACCATATTTTGCAAATAAATTCATTAAAAATCCTACAATGTGATTTTCTGGATTTTTTTTCCTCATTTTGTCTGTCATAGTTGATGTGTACCTATGATGAAAATTACAGGCCTCTCTCATCTTTTTAAGTGGGAGAACTTGCACAATTGGTGGCTGACTAAATACTTTTTTTCCCCACTGTATATGTCTGCTGACATGTGTTATCTAGGTTATGTGAGCCTGTAGAGCTGCTCTACTAGCCTACTGAGTGTGTTAAGTGTCTGTCTGTCTCATGCTGTGAGTGTGACGTCCACCCAACACACACCCTGTATTCAGCCTCCAGGGCTAAAACACTATGCTTGTGTATTCTATCTTATAGGCCTAATGACTGACTGTTGAGTGCAGCAGTGTGTATATCTTATGAGCCTAATCTGGACCACAAAGACCCTTACACTGTATAATTTATAGAATATGTCTTTCACTATGCAGAATTCAGTCTCTCACTCAGGGTGAAACAGCATTGACTGCCAGTTTCTGTACAGCAGGTCTCCGTGCTGTAGTGTGCTACAGGTTGTTTTAGTTAGAGGGAAAGTTCAAGACAAGTCTTCATACTTACAGAGAGAGTTTGGGCCGGTTTCTCCAAAGTACTCCTGCTGAATGGAGAATCTCCATTGAAAGTGCTTTTCAGTCCAGGAAATGGAGTATAGTCTGTGTCCAGGAATCAGGCTCCTACAGTTTTGTTTTGACTCCTCACTGCTCTTCACACTTAAAAGAGGCTCTCTGAATTCCGATCATTGTAATCATCGCAACACCCATGGCTTTATTACCCTGTTATCTGTATCTGCACCTGTAAAATGGAGTAGAATCCATCCCTACGGAGGTTGGAACAACCTGACACTCCCACACTCCCAGTTCTATGAGTCATGTCAAACAGAAGATAGAGGATAGCCCCAGATCCTGTCTGTGCCCCAAATGGCACCCTAATCCCTACATTGTGCATTACTTTTGACCAGAGGCCTATGAGCTCCCAGCTGAATGAGTCATGTCAAACAGAGGATAGGGGATAGCCCCAGATCCTATCTCTCCTCTCCAGCAGACCTACGTCCCACAGGCACTGCGCTGCGGCTGGGGCATACCCACTCATCCACACTTTCACACATGCAGTGTGATGGGGTGAGTCACTCATGGGGCAGACCACACTGTATGCTATGGCTAGTATCCAGCGGGAGGGAGAGGGACCCCCACTCTTGGAACCAACAATGTTTGTGTACCTCATTGCCCAGACAACGCTGCAGCAGGATGAATGACTGACTGACTGGAAGGAGACACCTCAGTATTTATTCAGTTTGGAGCACATCCAACATACCTTACTGTATACAGTATACTGTACATGGTACATCCACCCTGACCCCCTCTCAGATTCAACATGAGATAAATTATGAAGTGGATTAAAGGTGGATTAAAGTTTAAAGGCAAACAATATACCGTACCAGTCAAAGGTTTGGACACACCTACTCATTCAAGGGTTTTTCTTTATTTTTACTATTTTGTACATTGCAGAATAATAGTGAAGACATCAAAACTATGAAATAACACATATGGAATCATGTAGTATCCAAAAAAAGTGTTAAACAGATCAAAATATATTTCATATTTTTGATTCTTCAAATTAGCCACCCTTTGCCTTGATGACATCTTTGCACACTCTTGGCATTCTGTCAACCAGCTTCACCTGGAGTGCTTTTCCAACAGCCTTGAAGGAGTTCCCACATATGCTGAGCACATGTTGACTGCTTTTCCTTCACTCTGCGGTCCAACTCATCCCAAACCATCTCAATTGGGTTGAGGTTAGGTGATTGTGGAGGCCAGGTCATCTGATGCAGCACTCCATCACTCTCCTACTTGGTCAAATAGCCAACACCTGTTGTATTCAATTGGGTTAAGGCCGGGTGATTGTGGAGGCCAGGTCATCTGATGCAGCACTCTCCTTCTTGGTCAAATAGCCCTTACACAGCCTGGAGGTGTGTTGGGTCATTGTCCTGTTGAAAAACAAATGATAGTCCCACTAAGCGCAAACCAGATGGGACTGTGTATCGCTGCAGAATGCTGTGGTAGCCATGCTGGTTAAGTGTGCCTTGAATTCTAAATAAATCACCAACAGTGTCACCAGCAAAGCACCCGCACACCATCACACCTCCTCCTCCATGCTTCACAGTGGAAACTACATATGCGGAAATCATCCGTTCACCTACTCTGTGTCTCACAAAGACACGTCAGTTGGAACCAAAAATCTCAAATTTGGACTCATCAGACCAAAGGACAGATTTCCACCAGTCTAATGTCCACTGCTCGTGTTTCTTGGCCCAAGCAAGTCTCTTCTTCTTATTGGTGTCCTTTAGTAGTGGTTTCTTTGCAGCAATTCGACCATGAAGGCCAGCTTCACGCAGTCTCCTCTGAACAGTTGATGTTGAGATGTGTCTGTTACTTGAACTCTGTGAAGCATTTATTTGGGCTGCAATTTCTGAGGCTGGTAACTCTAATGAACTTATCCTCTGCAGCAGAGGTAACTCTGGGTCTTCCTTTCCTGTGGCGGTCCTCATGAGAGCCAGTTTCATCATAGCGCTTGAGGATTTTTGCGACTGCGCTTAAAGAAACTTTCAAAGTTCTTGACATTTTCCGGATTGACTGACCTTCATGTCTTAAAGATGGACTGTCATTTATCTTTGCTTATTTGAGCTGTTCTTGCCATAATATGGACTTGGTCTTTTACCAAATAGGGCTATCTTCTGTATACCACCCCTACCTTGTCACAACACAACTGATTTGCTCAAACGCATTAAGGAAATAAATTCCACAAATTAACTTTTAACAAGGCACACCAGTTAATTGAAATGCATTCCAGGTGACTACCTCATGAAGCTGGTTGAGAGAATGCCAAGAGTGTGCAAAGTTGTCATCAAGGCAAAGGGTGGCTACTTTGAAGAATCTCAAATATAAAATATATTTTTATTTGTTTAACACTGTTTTGGTTACTACATGATTCCATATGTGTTCATGATTCCAAATGTGTTATTTATAGTTTTGATGTCTTCACTATTATTCTACAATGTAGAAAACAGTAAAAATAAAGAAAAACCCTTGAATGAGTAGGTGTGTCCAAACATTTGATTGGTACTGTAGCTAAGAACATAATTGACATTTAAAAAAATCTGTGTTCATATTTGGATTTGATTTTATTCTACACAATATATCACAGATCAATATTGAGTGAAGTCATCAATTTAAATTCAACTATATAAATGTAAATACTATTTCCACAATATTTCAATCATAAGTCTAAAGAATTATATCCAGAGAGATGAATAAAATCCATGAATAAAGCTCATTATGTGTTGTTCATGGTATCCAGGATAAACAAACAATTACTTATTTTAAAGTACACAGAGTGAGTAACTTAAAAGCGGCTTTCCTAGCTGGCTCCCTGACGTAGCGACGCACCGATGGGCGTTGTTCTTCCATAATGAGATACTTTATAAGTGCAGTGCTGCCACTGACGTCAATCTAGCCAGAAGGACTTGTGACCCGTGGACTACAGTTTTTGGACTCTTTGGGGAAACTTGCTTTTTACGATTTTCGGCTGAAAACCGTTTTTTTTTTTTTATATAGTCACTCCGCAGTCGCACTAAGTAAGTTGACTTTGTTTCCAATTGTGGTCAATTTATTCGCTAGATTAATGCGTATGAAATATGTGTCACGCACGGAACACCAAAACCAATCGGGCTTTCAGGGGAGCGGCTTGGTTTCTTTTTCTAGTAGCTATAACTTCCATAAAAACCTGGTTGACGGATGATTGTCTTCATTTTACTTCTCGACTATTAGTGTGTCGACATACAATAGTCTTTTCCATTCTATTATGTGTGATATTTTTGCTAGATAGTTGAAGTAGAATTCTGTTTATTTATAATTCATGCGCACTTATTGAGAATATGCACGCAACCAATACAAACAAACTGGCATGATTCATTTATGAAGTGTCCTACACACATGCTGTTGATAATGGACACTGGTCTCTGTGTGGTTTAGTAGAACATGTTTTAGTTCCAACTGGATCTGCAGTGTTGTGTGAAAGTTGGTATGTTCTAATCTAGATTGATTTGTTTATTATGCTACATGTATGGAGAAAACAACATATTGGCATGCCTTTTTATGTTTTTTTCTCATACAAGGATGCAGGGAAACATACTAAGTGTGTGATTAATGATTTAGTAATGACAGACTACACACACAATATTTTAGGTAGTATGCACTTGTTCATTTCAAGTGGACAAACATAAGTGTCTATTCAATTTTCAACATGAAAAATGATATCTTCAGCTTATTAAAAGTTGAATATGAGCTGGACATAAACACTTTCTCTTTTAGAACACTACTGATAGACATTTCTTGGTGCAGATCAAGTTTCAGAGTAGGCGCGGTTCTGTTCTGAGTTGAGAGCGGGGTACTGCAAATCCTGCAATGACACACCCATGTCCCAGTCCCATAGAACTGGAGAGAGACTGAGACCTTCACAAACTAAAGGTGTCCCTTTCTTTTATCATTTAGCTCCTTCTGACAAGATGCTGCTCCTTCTACTGGGAATTGTCATCCTGCATGTCGCAGCCCTAGTCCTCCTGTTTGTGTCAACAATTGTCAGCGTAAGTAAACCATCTTTATCAATGAATTATCTGATCATCAATAATCCATTATTGCTTATCTCATTTACAATAATCATTCCAAACATACTTTTTTTTTATACATTAACCAATAGCCTATTGTATTTGAAAATCAATAGTTTGTTTTAATTCATTGACATCTCTGCTATCTGTAAAGGTGTTTTCTATCAGGTTTCAGTGTTCTCTTGTTAGTAGCAGCACTGTGTTGTTTATCCTCTAGGCCTGGGCAACCGGGTCCACAAGCAGCTCAGACCTCTGGAATAACTGCTCTACAACCAATGGAGGATACCACTGTGAGCCGGCCAACACTGGAGGTAAGATACAGTACAGACTGACTTTGTACATCTGCCGCTGTGGCTTGTTTTTTTTTTCAGCAAGTCACAGTCGTTCTGTCTCATTCTGCATGATGATGATGCTGATGAAGCCTCCTCTTGTCCAATAGTAAACTTATTTTGAAAGGATATACTGTAGATATGTATTTCTAGACTCTGTAAATTGGGTAGTCTGATATTTGACATCAAGCTGGGTGTTGATTCTTCTGGGGTGTGTCTTGAGAATAAGTTCAGCACTGTTGGTTGACCGAAAGATCGTAGACAGTAAGACATGGAAAGACCAGAACTGTGATTAACTATAACTGTCTTAAACCCTGAAAGCCCACCCACTCACTCTCTAGTTTACCGTGCTGCTGAAGGGCGTGTCAGGCGCCACTGTGACTCTACTGCCATCTAGGGGTGAGGATGTGAACCTACAGCTTAGAGTTCCCACTGTTCATAGGCTCTCCTCTGTATAAATAGTCATGGTGTGATGTCCATATTCAAGCCCCATGTTTGGGAGGCCGTAGTGGTGGGATGAAGGTTTAGGGTGGCGTAGGTGTAGGGTGGGGCTTTGTAGGGTATTTCAAGTGTTCGATCTGGGGAGGTGTGTGTGCAGCAGACATGGTGGCCTTGGACCACCCCATGTAGAACATAGTGTGCTGACAGCCCTGGTCACGCCCATGTATCAGATTGTGTGTACAGCGAGATCATTAACTAAACGAGAGACCTAGCAGCTGTGTGTGTGTTTGTGTCTATGAGACAGATTTAGACCAAAGCCAACAGTGGTTGGAGGGAAAGACTGCAACAAGATTGCAACAATACCATATTAAACGAGAAAAGTTATAAATGTACCCTACATGACCAAAAGTATGTGGACACCTGCTCGTCGAACATCTCATTCCAAAATCATGGTCATTAATATTGGTTCCATTCAGCCACGAGCATTGGTGGGGTCAGGCACTGATATTGGGCGATTAGGTCTGGCTCGCAGTCGGCGTTCCAATTCATCCCAAAGGTGTTCGATGGGGTTGAGGTCAGGGCTCTGAGCAGGCCAGTCAAGGTCTTCCACACCGATCTCGACAAATCATTTCTGTATGGACTTCGCTTTGTGCATGGGGGCATTGTCATCCTGAAACAGGAAAGGGCCTTCCCCAAACTGTTGATACAAAGTTGGAAGCACATAATCATCTAGAAAGTCATTGTATGCTGTAGCTTTAAGATTTCCCTTCACTGGAACTAAGGGGCCTAGCCCGAACCATGAAAAACAGCCCCAGACCATTATTCCTCCTCCACCAAACTTTACAGTTGGCACAATGCATTTGGGCAGGTAGCGTTCTCCTGGCATCCACCAAACCCAGATTTGTCCATCGGACTGCCAGATGGTGAAGCGTGATTCATCACTCCAGAGAACACGTTTCCACTGCTCCAGAGTCCAATGGTGGCGAGCTTTACACCACTCCAGCCGATGCTTGGCATTGCGCATGGTGATCTTAGGCTTGTGTGCGGCTGCTCGGCTATGGAAACTCCCTGACGTTGCTTCCAGAGGCAGTTGCTTCCAGAGGCAGTTGCTTCCAGAGGCAGTTGCTTCCAGAGGCAGTTGCTTCCAGAGGCAGTTGCTTCCAGAGGCAGTTGCTTCCAGAGGCAGTTTGGAACTCGGTAGTGAGTGTTGCAAGCGAGGACAGACAATTTTTACGCGCTACGCGCTTCAGCACTCGCCGGTCCCATTCTTTGAGCTTGTGTGGGCTACCACTTCGCTGCTGTGCCGTTGTTGCTCCTAGACGTTTCCACTTCATATTAACAACACTTACAGTTGACCGGGGCTGCTCTAGCAGGGCAGAAATTTGACAAACTGGCATTTTGGAAAGGTGGCATCCTATGACAGTGCCACGTTGAAAGTCACTGAGCTCTTCAGTAAGGCCATTCTACTGCCAAAGTTTGACTATGGCGATTGCATGGCTGTGTGCTTGATTTTATACACCTGTCAGCAACGGGTGTGGCTGAAATAGCCGAATCCACTAATTTGAAGGTGTGTCCACATACTTTTGTTTATATATACTGTATTTGCAGTAGAATATCTTACCATTTCCGGAAACATGATTCTAGAGGCACTGTAATACTATAGAACTTGTGTTCAATAGCTTAATGTATTGCCTTAGAGACCCAGTACTACAGTACTAACTGCAGTAGCCTCGAGCCCAACAGTCCGTAGCTAGCTGCCTGGTGATGTCATGTGTCTAGAATGTGCAGGTGGGTCTTGGGCCCCGGTGTGTGTTGTCAATGAGACAGGCAGCAGAGCCAACAGCGGGCCCAAGTTCTCTCTCTTTCTCTTTCTCTCTCTCTCTCTCTCTGCCAGCTGGATTCATGGAACAGCCTGTTTGTTTGATTTGCTGTGCACTGTGTTTGTATAGGGAGGCACGTGTGTGTGTGTGTGTGTGTTAGTGTGTGTGTTCTGTTACGAGGGATCAAGGGGAAGATAGTGGAATCTGTACTCAAGTGCACGGGCGCAGCCTGGCCCAGTCAATCAGTAGTGCTCAAAGGCCCCTGGAGTGCTTTGCAGCGCAATCAGTACATCTGGCATGCCTGGACTGGGAGAGCTAAACATGAGGACAGAGTATACTGAGTATACATGAGGCTCAGTATACTGAGAGGGCGGGATGGTGGTGGAGGCACGACCGACGGTCACACCCACTGGGTGGCCTTTTTATTTTTAATCTTGCTATTAGGACTTAAGTTATGTAGTTACGCATAGTTTATATTGGGGATTGGTTTATGTTTTGTCAATGTTGTTCACACTTGACCTGACTTTGCCCCTGAAATGGGAATCCAGTCTTAGTTTGTATCACAAATTAGAGTTAAGCAAAGTCCACACCAGGGATGCTCCTTACTGTATGTTACAGTTATTACATGTCATGGAAACACAACAGCTGGGATGATCTCTACTGTAGCCACAAGCTAGCCGTACCTTCAGGCTCTGATCAGTCCCTACACCCAAACGAGGGCATTGCGTTCATCCACCTCTGGCCTGCTGGCTCCCCCTCCTCTGCGGAAGCATAGTTCCCGCTCAGCCCAGTCAAAACTGTTCGCTGCTCTGGCACCCCAATGGTGGAACAAGCTCCCTCACGACGCCAGGACAGCGGAGTCACTCACCACCTTCCGGAGACATTTGAAACCCCACCTCTTTAAGGAATACCTGGGATAGGATAAAGTAATCCTTCTACCCCCCCAATCCGAATGCATTGTACAGCCAAGTTATCGTTACTTATTGTGTATTTATTAGGGCTGTCCCCGACCCCCAACAAATCTTGGTCAACCGAGAGTCGTCTGTTCTTTCGACTAATCGATTGGCCAACATTTTTCAACGTGTATCTTTTTTCCATATATTGACACATCCTATGTGTTTTAATCAAATCAATTATATTCACTGAGCTTGTCTGATGCGTTAAGCACACTGTTTAATTAAATAATTAAGACACATATGACTAGAGGGACTCCGACCAGCATTTTATTTGATTGTGCTAGGCCGGGCTCAGACTTGCTGCACTGTGTTAAAAAAAAAAAGACAGCGTGTGACTCCCTGCTGCAGCGACCACCACAGAACATCAAAGTGTTTATCGCACTGTCCGTGTTGCTGAAGCTGCAACATAAGTACAGCCATTGATGACTGAAAAGTTCTGTCATTATGGGGTATTGTGTGTAGATTGATGAGGGGGAAAAAAAAAACGATTTAATCAATTCGGCTGTAACGTAACAAAATGTGGAAAAAGTCAGTCTGAATACTTTCCGAAGGCACTGTATATTGCAGAACAACAAAGGATAATGTAACATCATATCATGTTCAGGCCTATACATTCCAGTATTATCGTTATGAGAGCTGTTTTGTATTGGTTTTGTGTAACACTTTCGTGGATATAAATAGTGTTTGTCGTATTGCTGTACAGTGGATGGGTTCAATAATAGTGTTGTTTGCTATTTCTTCTGTCATATATCCTATCTAGTGTGCTCTGCTCTGGGGTGAGTGCAGCATGGGGACAGACAGAATTGTCTTTCTGGGTAACCTGACTCTTTGATGGCCTCATCGAATCCATCAAACCCTGTTGTCATTTCCCCAAACCTCTCATGAGAAGATGCATTAGTTTCCTGGAAAACTACGGGTGCATCATGGGAGATTTATAAACAATCTACAAAGGGATGTCAACCGACGAAACGTATGAATTAGTAATGTGTTTGCGGACTGAGTACTTTTGCTGGTGGTGTTTGTGGTCACGCAAGGTCGCCACAAAGCCAACTGTCTCCTTACTTCAACATTATTTACGCATCTACTTCTTAGCCACATTCATTCATTAAGGTTTCTTAACCAGTGATGCTAAGGCAGCCTGAGCAGGGCCTCCAAACCACTGGATTCGTGATTTAATTAAATTCCTGTAAAACAAGCATGCACAGTAAGTTTGGTACCTGACAGATTACTCCAAACTCAAATACTGAGACATGGAGGATGCATGATATGTACTGAGACTGGAACCTTCTCCTCCTACTTGACTATGGTCCAGTGTCTTTTGTATCCTATGGGGGCATGCAGGTCTGTTTTGGATCTGTAGAGGTAAAGCTCCAGCAGAAAACATGTTGCATGGGTAGCGTCAGCCACCAAAAGGGGACCGCAGCAGACAGCTAAACATGAGATGAGAGGGAGAGAGATGTGTGAGGAATGGCTTCAGAGAGGGATATAGCTAGGGAGCTGGCTTAGGAAACCTGAGAGTGGATGCAAACTGCATTCATGACCCTCAGACAAGAAATAGACCCGCTTGGAAGTCCAGGCATTCCAGACGTAGATAGCGCTACAAACACAGCACTAACACACACAGAGTGGTGGGGGGATATGTCTCAAAGTCCCTGTCTGTCAATACAGGTTACTATAATGGGTTAACAGGGCTTTCTGTAAGCTGGCCTTGGAACAGTGGTAGGTAGCCGGATGATCAAAGTGTTAGGGGCCTCTCTGTATTATTGAGTACGCTACAATACTTTCATGAACAGAATACCTATGTAGGTACCATTATTGTAAATCCATTAAAGATTCCAGGCAACTAAACAAGACTCATTCCCTGTCTGGCCAGACCAAAACATTTAGCTGATGAACAATTCCAGAGTTCCAGTCTCATAAAAGTGGTTGCTTTAGTGTTGCAACCTCGGCATGATTCGGTTACCATGTTGTATAAAAAGTTAAGTTGATGTATAGAAGTGAGTCTAATGAGTCCATGTCCATGTTCAGCCAATTCATATCCATGTACTGTATAGTCCATGTATCCTGTGTGGTCCTCTGTAGCTCAGTTGGTAGAGCATGTCTCTTGCAACACCAGGATAGTGCGTTCACGACCAACCATATGTAAAAAATGTATGCACACATTACTGTAAGTCACTTTGGATAAAAGCATCTGCTAAATGGTATATATTATTATGTATAATTGACTGACAATCTCCCTCTCTCTTCCCTGCAGAGTGGATCCAGGCAGTGCAGGCCCTGATGATCCTGTCCATCATCTTCAGCTTCATCTCTCTCTTCCTGTTCTTCTGTCAGCTCTTCACCCTGCAGAAGGGAGGACGCTTCTTCGTCACCGGAGTCTTCCAGATCCTCGCCAGTGAGTACCCATTTTGTCATCCAGAAAAACTAAACTGAAACAGAGACATATTCAGAATTTTACACTACACTCTTAGAAGTATAGGTGCCTGGAAGAACCTGAAAAGGTTATTTGAGGAACCCCTGTGTAAAGGTTCAAACCAGAACCTTTTTGTGATTGGAGGGGTTAAATTTTTAACCTTTGTTGTATATTGGAGAGGTGACAGCCTATCAGATAGGAGGTGTGGCTTATTGGAGGCATAGCTTTCAGATAGTTATTTTTGGTCATACATTAGCATAAATGTCGTTCCTGTTCATCATGTTAAGTTTGTACTCTGCAAATTTAAAATGTTCCTTGAATGCATATTACATATTCTAATATGATGTCATTGCTGATTACATATAGTAATAAAGTGGTAACTATTCCAACTTTGGGATTTGCATATGCTCTTGAGGAACTCAAACACCTGTGTTAGCCTCATTGAAACTACAAAACTATCCATGTTCAACCTTAGCATGCAGTGACAACAGAACAGATGAACTGGAATGACATTTACTCTAACGGGTGACCAAAGAAAGATATATTTTATAGCCACGCTCCTACTAAGCCACGCCTTTACTCCAGGGTTCCTCCTAGAACCCATTGCTACAATACGGGTTTATCCTTTGTTTATTGTATTCCATGCCCTTTGGCTATGGATAGACACCTCTTCTAGTCTATTGTGTCAAAGGACTGCCAATGTCAAACCTCCCAGGTTGGCACTGTAGACCATGCCAGTGGGCACAGAGACAATCACACAAGTGGAAATGGCAAGACAGGCAATGTAGGGGGTGAACAACTAAACATCAACAAAGAGACAATGCCATGACATGCCACTTCACAGTGGGCAGGGTTGGGGAACTTGGAATTAGGCCAAGGTTATAGATGAGGAAGCGACAGAGGCCTGTTTATGGTTAAATAGCCACCATCTCCCCCAATGCTGCCCAGCAGGGTTCATAGTAGGACACATAAAAAAAAAATGCACAGATTGTGATGATGACATGACACACAATAATTTCATCTTCAGGTTCAAATGGAATTAACTGTATTGTAAATTATGTAAACATTTCCTCCCCTCATCCTCTCCTCTTCCAGGTCTGTTTGTGATGAGTGGAGCAGTGATCTACACAGTGATGAGTCCGCAGTGGGTGCCTGCAATGGAGGCCTTCGGCTGGGCTTATATCCTGGCCTGGGTGGCCTTCCCTCTGGCCCTGATCAGCGGACTCATCTACGTCATCTTGAGAAAACGGGAATGAGGCCCGTGTCCCCTAACCTCCACCCCTCCCTCAGCATTAACAATCCCCCCTAGGAGACTAAACTCAGAAGCTTGAGGACCGGTATACCTTACTGGGTCACAAGGCTGCTTCACCTAGGTCCGCACCGCAACCTAGGGGTAACACCAAAAACACAACCACCCAAAATGACATGATGAAACAACCAATACTGTCAGATGTATATAGTATCTATGGTTTAAAACCTATTTATAACACGTTTTACATATATGTACATAGTATTGTTGTGTTGCTCCATTGACAAAAATATTCTTATGCGCTTCGTTTTAGCTGATAAAGTGCCTAAATATTTGTTTGTAATTATGAAATAATTAGACGCTGTGTTTGTTTTTCTCTCTCTGTAAACCACCAAAAAATGAATAAAAAAGTTTTTGAACTATTTTAACCAAAGTGCATGTATAAAATATAGAGCTAGAAAGAATGTATAACTGAGCTTGCTTTACAAAAACTAAAAGTGGTAACATCCAAATTATGCTTGTTAAAGGGATTCTCCGGTACTTTTGTATACTTTTTAGCCATTAGTTTTAAAAGTAGAGCTCAAGATCCAAAAGTGGTCCCGGAAATTGCGTACCATGACACATATATGCAGATATGTGCACATGTCACTGCTCTCTCTCATGCTCTGCTGTGTGTGCATCATGTGCCTCTTCTTAGCAGTCACAACTTTGGCGAGGGGCTGAAGCTCATTGGTTGATCTCAAATAGCTAGGGGCTGGCTCACATGGGAGAAATGACAGGAAAAATGGCAAAGCACAGCTTCAAGAAAAAGTTTATTCAAACTAGGGATTTCGTGGCTAATTGAGGTAAGACAGTAATTCTGAAGTATACATTGACACATCCAGCCCAAAGCGGGAGGTTTTAAAAAAGACTTAGTAGTTGCCAATGTTCCGGAGCATGTCTTTAACCATTAAAATGTTGGTTTGGTTATTATTTCTGTTTGTAAAATGACAAGTTTAAAAATTATTTTTTTATTTTCAACAAAGATGGTGCTATGTATTTACCATTCCTATTACTGATAGCCATTTTGCAATCATTTACAGTCAAATGACTTGACTTATGCCATGAAGTAACTAGGACGTCAGGGTGAGAAGTAGACTCCATTGTAATGTTCATGTACCTAACTGCTTATGTGTATAGAGAAGGCTATTCCATTTCATTTTGAGTTGTCTAAATAAAATCTTTGAAACAATCAGTTTTGATTGTTCGGCTACAAGGAGTATTGGTGTTGGAGCGATGTAGCATTCGTTTATTTTGTTGGAATGCCATTTGGAATGTCAGTATTAGAACATCCTGCCATTGTTCCATTTGCATTACTCAAACTGTTTTAGGATGGAGAATGTGAGCTAAATAGCATTAGCAGTGACTAAGTGTGGTCTTTTCTCTCTTTGTTGTAAGGCCATGCCATGTTGATTTGTTGTGTTTGTGTTTATAGCATATGTACGACCAGTAAACACACTAGAACCTGCCTCTTGGACGGAGTACTGTAACAACTAGTAGGGCATTGCAGCCATATCCAAATTGATTTAAGTTTTTATATCTGATAACATTATAGAGATATTTCAATGTTAAAGAAGGTCAAGCTCTGAGGCAGCCTACTCAAACCTGATCAAGGCAGAATAGAGGACATGACTTTTAGTATTAGCTTTGTCATGTGGGAGAAAATGGACAGCGAGGTTTGCATACAAATGTTCTGTTTCACATACTTGAAGTTTGACAAGCTGCAGTCTCTGTGGAAAACATTGTTGATATCATGTTAATAATAATATATCCATGACTATCTAGTGTGCAGACTGATTCAATAAAACAAACCAAAATGAAAACAGCTCCTACCTACGGGGATTTCTATATATTTCAGTACTCATACTGTATGTTGTGTATTCTTCCTCATCACAGGATACAACTAACTCTTACCCCATTAGACCAATAAATTGTATAATGTTGAACTCTGTAACTATTTAGCCATTTACAGTGTTAATAGCTATGTTGTTTAAAAGTCTAATGTCTGCCTTGAAGAATTATGGTAAACTACTGAAGAGAGGAAGTGAAAGGTACAGTACATGAAAGAGTGTAAAGTGGAATCCCTGCCAATGTTAACTGTATTTGGTTGGTCTTAAATAACTGTGTGCTATTAAAGAGAATGCAAATTCTGAGCTCTCCCTCTCTCTGTGGCCATGATGTACTGATACCTGCACTAGGGGCTCGATTCAATCTGTATTGCCGAAGTCCAGCGCTACAGCGCACTTTAAATTGAAAGGTAATTGCCGATTGAGCCGACATATGCAGCGTTTACCGTGAATGCGGTCTGTGCGGGAACATTGCCTTTAAATGTATATTGCGCTGTAGCGCAGGTCTTCAGCACTACGGATTGAATCCAGCCCTAGCTCTGCATACACAGACTCAGACCTACATTTTCTGTACATCTCATTATTTAACATGGGTATCTATGCTTTATGTCATTGGTTTAAACACACCTTCTGTGCCCATACCGGGGCAGTCTGTCTGTAGCATGTGGGCTACTGTAACTCAAGGTGCCTGGTCATGTGACTGCAGCAGCAGCAGCTATGTGACTAGTGTTAAACATGGTGGCACGAGGGGTGACCCAGCAATGCCAGTCTTTCTTGGCATGCAGCTAGTGTTTCTCTGTCAGCAACCTGTCAAGAGAACCATGGCTCTCTCCCAGAAGCTTGGCTGGTGCGTAAAACCCGCGAATTCAGACAAACAAAAAGGTGTACTAGGTTTGCACTCAAAAAGATATCGCATAAAGCTTACTTCATAATTCGTTTTTACAGCCTTACACACTGAAGAAGGGAAGGCCGTAAAGCCGGAACGTCTGTGTACGCTATCCCTGATGCAGTGAAAAATATTTGTTTATAGAATAATGAAGTAAGCTTTATGCAACATCTTTTTGAGTGCGAACCCATTAAATCTTTCTGTTTGTCTGTCAGCAACCTGCCCAGTACACAACACTGTCATCAGCATAGTGAGAGAGAGAGAGAGAGAGAGAGAGAGAGACAGAGATGCAGAAAGAAAAGGACTCAGATAAGATACAGTATGATCACTGTTGGCTAGCATTTGTCCTTAAACTGCAGATGAGAATTAGCTCTGTAGCTACAATCTGTTCCACATGGTCCTGTCAAATAAATACAATCTTGTGAGAGAGAAACAAGCTGAGTTGTCAGGATTAAAATAACATCTAAACAGATACAGATGTAGGATCTTAATTTGATCACTTTTTAGTTGCAGGAAATGTCCTGCATAGCAGAACATGCAAACTTGTAGAGTATTCAAGGTTTAAAAATGCTTCTAAAGTTTGTAATTTAGTCTTTAAAATGTCAACCTCAATAAAAATGTCCATTCATTATAGTCCACACAATAATTCACATTTCCTGTTGCTGCAATATTATTTTCCTGCTGTGAGAAACTGGTCAAATTAAGACCCTACATCTGTATGTATTCAGTATAGCTGCCCAAACCACTGTCCTTTCATGTGTGTTTAGAATGTCATTAGCTAACTGTTGTACAAGGGTTCAGTTAGAAGATATGTTTCTCTAATGAACACTGCACCTTCATGTACCTCTGTCTGCACAGCTGCACTGAATGCCATGTTCTGAGCTAAACTCTACATTTTAGTCATTTAGCTCTTATCCAGAGCGACTTACAGTGCATACATTATTATTTTTGGGGTCTCCCAGTCGCGGCCGGCTACGACAGAGCCTGGATTCAAACCAGGATCTCTAGTGACACAGCTAGCACTGCGATGCAGTGCCTTAGACCACTGCGCCACTCGGGAGACCGGGAGACTCTAATTACTTTTGATATGACTAATTCTAAACTCAACAATAAAGGATGTGTCTTACCACCACATCTTTTTGTAGCCTTGTGGACAAGGCTAAATATCTTTGCGTATAGTCACATTTTTATTTATAAACAACATATTCTGTTTGAGTATCTAGACCTCCAAATAGGGTTGCAAAATTTCTGGCAACTTTCCCAAAATTCCCAGATTTACTCATTCCCTCCTAATTCCAGAAGTCTCCCAACTCGGATTTCTGGAAACCCTGGGGATATTGGTAGTTACCAGAATTTTGTAACCCTACTTACAACATACAGTATCGCCATCCCATCTTTAGAACAGAGGCGCATCTCATTCAAGAATGAAATTGTCAGTTCAGAACCAGCTCACTTATGTAGATCTGTGTCATGTTTGAAAGTGAAGTGATGACGGGTGAGTTTCCAAACATGAAAGAGGACACCTGGAGACATCTTGGATTCCTGCTGGAGGCCTGGGAGGTCACTCAGCCCCACTGCTTCTCCTCATACTTCACATAGCTGTGGGTAAAACAAGGACACTGGACTATCTCAGTGTGTGTTAGCGTCCATCACAAGAAGCTGCTGCCTGTTGACCCAGACTGGCGAAGAAGAAGATATTGCCTGTGCACTTCATGGCTGCTTGAGTACTTTTAAACATTAAACATTATGCAATGAAAGTATGTCTTGCCAGTGAAGTAGAGGAAACAAATGTAGGGGTCTATTCAATCTGTATCGCTGAAGCCTTCAGAAAGTATTCATGCTCCTTGACTTATTCCACATTTTGTTGTTACAGCCTGAATTCAAAATAGATTACATAGATTTGTTTGTCTCACCCATCTACACACAATACCCCATAATAACAAAGTGAAAACATGTTTTTAGACATTTTTGCAGCTTTATTGAAAATGAAATACAGAAATATCTACTTTACATAAGTATTCACACCCCTGAGTCAATACATGTTTGAATCACCTTTACCAGTGATTACAGCTGCGAGTCTTTCTAGGTAAGTCTCTAAGAGCTTTGCACACCTGGATTTTATCATATTTGCACATTATTCTTTTTTAAATTCTTCAAGCTCTGTCAAGTTGGTTGTTGATCATTGCTAGACAGCTATTTACAAGTCTTGCCATAGATTTTCAAGCTGATTTAAGTCAAAACTGTAACTAGCACACTCAGGAACATTCAATGTCGTCTTGGTAAGCAACTCAAGTGTATATTTGGCATTGTGTTTTCGGTTATTGTCCTGTTGAAAGGTGAATTTGTCTCCCAGTGTCTGTTGGAAAGCAGACATTCATCAGGTTTTCCTCTGAGACTTCACCTGTGCTTAGCTCTATTCTGTTTTAATTTAGCTTAAAAAAACTCCCTAGTCCTTGAAGAGGAAAATATGAATAGTGGTACTTTGTATTTATGACAAAGTTAATTTCTTTGTCACATTTTTTGCAGTTTTACTAGTGCCTTATTGAAAACAGGATGCGTGTTTTGGAACATTTGTATTCTGTACAGGCTTCCTTTTTTCACTCTGTCATTTAGGTTAGTACTGTGGAGTAACTACAATGTTCTTGATCCATCCTCAGTTTTCTCTTATCACAGCCATTCAACTCTGCAACTGTTTTAAAGTCACCATTGGCCTCATGGTGAAATCCAAGTGGTTTCCTTCCTCTCTGGCAACTGAGTTAAGAAGGACGCCTGTATCTTTGTAGTGACTGGGTGTATTGATACACCATCTAAAGTGTAATTAATAACTTCACCATGCTCAAAGGGATATTCAATGTCTGCTTTTTTATTTGTACCCATCTACCAATAGGTACCATTATTTGATGTATGTGTGGGGACAGAGATTAGTTATTCATTCAAAAATCATCTTTAACACTATTATTGTAGACAGAGTGAGTCCATTCAGATTATTATGTGACTTGTTAAGCAAATCTTTACTCCTGAAATATTTAAGCTTGCCATAACAAAGGGGTTGAAAATTCTAAAAACATAATTCCACTTTGACATTATGGGTTATTGTGTGTAGGCCAGTGACAGAAAATCTATAACACAACAAAATGTGGAAAAAGTCAAGGGGTGTGAATACTTTCTAAAGGTATGTGTGGGTGTGTGCATGAGTGACTGCATGTGTACTAAGGTGCGGAGAATCAGAGCAGGTGGTCAAGCTGATGGCTTGTAGATAGAAACTGTCTCTGAGCCAGAAAAAGAAAATGGTGCCGGAGGAGATGGCTGCCGTTTTACGGCCCTCTAACCAATTGTGCTATTATTTGTGTTTTTTCGCATTATTTGTAATTTATTCTGTACATAATGTTTCTGCCACCATTTCTTATGACCAAAAAGAGCTTCTGGATATCAGGACAGCAATTACTCACCTCGTATTGGACGCAGATTTTTTCTTGAACGAGTCGGACGCGAAGGATATTCTACAGACACCCAACAATGCCCAAATCCCCGTCATTCGCATGAGAAAGAGACGGAGATATCGTGGACGTAGGTCAGGGTGCCTTGTAAGGATCCGGCGGCAAGCGAGTAAACTGCCTCTTCCATCAATCCTATTAGCCAACGTACAATCATTGGAAAACAAAATGGACGACCTCAGATCAAGAATATGCTATCAACGGGACATTAAAAACTGTAATATCTTATGTTTCACCGAGTCGTGGCTGAACGACGACATGGATAACATACAGCTGGCGGGATATACGCTACATCGGCAGGATAGAAGGCTGACTATGGTAAGACAAGGGGTGGCGGTCTGTGTATATTTGTAAACAGCTGGTGCACGAAATCTAATACTAAGGAAGTATCTAAGTTTTGCTTGCCTAAGGTATCTCATGATAAGCTGTAGACCACACTATTTACCATATTTTTCGTAGCTGTCAATTTACCACCACAAACCGATGCTGGCACTAAGATTGCACTCAGTGAGCTGTATAAGGCCATAAGCAATCAGGAAAACGTTCATCCAGAGGCTGCGCTCCTAGTGGCTGGGGACTTTAATGCAGGGAAACTTAAATCCGTTCTACCTCATTTCTACCAGCATGTTAAATGTGCAACCATAGGAAAAAAACTCTACACCACCTTTACTCCACACACAGAGTACAAAGCTCTCCCTCGCCCTACATTTGGCAAATCTGACCATAATTATATCCTCCTGATTCCTGCTTATAAGCAAAAACTAAAGCAGGAAGCACAAGTGACTCGGTTAATAAGGAAGTGGTCAGATGACGCAGATGCTAAGCTACAGGACTGTTTTGCTAGCACAGACTGGAATACGTTACGGAATTATTCCGATGGCATTGAGGAGTACACCACATCAGTCACTGGCTTCATCAATAAGTGCATCGATGACGTTGTCCCCACAGTGACCGTACGTACATACCTCAACCAGAAGCCATGGATTACAGGCAACATCCGCACTGAGCTAAAGGGTAGAGATGCCGCTTTCAAGGAGCGGGACTCTAATCCGGACGCTTATAAGAAATCCTGCTATGCCCTCTGACGAACCATCAAACAGGCAAAGAGTCAATACAGGACTAAGATTGAATCGTACTACAACGTCTCCGACGCTCGTCGGATGTGGCAGGGCTTGCAAACTATTACAGACTAAAAAGGGAAGCACAGCCGCGAGCTGCCCAGTGACACGAGCCTACCAGATGAGGTAAATCACTTCTATGCTCGCTTCAAGGCAAGCAACACTGAAGCATGCATGAGAGCATCAGCTGTTCCGGATGACTATATGATCATGCTCTCCGTAGCCGATGTGAGTAAGACTTTTAAGCAGGTCAACATTCAAAGACGAATTACCAGGACGTGTACTCCGAGCATACACTGACCAACTGGCAAGTGTATTCACTGACATTTTCAACATGTCCCTGACTGAGTCTGTAATACCAACATGTTTCAAGCAGACCACCATAGTCCCTGTGCCCAAGAACACTAAGATAACCTGCCTAAATGACTACCGACCTGTTGCACTCACGTCTGTAGTCATGAAGTGCTTTGAAAGGCTGGTCATGGCTCACATCAACACCATTATCCCAGAAACCCTAGACCCACTCCAATTTGCATACCGCCCCAACAGATCCACAGATGATGCAATCTCTATTGCACTCCACACTGCCCTTTCCCACCTGGACAAGAGGAACACCTATGTGAGAATGCTATTCATTGACTACAGCTCAGCGTTCAACACCATAGTGGCCTCAAAGCTCATCACTAAGCTAAGGACCTTGGGACTAAAAACCTCCCTCTGCAACTGGATCCTGGACTTCCTGACGTGCCGCCCCCAGGTGGTAAGGGTAGGTAACAACACATCTGCCACGCTGATCCTCAACACAGGGCCCCTCAGGGGTGTGTGCTCAGTCCCCTCCTATACTCCTTGTTCACCTATGAATAAATGGCCAGGCACGACTCCAACACGATCATTAAGTTTGCCAATGACACAACAGTGGTAGCCTGATCACCGACAACGATGAAACAGCCTATAGGGAGGAGTTCAGAGACCTGGCCGTGTGGTGCCAGGACAACAACCTCTCCCTCAACGTGACCAAGACAAAGGAGATGACTGTGGACTACAGGATATAAAAAGACGACAGCACGCCCCCATTCTCATCGACGGGGCTGTAGAGGAATAGGTTGAGAGCTTCAAGGTTCTTGGTGTCCACATCACCAACAAACTATCATGGTCCAAACACACCAAGACAGTCGTGAAGAGGGCACGACAAAGCCTATTCCCCCTCAGGAGCCTGAAAAGATTTGGCATGGGTCCTCAAAAAGTTATACAGCTGCACCATCGAGAGCATCTTGACTGGTTGCATCACCGCCTGGTATTGTAAACTGCTCGGCCTCTGACCGCAAGGCACTACAGAGGGTGGTGCGTACGGCCCAGTACATCACTGGGGACAAGCTTCCTGCCATCCAGGACCTCTATACCAGGCGGTGTCAGAGGAAGGCCCTGAATATTGTCAAGGACTCCAGCCACCCTAGTCATGCACTGTTCTCTCTGCTACCGCATGGCTAGCGGTACCGGAGCGCCAAATCTAGGTCCAAAAGGCTTCTTAACAGCTTCTACCCCCAAGCCATAAGACTTCTGAACAGCTAAGCATGGCTACCCAGACTATTTGCATTGTCAACCCAACCCAACCCCACCCCAACCCCGCTTTCACGCTGCTGCTACTCTGTTTATTATCTATGCATAGTCACTTTAACTCTACCCACATGTACATATTACCTCAATTACCTCAACTAACCGGTGCCCCCGCACATTGACTCTGTACCGGTACCCCCTGTATATAGCCTCCCTACTGTTATTTAATTTTACTGCTGCTCTTTCATTATTTTATTTTTTTTCCCTTAAAACTGCATTGTTGGTTAAGGGCTTGTAAGTAAGCATTTCACTGTAATGTCTGTTGTATTCAATTGGGTTGAGGTCGGGTGATTGTGGAGGCCAGGTCATCTGATACAGCACGCCATCACTCTCCTTCTTGGTCAAATAGCCCTTACACAGCCTGGAGGTGTGTTGGGTCATTGTCCTGTTGAAAAACAAATGATAGTCCCACTAAGCGCAAATCAGATGGGACGGCGTATCGCTGCAGAATGCTGTGGTAGCCATGCTGGTTAAGTGTGCCTTGAATTCTAAATAAATCACCAACAGTGTCACCAGCAAAGCACCCGCACACCATCACACCTCCTCCTCCATGCTTCACAGTGGAAACTACATATGCGGAGATCATCCGTTCACCTACTCTGCGTCTCACAAAGACACGTCAGTTGGAACCAAAAATCTCAAATTTGGACTCATCAGACCAAAGGACAGATTTCCACCAGTCTAATGTCCACTGCTCGTGTTTCTTGGCCCAAGCAAGTCTCTTCTTCTTATTGGTGTCCTTTAGTAGTGGTTTCTTTGCAGCAATTCGACCATGAAGGCCAGCTTCACGCAGTCTCCTCTGAACAGTTGATGTTGAGATGTGTCTGTTACTTGAACTCTGTGAAGCATTTATTTGGGCTGCAATCTGAGGTAAAGTTAACTCGATATGAACTTATCCTCTCCAGCAGAGGTAACTCTGGGTCTTCCTTTCCTGTGCCGGTCCTCATGAGAGCCAATTTCATCATAGCACTTGATGGTTTTTGCGACTGCACTTGAAGAAACTTTCAAAGTTCTTGAAATGTTCCAGATTGACTGACCTTCATGTCTTAAATTAATGATGGACTTTTCGTTTCTCTTTGCTTATTTGAGCTGTTCTTGCCATAATATGGACTTGGTATTTTACCAAATAGGGCTATCTTCTGTATACCACCCCTACCTTGTCACAACACAACTGATTGGCTCAAACGCATTAAGAAGGAAAGAAATTCCACAAATGAACTTTTAACAAGGCACACCTGTTAATTGAAATGCCAAGAGTGTGCAAAGCTGTCATCAAGGCAAAGGGTGGCTACTTTGAAGAATCTCAAATATAAAATATATTTTGATTTGTTTAACACTTTTTTGGTTACTACATGATTCCATATGTGTTATTTCATAGTTGTGATGTCTTCACTATTATTCTACAATGTAGAAAATAGTAAAAATAAAGAAAAACCCTTGAATGAGTAGGTGTGTCCAAACTTTTGACTGGTACTGTATATGTAATCGAAAATGTAATCTACGTTTTCCCCAAAAGTAATTCATCGTGTATATATTCCTTGTGTTATTATTTTTCTATATTTTTTCCATTCTTTCTACAATTTTTATTTATTTTCTCTCTGCTTTGTTGGGAAGGTCCCATAAGTAAGCATTTCACTGTTAGTCTACACCTGTTGTATACAAAGCGTGTGTCAAATACAATTGTATTTTATTTTACTGTGATAACGGTAGGTACTAGCTAGATAATTCATTCACCTCAGTCGAGAGGGGATGAAACATTAGCTAACGTAACATGTCAGTTACACTACTAGCTCAGCACTGGGAATAAACACTCGTTTCGGGGGTTTTCTTTCTGTTAAGTTAAACAGCAGTTACCTTGCTAGCTACATCAGTCAGCCAGTTTCTGCTCTGCTTGCTTTTCAAAACAAATCAAATTTTATTTACCACATGCGCCGAAAACAACAGGTGTAGACCTTACAGTGAAATGCTTACTAACAAGCCCTTAACCAACAATGCAGTTTAAAGAAAAAAGTGTTAATTATAAAATAGATAAGTAAAAAATAAAAAAATAAAAAAAATTAAAGAGCAGCAGTAAAATAAAATAACAGTAGGGAGGCTATATACAAGGAGTACCGGTACAGAGTCAATGTGCGGAGTCACCTGTTAGTCAAGGTAATTGGTCTTGACCCCCCCTCCGGTATTGATCTTGACCCTGACTCCGTTTTGCTTCGGTCTTGATCTTGAAACGGTCTCGCTTTAGGTGGTCTCGAACACAACACTGGTGTTTGTAGATCAACTGAGGTGAATGAACCTACAGCAGCCAAGGTGATAATGGCAGGGGTCATTTTTGCTTGTTTTTGCTGTTCTCCAATAGCATTTAAAATTATTTTTATTGTATAGAAATGCAGTAAATGCAAAAAATTCAACTTTCAAAAATATCCAGTCCTGGCTGTCCTGGCAGGCATCTACTTCTCCCACCTCCACATCTGGACCCTTCTGGGAGGGATAGGAGGAGATGATTACAGGTGGAGTGAAGAGTGGCAGCCCCTGACTCCAGTGGGGGAAGCTTTCAACTCCTGAAAAATATAGAAAAGGATAGCTTTCAGCTTCAAACATACTACATGTAAAGGCCTGTAAAATGTATTATGCCAATTACATTTCTCTGGAATACTTGCACATTCCTAACATTTCTTCTTATGGTTCTCCCACTTCTTTTTCACCCATGCAGGTGACAGCTGCACCTCCAGCTCACACTCCTTCACGTAGATCCTGAAAAGTCTGTACGGTATTTGTAGCGATGGGACAAGACTGTAACTACCAATTGGATATCACATAATTGGGGAGAAAAAGGGGTCAAAAGTACCCAAAAAAATAGAAAATGAAGAATCCATCAATTTTGTCTTTCTGCATTAGCCATCCATATGTTATGATTGGGAAAATGTGTTAATATTGTCTGTGTAGACTGCTCTGTGGCAGAATTGGTAGGTTTTGTACTTTTACAACAGTGAAATCTGCGCCACAAACATTTGTGAATGATCACCAGCAGTGGAAATAAAATAACATGGTAACAAACATTACTGGACTAGCAAACTGGTTGACTAACCTTTTCAGGAACTTCAGTATCCCTTGGCCTTGGGTATCACCAGCAGATTCTTTATCCTGTACCAAACACAATTATACAGTCTAAATTATTTACGTTAGCTGCTGGCTGCATGATTGTATCAACCTAGCTAGCTAATGTTAGCTAGCTAGCTAGGCTACTCTAAAGCTAACATGAGTTTTGTTAGCTAGCTATAGATTGGATCATTCTAGCTAGTTTTAGAGGATGACTAAACTGATTTTATTAACTGCTTTTATTAAACAAAAATACCTTGTTTTCCATTAATGTTTTGTTCTCTCATGAGGCAGGCAACAAGGCAGGCAGGAGAGGAAGGTTTCCTCTAGATAACACAACCACAAAGCCAGATTCCACAGACTGGAGAGGAGCATGACCGAAGAAAGAAACCAAGTGCAGTGTCAAACAATGAGGTGCTGGTGCAACCAAAAAAGTTGTTGAGAGGCATGGTTGATGAGGCTCTGTATTATTGATGTGCAGTTCGTGAACGATTCGTTATTTTTGAACGACTCCTTTTACCGACTCAAGAGTCATGATTTCTTTTTCTGAGTGACTCGTTCATTTTATTAGTTCGTTTGACCAGCTGGCTGCAATTAATTCTACAGCAGGATTCATACGCGCTCCTCCGGTAACGTGCTACGACCAACAACTGTCTGTCATATATGCGCGCAGGCAAAATAGTTAATGCATAAGAAGAAGTTTAGAACTGATTAATGAATGCAATTAATTGATTATTGAATGTTATGATGGAAACAGCTTTGTAGAACCAAAACATACACAGCTTCTGCTCAACAAACTTGAGAACAAATCATTTGGGGTGCTGCAGTTTGCGTACAATATTGTGCTTATCACCTTCACGGAAGTCAAGCAATGCACTCCGCCAAGAGTCATTCACAATCTAGTCCGATTGTGGCCACAACTAGACCTATTTTCAAATGTACCAATAAATAATCTTATTTGTATGCCTAGAAATTAATAAATGTACATTGTTTAAAGCATGCTTTTACAAGTCTCAGTCACAAATGACAGTTCCAATAAGCCCCTTATGTGAACAAGAGACTTGGAGAATCATGACTATTTTGAGTTTTCCCATCACTACTCTGTAGGCTGTAGGTACTCAGAACACTGTGACTGACAAGTGTATCCACCTGTCGCAGCGAGCGTATGGGTTAGAGCGTGAAATCCCAGGCACAGGGTTATATTCACTAGACAAAACAGAGGCAAACGGGCTGAAATTGGGGGAGGTACTATGTCAACTTGTCCAATAACAAACGTCTGCTTTCTTTTCCGTTGCAAAATGTTTTTCTATTACGTGAACTAATGAATATGTCTGGTAAACTCGTTGAAAGTGGTGTGGCGGCCCCACAGCTGATTGAAAAGTACTGGGGCAAATGCTTTCTCGCCACACCTTTTTTGGTGGCTCTGTTTAACATTATAATGTTCACAAAATTCTTATACACATTTCATCCGCTGTGTGTTTTAATATGTGGGGTGTCTTTGAATGGATGGGTGTTTTTAATTCACAGGATATCTTTTCATCTTTTGTTTTGTTTTTTATTAATTCACAGTATGGCTTCCCTCTCTGTGTTTCTTTCCAGTTTCCAGCACGTGTGACCCTCCCCCAAGCTCACAAAAAAAGTAATACAAAAATGTCCGCACGTTGTCCTTGGAGTACCACAGGGGTATGTTTCAAAACTGCTGTTTTTAAAAATTGCTCCATTGAAACCTGTTAATGCGTAGACGTTATCCTTTCATTCAAATGTGCTCGGTCAGCTGAAAATGGCTGGATATGACTGGCAGCTAAGAACCCAGGAGATGAAGACATAAAGAGAGTATTGAAAAATTATGTTTATTTAGACAGGGCTCATAACAGATTGTTTTTATACATTAATGGCATGTCACCTTTGGTTACATGTTTTCCTTGCTACCAGAATAAACTGTAGGCTGGGCCTGGCATGATGTTTCAATCATTTATGACAGGAGTGCTTTTTTAAGGCTTGTATTTCACAGGACTCATTGTTTTAATAGTGGTCTAAATCTGAAACTGTGACTAATCGTTGGAATGAATTGTTTGGCGTTTCAACTTGCTCAGCGGACACTAACACGCATTTTTATGCCAAAGACACAGCAGAATGGCTTTCCAAGCGGTGTTGAGTGTTCCTGAGGGGTCTAGTCTCAGTCCTGACTTAAATCTGCTTAACAAATCACAGACAATTTATTTTATTTTTTTATTTTTTTCACCTTTATTTAACCAGGTAAGCCAGTTGAGAACAAGTTCTCATTTACAACTGCGACCTGGCCAAGATAAAGCAAAGCAGTGCGATAAAAACAACACAGAGTTACATATGGGGTAAAAAACATAAAGTCAAAAATACAACAGAAAATATATATACAGTGTGTGCAAATGTAGCAAGTTATGGAGGTAAGGCAATAAATAGGCTATAGTGCAAAATAATTACAATAGTATTAACACTGGAATGCTAGATGTGCAAGAGATTATGTGCAAATAGAGATACTGGGGTGCAAAAGAGCAAAATAAATAACAATATAGGGATGAGGTAGTTGGGTGGGCTAATTTCAGATGGGCTGTGTACAGGTGCAGTGATCGGTAAGGTGCTCTGACAACTGATGCTTAAAGTTAGTGAGGGAGATAAGAGTCTCCAGCTTCAGAGATTTTTGCAATTCGTTCCAGTCATTGGCAGCAGAGAACTGGAAGGAATGGCGGCCAAAGGAGGTGTTGGCTTTGGGAATGACCAGTGAGATATACCTGCTGGAGCGCAGACTACGGGTGGGTGCTGCTATGGTGACCAATGAGCTAAGATAAGGCGGGGATTTGCTTAGCAGTGATTTATAGATGGCCTGGAGCCAGTGGGTTTGACGACGAACATGTAGTGAGGACCAGCCAACAAGAGTGTACAGGTCACAGTGGTGGGTAGCGTATGGGGCTTTGGAGACAAAACGGATGGCACTGTGATAGACTACATCCAATTTGCTGAGTAGAGTGTTGGAGGCTATTTTGTAAATGACATCGCCGAAGTCAAGGATCGGTAGGATAGTCAGTTTTACGAGGGCATGTTTGGCAGCATGAGTGAAGGAGGCTTTGTTGCGAAATAGGAAGCCGATTCTAGATTTAACTTTGGATTGGAGATTCTTTATGTGAGTCTGGAAGGAGAGTTTACAGTCTAACCAGACACCTAGGTATTTGTAGTTGTCCACATACTCTAGGTCAGACCCGTCAAGAGTGGTGATTCTAGTCGGGTGGGCGGGTGCCAGCAGCGTTCGATTGAAAAGCATGCATTTAGATTTACTAGTGTTTAAGAGCAGTTGGAGGCTACTGAAGGAGTGTTGTATGGCATTGAAGCTCGTTTGGAGGTTTGTTAACACAGTGTCCAATGAAGGGCCAGATGTATACAAAATGGTGTCGTCTGCGTAGAGGTGGATCTGAGAGTCACCAGCAGCAAGAGCGACATCATTGATATACACGGAGAAAAGTGTCGACATGGTTTGAATATTTCTGTCCATCAATGATTCCCAACCAAATTGAATGACCTTGAGCAATTTTGACAAAAACAATGGATATATGTTGCCCTAAGAATTGTGCAAAGTTGATAGAATATTATTCCAAATTATTCACAGCTGTAATGGCTGCCAAAGGTGCTTCCACCAAGTATTAACTCAGGCGGGTGGATTTATCCAATTATGATATTTCAGTTTTTTTTATTTTATTATTACTTTGTAAAATGTTATTTATCTTTCTTTCACTTCTAAAATGTGGAGTAGATTGTGTAGATCTGTAGGCAAAACATCTAATTGAATCCCTTTTTAGATTTAATTTTAAGGCAGCAAAATGTGAAAAAGGTTCAAGGGGGTGTAGACTTTCTATAGGCACTATAAGTGTTAGGTACATGTGGTCTGTTTCAGTTCCCCTGGCGACGCTCCATGCCCAGCCTGTGTTTGTTTTTCTCGGCCCATGTTATAATCACACCCTTACCATGATGACTCCCTGGCTGTGTGTGTGTGTGATTGTGTTTGTGTGTGCATGCGTCTCATCCCCCAATCACGTGGACGTGTTGTTCTGGACCGGACCATGCAGGATGGTGGGAAATAAGTGGGCTTTGCTTTGCTACACCCCTGTTTCACATGCAGAAGATATGGCCTTTCATTCACTTAAACAAAGAACAAATATACACACATTCAGCTGAAGAGTACGAGAACCACAGTCTTTTTATCCTCAGCAAAGTGACATGCCATTTACTATGAGAGGAACAGGTACCGCTGAGCCAAGGGAGGAAAGGGGAAGTGCATCGCAATCAAAACACCATTTAACAATGTTGATGGGTGATGGCCTAAGAGCCAATGGTTGTAGAGTCATTCATTTGTTACAATCCAGACAGAGAAACCTTCTGCAGACATATAGTCATTTGTATATCTACTGGAATGGTTCAAGAGGCCCTTACAACACAGCTGGCAGTGATTATCTAATAGTAGAAGTCGAGTAATTGTTGTAACAATAAAGCAGAATTACATGAAAGCCTTGGATTTGTCTGGCAGCGTGCCTGTGCGCTCCAAGAATAACAATCAGTGTTTTCTATATGAGATGGAAAAAGGAATCTATTCAAAGAAAATAATTCTACACTAGCGAGCAAAGGCTGAAGCCGCTGGTTGCAGGATGCTTAGAGCCATACAGAGGTAGAGTGTTTGTAGTCAACTGTGTGAGAAAAAAGATGGGGTTGTTTAGTGGTTGGGCTAGACTGTATTCACTCCCATGAACACACTAACACTTATCAATTGTTAAGACGTTTAATATCTTCCAGGTTGTTGTCACTGTTACACTACCTCTACAATACGTAAATTATTTCCCTAAGCCAAGGAGACTAAGTCCATTAAACTCTACAGCAAACCACTGGCTCCCTCTACTGTCAGAATCATTGAATATGGAAAAACCCCAGAATAAGTAGGATTTCTGCACATAACAAGAGTCAGTGCCGAACCAAAAACATCCTCTGGTTGTTTGGTCACTAAAAGTGAAATTTATAATATACAGTACAGTAAAACACACGCACAAGCACACAGTGGGACAATAATAAAAAAAATGTATGCCAAAGACACACCAGAATGGCTTTCCAATAGGTCCTGAGGGGTCTAGTCTCAGTCCGGACTTAAATCTGAAAAAAATCTGAGACAAGGTTTGAATATTGCTGTCCATCAATGATTTCCAACCACATTTTGACTAAGAGTTATGCAAAGTTGGTAGAATCTGATTCCAAATGATTCACAGCTGTAATGGCTGCCAAAGGTGCTTCCACCAAGTATTAACTCAGGGGTGTGGATTTATCCAATTATGATATTTCTTATCTAATTATGATATTTCTTATCCAATTATGATATTTCGGTTTATAAATAAATAAAAAAGTTACATGTTCTATAACTTTCTTTCACTTTTAAAATGTAGAGCAGGTTGTGTAGGTTTGTAGGAAAAAAATCTAATTGAATCCCTTTTTAGATTACATTTTATGTCAGCAAAATGTGGAAAAAAAGTGGTGTAGACTTTCTATAGGCACTATAAGTGTTAGGTATATGTGGTCTGTTTCAGTTCCCCTGGCGATGCTCCATGCCCTGCCTGTGTTTGCTTTTCTCGGTCCACGTCGTAATCACACCCTCGCTGTGCGTGTGTGTGTCCCATCCCCAAATCACATGTGGACGTGTTTCTCTGGACTGGACCATGCAGGATGGTAGGAAGTAAGTGGACTTTGCTTTGCTACACCCCTGTTTCACATGGAGAACATTTGGACGCCACAGGCAACAGAGGAGAGGTTACACGTTAGACCCAAATCAAGGAGCCAAATATGACAAGAAACTGAACTGCTGACATCTGTCATCCAATCACAGTGGAAGTAAAAACATTAGTTTGTAGCCCAAACGGTTCGATACAAACAGAAGTTGGCACATCGACGGTACCGACTTAAGATGAGTCCCTTGGGGCAAAACGGAGACCATCATCGTGTTCGTGAGAGTCTCATCTTTCCATAGAGTGGTCATATTAGTTTGTACGCCAAACAATGTGGACGCCGCTAGAGACGTTTTCGTGAGAAGACCGATTTTTCGGTATCTCATGGTCTGACAAACACCGCTGTAGCTCGGCCACCTTCCACCGCAGATGCGGAAGGCAGTCAAAGGCGGATGTGGTGGATTGAGACGTAGCCTATGCAAATAAACAGATATCTCTAACTTAAACTGACGGATTTTGATGGGGATTTTTAAAATTATGTTATTTAGATTGATGCACCGGTGCGTCAATATATTCTAAGAGGATGGCACAGGTGACGTTCAAATGAGTCATGACAGATCCTGGAAACCATATTCCTTTCATTTCATTATTTTAATCTCTCATTGTTTATAGCTAGAAGTTTGATGTGGCAACGAGGTGTCTTTCATTTCACTAGAACAGAAACAGAAACCTAGACACGGGACATATAAAGACCTGCGTCAATATACTCTAAGAGGATTGTACAGGTGACGTTCAAATGACAGTCATGACAGATCCTGGAAATCATATTCCTTTCATTTCATTATTTTAATCTCTCCCCAGGGCAACTGAACTGATTCCAGCGGCTGACCCAAAACATCGCCGGCGGAGGAGAGGCACTCGGAGCGGCCTGCTGGTCCGACTTAGGAGGCGCGCACACCACCCACCGCTTCCAAGTATTCTACTCGCTAATGTTCAATCTTTAGTTAACAAAGTCGACGAACTACGGGCAAGGATTTCTTTCCAGAGAGACATCAAGGACTGTAACATACTCTGTTTCACGGAAACATGGCTCTCTTGGGATATTCTGTCGAAATCGGTCCAGCCAGATGGGTTCTCAGTTCATCGCGCAGACAGGAATAAATATCTCTCCGGGAAGCAGAAGGGCGGAGATGTGTGTTTCATGATTAACGACTCATGGGGGGATTAACGACCCACGGGGGGCCATTATGAAAAATTTATGCACTCACTAATTGTAAGTCGCTCTGGATAAGAGCGTCTGCTAAATGACTAAAATGTAAAAAAATTAAAAAATGGTGTAATTGTAGTAAAATAGAGGAACTCGAGTTCTGTTCACCCGACCTAGAATTTCTCACAATCAAATGCCGACCCTATTATAACAATAATAATAATAATATGGCATTTAGCAGATGCTTTTATCCAAAGCGACTTACAGTCATGCGTGCATACATTTTTGTGTATGGGTAGTCCCGGGGATCGAACCCACTACCCTGGCGTTACAAGGGCCGTGCTCTACCAGCTGAGCTACAGAGGACCACATCTCCCAAGAGGACCATTATCTCCCAAGAGAATTATCTTCGGTTATAGTCACGGCCGTGTATATCCCCCCTCAAGCCGATACCACGACGGCCCTCAAAGAACTTCACTGGACCTTATGCAAACTGGAAACCACATATCCCGAGGCTGCATCTATTGTAGCCGGGGATTTTAACAAAGCAAATTTGAGGACTAGGCTGCCGAAGTTCTATCAACATATCATTTACATTTACATTTACGTCATTTAGCAGACGCTCTTATCCAGAGCGACTTACAAATTAGTGCATTCACCTTATGATAGCCAGTGGGACAACCACTTTACAATTGTTTATTTTTTTTTTGCGTATATTTTTAATTTTCATTTGTTTTATATATACACTGCTCAAAAAAATAAAGGGAACACTTAAACAACACAATGTAACTCCAAGTCAATCACACTTCTGTGAAATCAAACTGTCCACTTAGGAAGCAACACTGATTGACAATACATTTCACATGCTGTTGTGCAAATGGAATAGACAACAGGTGGAAATTATAGGCAATTAGCAAGACACCCCCAATAAAGGACTGGTTTTGCAGGTGGTGACCACAGACCACTTCTCAGTTCCTATGCTTACTGGCTGATGTTTTGGTCACTTTTGAATGCTGGCAGTGCTTTCACTCTAGTGGTAGCATGAGACGGCGTCTACAACCCACACAAGTGGCTCAGGTAGTGCAGCTCATCCAGGATGGCACATCAATGCGAGCTGTGGCAAGAAGGTTTGCTGTGTCTGTCAGCGTAGTGTCCAGAGCATGGAGGCGCTACCAGGAGACAGGCCAGTACATCAGGAGATGTGGAGGAGGCCGTAGGAGGGCAACAACCCAGCAGCAGGACTGCTACCTCTGCCTTTGTGCAAGAAGGAGCAGGAGGAGCACTGCCAGAGCCCTGCAAAATGACCTCCAGCAGGCCACAAATGTGCATGTGTCTGCTCAAACGGTCAGAAACAGACTCCATGAGGGTGGTAAGAGGGCCCGACGTCCACAGGTGGGGGTTGTGCTTACAGCCCAACACCGTGCAGGACGTTTGGCATTTGCCAGAGAACACCAAGATTGGCAAATTCGCCACTGGCGCCCTGTGCTCTTCACAGATTAAAGCAGGTTCACACTGAGCACATGTGACAGACGTGACAGAGTCTGGAGACACCGTGGAGAACGTTCTGCTGCCTGCAACATCCTCCAGCATGACCGGTTTGGCGGTGGGTCAGTCATGGTGTGGGGTGGCATTTATTTGGGGGGCTGCACAGCCCTCCATGTGCTCGCCAGAGGTAGCCTGACTGCCATTAGGTACCGAGATGAGATCCTCAGATCCCTTGTGAGACCATATGCTGGTGCGGTTGGCCCTGGGTTCCTCCACGTTGCACCACAGACTGTCCAGGAGTTGGCGGATGCTTTAGTCCAGGTCTGGGAGGAGATCCCTCAGGAGACCATCCGCCACCTCATCAAGAGCATGCCCAGGCGTTGTAGGGAGGTCATACAGGCACGTGGAGGCCACACACACTACTGAGCCTCATTTTGACTTGTTTTAAGGACATTACATAAAAGTTGGATAAGCCTGTAGTGTGGTTTTCCACTTTAATTTTGAGGGTGACTCCAAATCCAGACCTCCATGGGTTGATAAATTAGATTTCTATTGATAATTTTTGTGTGATTTTGTTGTCAGAACATTCAACTATGTAAAGAAAAAAGTATTTAATAAGATTATTTCATTCATTCAGATCTAGGATGTGTTAATTCAGTGTTCCCTTAATTTTTTTGAGCAGTGTATATTGTTGTTGTTTTTTTCTTTTTGTTTATTTATTTTTATATCTATATTTTTTTAATTATTATTATTATTATTATTAGTATTATTATTATTATTATTATTATTATTATTATTATTATTTGTTTATTTATATTTTTGTGGGGGGTGGGGTGGGGTGGGGTGGGGGGGGTAGAATGATTACTTTTATACTATCCCAGGTATTCCTTAAAGAGGTAGGGTTTCAAGTGTCTCCGGAAGGTGGTCAGTGACTCCGCTGTCCTGGCGTTGTGAGGGAGCTTGTTCCACCATTGGGGTGCCAGAGCAGCGAACAGTTTTGACTGGGCTGAGCGGGAACTGTGCTTCCGCAGAGGTAGGGGGACCAGCAGGCCAGAGGTGGAAGAACGCAATGCCCTCGTTTGGGTGTAGGGACTGATCAGAGCCTGAAGGTAAGGAGGTGCCGTTCCCCTCACAGCTCCGTAGGCAAGCACCATGGTCTTGTAGCAGATGCAAGCTTCAACTGGAAGCCAGTGGAGTGTGCGGAGGAGCGGGGTGACATGAGAGATCTTGGGAAGGCTGAACACCAGACGGGCTGCAGCGTTCTGGATGAGTTGTAGGGGTTTAATGGCACAGGCAGGGAGCCCAGCCAACAGCGAGTTGCAGTAATCCAGACGGGAGATGACAAGTGCCTGGATTAGGACCTGTGCCGCTTCCTGTGTAAGGTAGGGTCGTACTCTGCAAATGTTGTAAAGCATGAACCTACAGGATCGGGTCACAGCTTTGATGTTAGCGGAGAACGACAGGGTGTTGTCCAGGGTCACGCCAAGGTTCTTTGCACTCTGGGAGGAGGACACAACAGAGTTGTCAACCGTGATGGCGAGATTATGGAGCGGGCAGTCCTTCCCCGGGAGGAAGAGCAGCTCCGTCTTGCCGAGGTTCAGCTTGAGGTGGTGATCCGACATCCACACTGATATGTCTGCCAGACATGCAGAGATGCGATTCGCCACCTGGTTATCAGAAGGGGGAAAGGAGAAGATGAATTGTGTGTCGTCTGCGTAGCAATGATAGGAGAGACCATGTGAGGATATGACAGAGCCAAGTGACTTGGTGTATAGAGAGAATAGGAGAGGGCCTAGAACTGAGCCCTGGGGGACACCAGTGGTGAGAGCACGTGGTGCGGAGACAGATTCTCGCCACGCCACCTGGTAGGAGCGACCTGTCAGGTAGGACGCAATCCAAGACTGAGCCGCGCCGGAGATGCCCAACTCGGAGAGGGTGGAGAGGAGGATCTGATGGTTCACAGTATTAAAGGCAGCGGATAGGTCTAGAAGGATGAGAGCAGAGGAGAGAGAGTTCGCTTTAGCAGTGCGGAGAGCCTCCGTGACACAGAGAAGAGCAGTCTCAGTTGAATGACCAGTCTTGAAACCTGACTGGTTTGGATCAAGAAGGTAATTCTGAGAGAGATAGCAGGAGAGTTGGCTATAGACGGCACTCTCAAGAGTTTTGGAGAGAAAAGAAAGAAGGGATACTGGTCTGTAATTGTTGACATCGGAGGGATCGAGTGTAGGTTTTTTGAGGAGGGGTGCAACTCTCGCTTTCTTGAAGATGGAAGGGACATAGCCAGCGGACAAGGATGAGTTGATGAGCGAGGTGAGGTAAGGGAGAAGGTCTCCGGAAATGGTCTGGAGAAGAGAGGAGGTTAGTGTCTGGTCTATTAGCGATGTTACCAAACAGACTAGTTCTGTCTCTTACCTCTAGTTAGCGTCTGGTCTATTAGTGATGTTACCAACAGACTAGTTCTGTCTCTTGCCTCTAGTTAGTGTCTGGTCTATTAGCGATGTTACCAACAGACTAGTTTTGTCTCTTGCCTCTAGTTAGCGTCTGGTCTATTAGCGATGTTACCAACAGACGATATCGACTGACTATATCGACTGGTGTACTCGCGCTGTTAAAATCCTCGACCATTGCTATTCAAACTTCCGAGATGGTTATAAGGCCCTCCCCCGCCCTCCTTTCGGCAAATCTGACCACGACTCCATTTTGCTTCTCCCTTCCTATAGGCAGAAACTCAAACAGGAAGTACCCGGGCTAAGGACTATTCAACGCTGGTCTGACCAATCGGAATCCACGCTTAAAGATTGTTTTGATCACGCGGACTGGGATATGTTCAAAGGTAGCTTCCGAAAATAATTTAGACATATACACTGAAACGGTGATGGAGTTTATCAGGAAGTGTACAGGTGATGTTGTGCCCACTGTGACTATTAAAACCTACCCTAACCAGAAACCGTGGATAGACGGCAGCATTCATGCAAATCTGAAAGCGTGAACCACCGCATTCAACCATGGCAAGGTGACTGGGAATTTGGCAGAATACAAACAGTGTAGCTACTCACTCCGCAAGGCAATTAAACTGGCAAAACATCAGTATAGAGACAAAGTGGAGTCGCAATTCAACGGCTCAGACACGAGACATACAGTGGGGGAAAAAAGTATTTAGTCAGCCACCAATTGTGCAAGTTCTCCCACTTAAAAAGATGAGAGAGGCCTGTAATTTTCATCATAGGTACACGACTCTGCAGGTCATTCACTAGGTCCCCCCGTGTGGTTCTGGGATTTTTGCTCACCGTTCTTGTGATCATTTTGACCACACGGGGTGAGATCTTGCGTGGAGCCCCAGATCGAGGGAGATTATCAGTGGTCTTGTATGTCTTCCATTTCCTAATAATTGCTCCCACAGTTGATTTCTTCAAACCAAGCTGCTTACCTATTGCAGATTCAGTCTTCCCAGCCTGGTGCAGGTCTACAATTTTGTTTCTGGTGTCCTTTGACAGCTCTTTGGTCTTGGCCATAGTGGAGTTTGGAGTGTGACTGTTTGAGGTTGTGGACAGGTGTCTTTTATACTGATAACAAGTTCAAACAGGTGCCATTAATACAGGTAACGAGTGGAGGACAGAGGAGCCTCTTAAAGAAGAAGTTACAGGTCTGTGAGAGCCAGAAATCTTGCTTGTTTGTAGGTGACCAAATACTTATTTTCCACCATAATTTGCAAATAAATTCATAAAAAATCCTACAATGTGATTTTCTGGATTTTTATTTCTCAATTTGTCTGTCATAGTTGACGTGTACCTATGATGAAAATTACAGGCCTCTCTCATCTTTTTAAGTGGGAGAACTTGCACAATTGGTGGCTGACTAAATACTTTTTTTCCCCACTGTATGTGGTAGTGTCTACAGACAATCACGGACTACAAAAAGAAAACCAGCCACGTCGCCGACACCGACGTCTCGCTTCCAGACAAGCTAAACACCTTCTTCGCCCACTTTGAGGATAACACAGTGCCACTGACGAGGCCCACTACCAAGGACTGTGGCCTCTCCTTCTCCATGGCCGACGTGATTTAAGACATTTAAGCATGTTAACCCCCGCAAGACTGCCGGCCCAGACGGCATCCCTAGCAGCGTCCTCAGAGCATGCGCAGACCAGCTGGCTGGTTTGTTCATGGACATATTCAATCTCTCCCTTTCCCAGTCTGCTGTTCCCACATGCTTCAAGATGGCCAAAATTGTTCCTGTACCCAAGAAAGCAAAGATAACTGAACTAAATGACTATCGCCCTGTAGCACTCACCTCTGTCATCATGAAGTGCTTTGAGAGACTAGTTAAGGATCATATCACCTCTACCTTACCTGTCACCCTAGATCCACAGATGATGCAATTGCCATCACACTGCACACTGCCCTATCCCATCTGGACAAGAGGAATACATATGTAAGAATGCTGTTCATTGACTATAGCTCAGCATTCAACACCATAGTACCCTCCAAGCTCATCATTAAGCTTGAGGCCCTGGGTCTGAACCCGGCCCTGTGCAACTGGGTCCTGGACTTCCTGACGGGCCGCACCCAGGTGGTGAAGGTAGGAAACAGCATCTCCACTTCGCTGATCCTCAACACTGGGGCCCCACAAGGGTGCGTGCTCAGCCCCCTCCTGTACTCCCTGTTCACCCATGACTGCGTGGCCAAGCACACCTCCAACTCAATCATCAAGTTTGCAGACGACACAACAGTAGTAGGCTTGATTACCAACAATGACGAGACCGCCTACAGGGAGGTGAGGGCTCTGGGAGTGTGGTGCCAGGAAAATAACCTCTCACTCAACATCAACAAAACAAAGGAGATGATCGTGGACTTCAGGAAACAGCAGAGGGTGCACCCCCCAATCCACATCGACGGGACCGCAGTGGAGAAGGTGGAAAGCTTCAAGTTCCTTCGCGTACACATCACCGACAAACTGAAATGGTCCACCCACGCAGACAGTGTGGTGAAGAAGGCGCAACAGAGCCTCTTCAACCTCAGGAGGCTGAAGAAATTGGGCTTATCACCTAAAACCCTCACAAACTTTTACAGATGCACAATTGAGAGCATCCTGTCGGGCTGTATCACCGCCTGGTACGGCAACTGCACCACCCACAACCGCAGGGCTCTCCAGAGGGTGGTGCGGTCTGCCGAACGCATTACCGGGAGCAAACTACCCGCCCTCCAAGACACATACAGCACCCGATGTCACAGGAAGGCCAAAAAGATCATCAAGGACATCAACCACCCGAGCCACTGCCTGTTCACCCCGCTATCATCCAGAAGGCGAGGTCAGTACAGGTGCATCAAAGCTGGGACCAAGAGAATGAAAAACAGCTTCTATCTCAAGGCCATTAGACTGTTAAATAGCCATCACTAGCACATTAGAGGCTGCTGCTGCCTATATACTGTATTCTATTCTATAATATTCTTCTGTATCTTAGTCCATGCCACTCTGTCATTGCTTGTCCATATATGTATATATTCTTAAATCCCATTCCTTACTTTTTTTGTGTGTATTGGGTATATGTTGTGAAATTGTTAGATATTACTGCACTGTCGGAGCTAGAAGCACAAGCATTTCGCTACACCCGCTATAACATCTGCTAAACACGTGTTTGTGACAAATAAAACTTGATTTGATTTGTATGTTTTTAGAAAATGTTACAAATTAATTAAAAATGAAAAGCTGAAATGTCTTGAGTCAGGTAAAATCATCATCAGGAATCTGGAGGCAAGGGCCGGCAGGGCCCCAGAGACGAGGTCAGGTGGTCCCCACATGCTCCACCATGGAAGTCATCGCTTTCAGCAGTGGTGAAAGAGTCACCAGCCTCAGCCGCAGCCAGTGAGCTGCCAACGACAGTTGTGGCCGGCATGCCACATTCCTCCGCCACAGTAGGCGAGCCACCTGCTTCAGCCGTGGCCTGCCTCCGGCAGGGAAAACTGACTCTGGACCTGACAGGGAAACTGACTGGACCTGACAGGGAAAACGACTCTGAACCTGACAGGGAGAATGACTCTGGAACTGCCAGGGAAACTGACACTGGACTTGGAGAATAGTAGAGCTCTGGGCCTACTAGAAAAACTGGTACCTTTGAGCCTAGCGGGGCAGGAGCCTGATGACCCACCTGGGCTAGGGACTGAGGGCCGACAAATGCTGGAGACAACAGACCTAGTGCAGCTGGAGACCAATGACCAAGTGCTAGGGACTGAGGGTAGACTAGGGCTGAGGACTGAGAACCTAGCACATGTAACTTGTGGCTTAGCAGGGCAGGAGGCTCTACGCCTGGTGAGCTAAGGAGCTGTGGGCTGACTATGTCTGGAGACTGCGTGCCTAGTACAGCGAACTTGGGGACTAGTAAGGCAGGAGGCTCTAAACCTGCTGGGATAGGCAACTGCCTAACAACTAACGCAGGGGGCTGCGATCTGAACAGGGCAGGAGACTGCAGACCTGCAGACAGGGCAGCTAACTTATGGCCTAGCATGGCAGGGGGCTCAAAGCCTGGCGGGCTAGGACGCTGCGTACCCAATAAGGAGAGGGTCTGCGGTGTCCAGATGTGCATTACCAAGCGCTCTGATTGGTTGGGAATGGCAGGGCTATGATGGGTGAGGGATAACTTAGGTAGGCTGAGAAGCCAAACTAATGGGACTTAAGGAAAACTAAAGGGACTGTGAGAGGAAGTTAGGCATTTTTGCAGGTATTCAACCCCTTTGTTATGGCAAGCCTAAATAAGTTCAGGAGTAAAAATGTGCTTAACAAGTCACATAATATGTTACATGGACTCACTCTGTGTGCAATAATAGTGTTTAACATGATTTTTGAATGATTACTTCATCTCTGTACCCAACACATACAATTATCTGTAAGGTCCCTCAGTTGAGCAGTACATTTCAAACACAGATTCAACCACAATGAGTTTTCCAATGCCTCGCAAAGAAGGCCACCTATTGGTAGATGGTTAAAAATAAAATAAAACTATAATTGAATATCCCTTTGAGCATGGTGAAGTTATTAATTACACTTTGGATGGTGCATCAATACATCCAGTCACTACAAAGATACAGGCGTCCTTCCTAACTCAGTTGCCGGAGAGGAAGGAAACCGCTCAGGGATTTCACCATGCGTTACAGAGTTTAATAGCTGTGATCTGAGAAAACTGAGGATGGATCAACAACATTGTAGTTACTCCACAATACTAACCTAATTGACAGAGTGAAAAGAAGGAAGCCTGTACAGAATAAAACATATTCCAAAACATGCATCCTGTTTGCAACAAGGCACTAGAGTAATATGGCAAACAATGTGGCAAAGCAATTGATTTGATTAGGATATATTTTAGTCCTCGTTCTGACTAATCTTCCAAGAGTCCTTAAACATTAAAATACAATTTATAATACAATGACATTTTCACTGTTACAAACAACAGACATTATACACTGACATATTGACCAGATAAATACTCTAACAGTCTAAAAAGATTGATTCCTTCATCTACCATAGTAATGCACAACCTTCCTAATAACACATAGATAGTGGACAATCTATTCCTAGTATTGACTGAACGTCTGTCTCTGTAACGTCGAAGCAGGGAGTCAGGAAGCAGGTGCAGTTAGTGAGTTTAATATTAACGAACATAGAACGATACAAAACAAGAGAACAAAGACAAGGAAACATAACCAATACTGCCTGATAACTGATAACAAAGAGTGCTATATAAATGGTAAGTAATCAGGGAGTAATGAAGTCCAGGTGTGACTGATGATGAGACGCAGGTGTGTGTAAAGATGGGTTGCCAGAACCGGTGGTTAGTAGACCGGCGACATCGAGCGCCGAAGAGGGGCAGTGGGAGTAGACGTGACAGTCTCTTACCAACTGAATACTGGTGTGAATGGAGTTTGGCCGTTTTCAATGGTGTACATTGTGAAATAAAATAAACATGTTTTTTTCAATTATCTTGTTGATTGACCACCACCCAAGAGCATTATGCATGACTACAACAGAATAATCATATCTCCACCTTAAAACATTTCCCCAGACCACAGAACAGTAGTTCACCTGACTCCCAATTTTAAACATATATTAGTTATTTGAGATGACCATGATAAGCAGTTGTCTAGCTGCACCCCTAGTAGTTTGGTTTCTGCTACTTCCTCAATTTGTACTTCCCCATACTTAATTGCATCCCATGCTGTGTTGGCCTTTTCCTGGTGGAATAGACTAACATAACCTTGGTTTTCTTGGCGTTCAAAACAAGTTTGTTCCGGCAAACACATTTCCTGATATTTCCCAGATCTACTTGTAGAGTTTGCTGTACCTGTTGAACCGATTGTCTTGCTGTATAAATTGTAGTATCATCTGCAAATATAGTAGCTTGAGTTTCAGATAAGGCATAAGGAAGGTCATTGGTATATATTAAGTAAAGAAGTAGCCCAAGGCAGCTGCCCTGCGGTATTACACAGTTTAAAGCATGAGGGGAAGAAAACGACCCATTGATATAGGTGGAATGTTTCCTGTCAGTTAGATATGACTGTACCCAATTCAATGCTGCCTCCTTAAACCCATAATGCAATAATCGTTGATACCGCTTGGCCAACTTGGCTTTGGTTTGTTTTGTTGTATTTGTTCTCCAAAACAGCGCTTGAATCCTCTGAAACCTGCGACATGTTTCTTTGAGCTCGTAAGTATCTCTCGTAAATTATTTGTTCAAGCTCTTCAATGGATTCTGAAGCATCCAGCGTTTTTGCAGGCAGGGTAAAATAAAATTAACAAAACTGTTTCTTTCCGGACCTATACAGGCCGTCGGTAGATACACCCAATACAAAAATTTAATTAAACAATTGTGTACTCACTCCTGCCTATTATATTGAACTATTTGCCGCAAACAATTAACTGATTCTCTGAAAACTTTCGCTCTCCTAATCGTCAGGAGGAGGAGAACAATTAACTTTTTGTCCTGAATACAAAGTGTTTTGTTTGGGGCAAATGCAATACAACACATTACTGAGTACCAATCTCCATATTTTCAAGCATAGTGGTGGCTGCATCATGTTATGGGTATGCTTGTAATCGTTAAGGACTGGTGAGTTTTTCAGGATAAAAAAGAAACGTAATGGAGCTAAGCACAGGCAAAATCCTATTGGAAAACCTGGTTCAGTCTGCTTTCCACAAGCCACTGGGAGATTAATTCACCTTTCAGCAGGACAATAACCTAAAACCCAAGGCCAAATATACATGAGTTGCTTACCAAGAAGACAGTGAATGTTCCTGAGTGGCCGAGTTACAGTTTTGAGTTAAATCTGTTTCAAAATCTATGGCAAGACCTGAAAATGGTTGTCTAGCAATGATCAACAACCAATTTGACAGAGCTAAAAGAATTTTGAAAAGAATAATGGGCAAATGTTGCACAATCCAGGTGTGGAAAGCTCTTACAGACTTACCCAGAAAGACTCACAGCTACAATCGCTGCCAAAGGTGATTCTATCATGTATTGACTCAGGGGGTTGAATACTTATCTAATCAAGATATATTAGTGTTTTATTTTTCATGATTTATTTGACAAATGTTTGACTTTTTCTTCCACTTTGACATTACAGAGTATTTGTGTAAATCATAGTATTTAAAAAAAAAGATTAAATCCATTTTAATCCCACTTTGTAACACAACAAAATGTGGAAAACGTTAACGGGTGTAAATACTTTCTGAAGGCACTGTATTTCAAGAAATGCATCATAAGCAGTTATTGATGCTTTTGATACTGGTAAAGTGTACCTAAAAATGCAGGAAGTAATGGTACAAGAGTGGGGTTGGGAATTATGCTAACATGAGATTTTAATGTTCCTGAAAAACACCTTTAATGCAGGGAGGAATGGTTCCAGCTGTGCTTCCTTAGAATACACCAGACAAAGGGAGGAAGAAAGGAACACATCTGCTCTGCATGACACCAGTTGCAGAACTACACAAGGTGAGACATTAAAGATTTGTCTCACAATATATATTGTTGAAACACTTTATAACGTAGCTTCCACAATATCATATAAAATAATTATATTCATTTGACATAGGTGACACTTCGACAGCACACAAAATCCCAAGCTGTTTGTTAAAGATGATTGTGAATGACCTACAACCATTGTCCATGGTATCTGCGCTGTTATGAGGGCCATTGAGCCCACACCTAAAATGTCACGAGTGATATCCAAAGACGTACGCTTAGAACTTCTTCAAATGTATAAAGAAACTAAAGAGATGGTGTAAAAAGCATTGGCTTCATCAGATGACATTTCGTTGACATCAGAATTGTGGGTTTCAAGAGCTGAAGTATCTTTTGTGACCTGTCACAATCTAGGCAAAGACTGGCATCTGAAGTCCCATGTGTTGGAAACAGCCAATTTACCTGATGAACATACGCCAAAAAACATAGTGGACCAGTTGCTGAAGACAGCAAAAGCAAGGGGCATTAAAGACAAAATCCATACCGTTGTCATGGAAGGAGGAACAACCATGAAGGACGAAGTCGCAAAATCAGGATGGACACACATCTCTTGCCTTGCTTATACTTTGGACTTGGTGTTCAAAGACGTCCTAGAAAAATATCCTGGACTTAAAACTCTGCTGAAAAAGTCCCAGAATGTTGTAAGGTTCTTCCACTGTGACATCGAAACAGAACAGAAACTCAAGGAGAACCAACTGAAGCTAAAGTTGCCTGAATGTGGACTGATCCAGTCTGTTGGTAACAGTTGGCTCTCTTCACTCAGAATGCTGGAGTGATTTGTTGAGCAGCACCAGGCCATTACAGATGTGCTCCTTCAGAGGCTTGAATACAATCTATGGCTTACAGACGAAGACATGAAGACAATCAACGATGTCATAGCTGCACTTCAGCCTTTCAAAAAGACAACAAGAGAAATGCCAAGTGCGGGATATGAATCCATATCATTTATCATTCCACTTATGACCAGATGTCAGAGAAACATCGAAGAGTTGGCACGAAACGGTAACGAGGTAGCAGTGAGTCTAGCCAAAATGTGTGAATGGCATTTTTGCAATGTCAAGTACAACCGCTGGCTTACAGTTAGCACAGTCCTGGACCCAAGATTCAAGAAGCTCCTACTCTCTGATGATAACAATGTCCAGTCATCCAGAGGACAAATCCTCAAAGCTATGGATGACATCAGCACAAGTGCAGTGTCTGCTCCAATTGGTTCTGGCAGACAATCACACTTTGATTGTGACTTTATGAGGTATGTCAAAGAGAGACCCATCACAATGTTTCAGAGCCCCCTGAAATGGTGGAGGGTCAACAAAGACTTTGTGGATCTAAGAAGGATTGCACGTAAATACCTTGGCATTGTTTGCACAGCAATACCACTGGAGAGAGTTTTTGCCAAAGAAGAGAACGATGTCTTCTGTAACAGGCGAAGCTGCTTAGAGACGGAAAATGTCAATATGGTACTATTTCTAAACAGTAACTGTTCTACAACGTTGTAGCAACCCACTGGGCAAAAACTCAATGTGATGACGTTGCATCAAAGTGGAAAACTGATTGGATTTGCAAAAAGTAATCAACATAAGGGCATTTTATCTTTTTTCACCCAACTTTTAACCTAAATCCAATGAAATTGTTTGTTGATTTCACATTGAATTCACTTTAGTTGACAACTCAACCAAATGTAAATCAAAACTAGACTTTGAACTGACGTCTGTGCTCAGTTGGAACACACCAATGACAAAAGTACTCTTTCAATTATAAAGCAACCTGAGATGATATATATAAAATACTGTACAAATATGTGATGATATGTAATAATAATAATAAGCCATTTAGCAGACACTTTTATCCAAAGCGACTTACAGTCATGCGTGCATACATTTTTTTGTGTATGGGTGGTCCCGGGGAACGAACCCACTGTAGCTCAGCTGCTCTACCAGCTGAGCTACAGAGGACCACATGTAATATAAACTACAAAGTAAACATAACTGTCAATTACCTAACACAGAATTTGAATTAAAACATTACAACATAAACATTAGAACCTGATCAAACTTTAATCAAAAGATAAAAACGATAACACTGAAAACACAGATTACGACTGCCACCTGGTGGAAAAGATAACACTGAAAACACAGATTACGACTGCCACCTGGTGGAAAAGATAACACTTTTTTTGTGCAACGTGCAAGATACATTTTTTTTCAACATGATACTGGATGAGAACAAAATGATACACAAAATAACTAAACCAGATTTTCTTAGGATGAGACAAGAGGTAGATGTTTAACGCAGCCATTCATGTATTCTGCAGGCTTGGCAAAGTGGCCCTCCTGCCCACTAAACAGATACAGACAAAAGCACAGACACAAAATGTCATACTCATCTTTCCATGTCAAATAGGCTTCCTTTCTACGCCTTTGGCAGTGATGTACTGGTAAAAAAAAAAAGGTGGGTAAACACTGATCGCCGATGGCGGCAAGTAAAGTAACGCTCCCTTAACTTTCAATGCATTTATCCGCAAAAGGTGGGTAAACGCTTGCGCGAAATAAAAAAGGTGTGTAAGAGTGTTTACACTACACTACACCAATGACCTTTAGTACTTAAGAGAGAACTACTCTTTTCAGTTTTACCTTGAGCTTCCTGCATTGAAAATCGAATTGTTACCTTTGAGTTGAGTAAATATTGAGTCAAAAATAATTATGTCATATAGTCATATTGTTTGTACCAAGAATAAATATGAAGTGATGTTTTTTTACATTTATCAAATATACTGTCTGCTAAGCAATATGAAAATGTGTACATTTTTACATATTCATCAATAAATGTACATTTTACATTTATCTCAATGCATTCCTCTGTCTTTATTCCAGTATAGGACAGTTGAAAGGTCTGTTTTAACTGATTTAACTAAATGTCAACTATAGGTTGAATATCCACAATCCGCAAGTCTTGTCAACCAGTAGAATAAATACATTTTGCACAGGACAAGAATCAAGAGCAACACATATCTAATGGTGTCTAGATGGGCAAGTCTTACCTTGTAGCAGGTTACCCTGGGGGGCCTGAGTTGGTAGGTTGGGCTAGAGTGGTGTTGCCTGGAGTAGGTTTCATGCTGGTGTCTAATCTGATCGTTGATGTTCTCTATGCTGGGTACTGGAGAGAGGGCTAGCCTGCTGCAGGCAGACCTTGAGTGGTCAGCTCTGTTCTTTTGAGGGAAGTAAAGACAAACATCATAAAGAAATAGACTTTGATAGATTTGTGTATAGATAGATAGTCATTTGTTACATCTACCACAGTAAGCTAGTGTCTGTCAGGCTTGACCTCAGTGGCACCAACCTTTGAGAGATCCGTGTCAGTGTAGTAGACTCTGCGTATCATCTGCAATTTTGGGCTGAAGATTGAAAAAAGAAAAAAATAGCAATCAAACAAGTAAACAGGAATAAAAGCAATTTGGGGTCAAAGTTAACTAGTTAAAAATGCACATCATCTCATGAGGTGAAGGGGCATCTTACTGGCTGAAACTGCAGTCTGCTCCATATGGACAGAAGCCAATCAGGTACTTGGGACACATTATCGACCCTGGGATATGGGGATGCCTGCACTTAAGGCCTATATAGAGCATGACATCTCAGAGGAAGCATTTCACAAAACTAAAGCCATTGGACGTGTACAGTAACTCTGTGCCAGCATCTACTTCACTACTGTGTTAACACAATGTGTTATTACTACATTAATCATGTCATAGCATATGTTCCCAATTTATGAAGAACAATTCAATGTTTCCTTGTACAACCATCCTATTCAACTTTAGTCCAGTCCCACTGAAAACTACATCCCCCAGCAGGTAAAGTGAAGCTTCCATCCTCACCACGGATGCAAAATCCACTGTTGTAGAATGGGCACACTTGAAGACCTCTGGGGGTGCTCCAATGAACAGGGTACTCCAGGGGGTATTCCTAGGATTGAATGGACAAAGACACAAAAGATCACTACTTTCACTAGTCAACGTCCATACTCTAATTGCCCCACACTGTAACGGAAAACTATAATTTATATGGTAATTTGGGTTATTATCAACAGTAAAATAACGTCAAACGTTTTACTGCAGCATACTGTAAATGATGGTGCATTGTGGGAAAATGTGAGCGGGTTAATAATTTCTGTATTTCAAATGGTACTGTAACTCCATCCCACAGAATACAGTACAGTACCGTATTTTTGGAGCGGCAAAAACCTTGTGTCCACTAGTGGATGCATGGTATTGTGGTTCTGGCTCATTAACACATTTTGATGCATGCCTTGTAAGTGGCTAGATTTCTTGCACCCTTTAGTGAGAGTGCTGTACCTATGTAACTGGTATGTGGTAGTAGTGTACCATCAATTTAAAATGTATAGGGGACAGATTTGAGTGGCTGCAAGTCTTAAACCTTCATGGTTGAGCATTTTGCCATGTCCTATTGGTCTGTTTTACCCTGTAGTTGCTGCCAGTTTGGAAGCCTTTGTTAAGGCCTTAACCTCTTCATCACGAGGTTCCCCATATCCGGGGTACTCCTCCCGCAAACAATGACGTAGTACGGTTTTTAAACATGAGTGAATACCTAAATGTTATACACTACTGGAACGAGAAGCGTCTCAATATTCAGACTCCAAGCAAATATATAAGCATATAGCAAAACCAGTTCTGTATTTCGAAACCGTGCATGCCGGTATATTCGTAGACAGATAACTTATTTTTCTCAACCTATCTACACAAACGATACACCATTCGAAAGCTGCTACCTCACAGATTCCAACAGTGATAGCCGTGTTCCTCTATGACCAGCACTCACTAAACTATTAATCAAAGAACGTCAATAACAAACTTCCATGTTTTTTTATCACAACAACAAACTGCGTCTTACCTTTGTTGTTTTTGTCACCAAAAGTAGTGTCTGATCGAATAAAACCAATTGAAAAGATACTCTAGTGTCTCTCTCTCATTCCGAGTCGATTTCAATGAGTTTCCATCGTTTTACATGGCCATCTTCTGGATATATGATGCAATCCCAGTGGCTTGCATTTGTGCTAATTTAATTATACTGATCCAGAGCTTTTGATAGAGGGGTCACATGTCAAAATCGACCAACCGGTTGTTGAAATATCCAAGTGCGCACCTCATTGTATCATGTTAGTTGACTTGCTGCATTACGCACGGTTACGCAGAGTGCACAACAGCACTTGAATTTCGGAGGGAAAACGCAAAGTTTATACAAATATGGCAGGCTCTAGTAACAAATATACAGTTACAGAGGCGTTATTAATTGTAAAAGATGAAAGTTGGACTCCATGTATCCTATTGACTATGAATCAGACGATGAGGACCTGCTTAGACCGGACGAACCAGACCCCAACGATGAGAACGAAGGACCCTACTCAAGCATCAGAAGAGTATGGAATCCCATTGTTATTTATTACTTCTAATACTACTATTACTAATTTATTGTATGAGTACAAAACATACATTCTAAAATATATATTTGAGTAACTGAAGCTCAATGTAAGTTAGCGCTAGCTTAGCTTAGAGGCCCACACGCAAGTTTACTTACAATAGAATGCTATGTGTATTATTTATTGTCATTGAATTATCATTTTAGTCAACATTCTCATAGTTCTAACTATTTATTTTATATATCTGACTGTTTTGAGTCAGATTTGTCAATGAATGAATACAAGTGTGTTTTAGTCATGATTTTCTTTTGTCTTGATTGCACAGTGCAGATGATTATAGGGGTGATGAGCCACAGCCAGAGCATCTGCCTCCTCAGCCACAGCTTCCCCTTTCTCAGGCAGAGCCTCCTCTTCCTCAGCCTGGCCGCTTGTCTAGACAACACACTTCTGCTCCCCTCCCTCGGCCACGGTCTTCATCGGACACTGAGTACCCTGTAAAAAAGAAAGGGGAAAGCTTTCTCAAAGTCAGCGCATCCAAGTCAGCGTGGTGGAGGTAGGCCTGCCACTCCAAGAGTCGGGGAGGAAGAAGAAGATAGGTGGCATAATAGAGAAGAGAATGATGAACGACCAGACCCAATCCGGTTTATGCCCACCAGAGTCCCAGGCCCCACAATCGACACCAATGCGTCATGGTCTCCCCTTTCACTCTTTCAACTGTTTTTTAGCGCTTCGGTTGTCCGCACAATAATTTGCAACACTAATGCAAATGCTGCCAAAAGACTGCAGTCCGGACTGAAATTGGCTTGGATGCCACTAACGATGAGAGATTTTTACATTTTCCTGGCAATTCTGCTATACTCAGGGCTTGTCTCTGTACACGAGAGGGGCACCTACTGAAGTAAGGAATGGCCATATAATTTCCGCTTCCCTGGAGACACTATGACACAAGACCGTTTTGAAGCAAACCAGAAGACGATGAAATGGTATAAGACGTTTCTTTTTCATTTTGTTGATATTGCTGTTGTAAATAGTTTCCTACTTCACAAATAACTCCATAAGAACAACCCCACTAAGCCGTACCCACAGAAGAAGTTCAGGGAAAAGCTGCTCACAGAAATGGTGAGCTTTGCTAAACAGTCTGAACCACAACCTCCACCACCAACATCCTGCATGCCAGAATACTATGGTGATGATGCCAGCAAAGACAGGAAGAACTGTAGGAGATGTCTGGATGTTGGCATCCCCAAAGTGAAAACACCTGTGTACTGCAGGAAGTGCCAAGTCCCTTTGTGCCTTACATCAAAGCGTAACTGTTTCAAGGATTGGCACGACAGCAGGTTTTAGGGTAAAAAGGGTCTACATGTTGTGTGACAACCCACCCAAGGACACCATATAGCACTGATGTCTGTAGCCATGAAGTGCTTTGAAAGGCTGGTCATGGCTCACATCAACAGATTATCCCAGAAACCCTAGACCCACTCCAATTTGCATACAGCCCCAACAGATCCACAGATGATGCAATCTCTATTGCACTCCACACTGTCCTTTCCCACCTGGACAAGAGGAACACCTACATGAGAATGCTATTCATTGACTACAGCTCAGCATTCAACACCATAGTGCCCTCTAAGCTCATCACTAAGCTAAGGATCCTGGGACTAAACACCTCCCTCTGCAACTGGATCCTGGACTTCCTGACGGGCCGCCCCCAGGTGGTAAGGGTAGGTAACAACACATCTGCCACACTGATCCTCAACACGGGGGCCCCTCAGGGGTGCGTGCTCAGTCCCCTCCTGTACTCTCTGTTCACCCATGACTGCATGGCCAGGCACGACTCCAACACCATCATTAAGTTTGCCGACGACACAACAGTGGTAGGCCTGATCACCGACAACGATGAGACAGCCTATAGGGAGGAGGTCAGAGACCTGGCCGTGTGGTGCCAGGACAACAACCTCTCCCTCAACGTGACCAAGACAAAGGAGATGATTGTGGACTACAGGAAAAAAAAGAGGACTGAGCACGCCCCCATTCTCATTGACGGGGCTGTAGTGGAACAGGTTGAGAGCTTCAAGTTCCTTGGTGTCCACATCACCAACGAACTATCATGGTACAAACACACCAAGACAGTCGTGAAGAGGGCACGACAAAGCCTATTCCCCCTCAGGAGACTGAAAAGATTTGGCATGGGTCCTCAGATCCTCAAAAAATTCTACAGCTGCACCATCGAGAGCATCCTGACTGGTTGCATCACCACCTGGTATGGCAACTGCTTGGCCTCCGACCGCAAGGCACTACAGAGGGTAGTGCGTACGGCCCAGTACATCACTGGGGCCAAGCTTCCTGCCATCCAGGACCTCTATACCAGGCGGTGTCAGAGGAAGGCCCTCAAAATTGTAAAAGACTCCAGCCACCCTAGTCATAGACTGTTCTCTCTGCTACCGCACGGCAAGCGGTACCGGAGTGCCAAGTCTAGGTCCAAAAGACTTCTCAACAGCTTCTACCCCCAAGCCATAAGACTCCTGAACAGCTAATCATGGCTACCCGGACTATTTGCACTGCCCCCCCACCCCATCCTTTTTACGCTGCTGCTACTCTGTTAATTATTTATGCATAGTCACTTTAACTCTACCCACATGTACATATTACCTCAACTAGCCGGTGCCCCCGCACATTGACTCTGCAACGGTACCCCCCTGTATATATAGCCTCCCTACTGTTATTTTATTTTACTTCTGCTCTTTTTTTTCTCAACACTTTTTTTGATGTTGTTTTATTTTTACTTTTTTGTTAAAAATAAATGCACTGTTGGTTAAGGGCTGTAAGTAAGCATTTCACTGTGATGTCTGCACCTGTTGTATTCGGCGCATGTGACCAATACAATTTGATTTGATTTGATATCATTGTTTATAGTTTTGGGATGTGTGGACTTTGTTTTAAAATTTGTTGTTTATAGTTTCTAATAAATCTGCTCAGTTTGGAGTCAAACTTTCCCATTGTATGGTTTATTTTAATGGGAACACGTATAGAAGTCTGGGAGAACATTGGAAACAACATCAAAACAGTTTTATTTTGATGGAATGTACACATATAGTGATATGTTAGTGAAATTAAATGACTTTTGCTGTCTGCTACCTGATAAAAGTCAAATGGCACTGATGGTGCCCAAATCTACCCAAATGTCTCCATTTGGTAATCCGCCTAAACATACTTCAACTAAAACCCCTACAACTTTGGTTTACTTTACTTTATTGGCATCAAACTTCACATAAGTACTCATCAGATATTGGGCTATGGTCCCATAGTGTTTAGGGGCTGCAGCTGCATAAGTCCAATAAAGCATTTCCTATAAAACCTGAAGTTACCCTATAAAACCTGAAGTTACTTTCAGGCGGAATCAAAACCTCCCAATTTATGCTGTGTTCTAGCTTCATGTACTCTGACACAGTAATACCCACATTAATTATTTCACTTCAAGATACATCTCACATGTGTTACCTTTCTTTTGCTACCAAGATTATGTTTATAATTGTCGTTTTGGAGATATATTCTATTCAATTTGGGCATGCATTTTCGAGGCAGGCACTTTAGCCAGGTGCCTTGTGATGAAGAGGTTAAATGCAACTGATGTAAAACACCAAATATTAATTGGTATGCTGTAATGTGTAAACACATTACTTAGCATCCAACCTGCTTGCACCAATCCCTTGTAATTACAGTAAAATACTGTGAAATACAAACCCCATCTCCCCTCAATTAAATTCATTCATCTATTCATTCTTTACAAATACAGTAGCATAAATTATTTTTTACAGAACAATACAGTTAATTTTACAGTATTGTATTGTGTGTCATTACACAGTTACTTGCTTTGATACTGTATTAGGATTACAGTATGTGTACTGCAATATCAAATACACTAACTTACTTGCCAATGAGCTGCCTGTAAATTACTGTACATTTCAGGGCAACCCCTTTACTATGGAGGACTAAAAGTGCCACAATTAAATAAATAAATACACCATTAAATAATTACTTAAATGTGTCATTAATTAATTCAAATTAGAATTAAATACATAAATGTGTTATTAAATGTGTCATTAATTAATTCAAATACCGATTCATTTTATGTAAAATACATATATAATAATTTCACTATTTACATTTACATTTCATGGTCCTGCGTTGGAGTGCTTCCTGAATTACTTAAAACTGTCAAACTGACCCATCAAAAGTTGGTAGGCGGAACCTAACGCCTGATTGGTTACCCTCTGCTTCAAGCCAAGACAAATCAATTCCGGATAATGTCAGCAGGTCCTGCTTCTACATCCTCTGCTAAGTTTAAAATGTCTCTAACCAACTCCCTGGAAAGTTCACGGAGATCCTCCATTGTCTATATCCAGGTTAGCCTACTCTACTTCAGACCAAAGCAATGGATCAGACTAGATTCGCGTTAGCCCCGCCCACTGACTTTGATGGGTCAGTTTGACAGTTTTTTTTTGAAGTAATTCATGAATCACTGCAATGCAGGATCATGAAATGTAAATGTAAATAGTGAAATAATTATATATGTATTTTACATAAAATGAATCGGTATTTGAATTAATTAATGATACATTTAATTACACATTTATGTATTTAATTCTAATTTGAATTAATTAATGACACATTTAAGTAATTATTTAATGGTGTATTTATTTATTTAATTGTGGCACTTTTAGTCCTCCATACTTTACAGTGTATAATTCTACTCAATGTGACCCCTATCACGCCTCATAGTTATACCATACCATACCGTGATATCTCATTCCAGAGGGGGGTTGAGACCTACTGGAAAAAGGATCATAGTTGCACTTGTTGGACACCCTTGTATCTCGCCTGTGCCAATGGAGGAACCTGCATGTGTAGCCATTCCTGCACTGTCTGCGTATGCAGAACGTGCACACTATGTCCCTGCTAACTCTGTCACTACCGTGGCAGCCTGGAGAAGAGGAACCTGAGATAAGAGAAATTAGGCATCTTACTAAATCAATTAATACAGTCATCATTTATATATTGTTTTAATAGGCTACGCTAACGGGCTTAGGCTTCAAGTGGTTCATCATTCGAGTGTTTCAAACGTAGCTTTTTTCGACAACCAGTCACGTAACGTTTGCCTAGGCTAGGCTAGCCTACTCAACAAGCAGCCATCAAATTTGAAAATAAAAGTGAACAAGTTGAAACATCATTTAACTCGTCATTGTCTTTCAAGTTGTGTAGCCTATGCCTATGTTTAATTTCAATGGCATAATTTATGGCGTTCTTACTTATCATTTCGAAGATTCAACAACACGAACAGTTTTACCTTCTTCGTTCGCATACAACCTATGTGTGAACGGTAAATCGAATCGATGCACCGACTCTGACTGCCGCGAGTGTTGTATCAGTGTACTCAATGTCAAACGCTCTACTTGTCGCTAGGGAGCAGTATATACTAATACCAGCTAGCGCTGACTCTGAGACTCATGCACCGAAAACAGGGCGGGCGCCAGAACGAATCAGTTGGCACGTTTTTTCACCGGAGCTCCTTTGTTCGTCGTCTTCTTCTTCTTCTTCTTCTTCTTCTTCTTCTGTGGGTTTTATGGCGGACTACAACCCAAAAAGGAGTGTTGCCGCCACCAACTGGACGTGTTGAAAAACCAAAACAAGATTTAAAAAAGAAAAAAGAAAATCCATATGTGATCGAGAACCAACTTAATCCACCCAAATAAAAATAGGCATTGACAAAAACAAAATAAAACTCCCACTTCTTCCTTCTTTCAAATCTCCATATCTCCCTTTTCAGGCTCTAGGGCCTGAGAGGGTGGTACGGCTTGTGACAATTTTCCATGTAACTCTTCAGCCGAGAAATCTTTCAGTCCCAGAAACCGCTCTGCCGCATCCACAATGATATCCCCTGTAGCTCAGTTGGTAGAGCATGGTGCTTGCAACGCCAGGGTTGTGGGTTCGTTTCCCACAGGGGGCCAGTATGAAAAATGAATGCACTCACTAACTGTAAGTCACTCTGGATAAGAGTGTCTGCTAAATGACTAAAATGTAATATCTATCTTCCTGGACCTTCTCTCCACCTTGGCAGTGCCATTAATCACCATAGCTATAAAAGCCACAAAGTTCACCTTCTTAACCTTTAAAATGTCAGGGTCCTGCTGGTGAAAGGCAACCCCTGCAGCCTGTAGTGAAGGCCTATCCACCACCATGGACTCTTCAGGAGCACCATTAAAACCTTTAACCCTTTTAACAGCTGCTGCATATGAAATGCTTTGGACAGCCCTGACTTTGGCCACCTCATTCTCTTTCACCCTTGTCGGACAATCGAAAGATGTAGCTTCATGGTTCCCACTACAATTGCAACGTCACATTTTCCTCACTTTTAAAACACATGACATGATCTTTTCCACAACTTCTCAGCTTCTCCCTTCTGCAAACACTTGAAACATGACCAAAAGCTTTACAATCATCACACTGCATTGGTTTTGGGATAAATGCTCTGACTCTGTAGTTTATATACCCCAACTGCACTTGAGTAGGGAGGCTCCACATCAAAAAACAAAAGAACAGATACTCTTTTCACTTTTTCACCATTCACCACATGATTCATCCGACGTGCATCAATCACTCCAGGAATATTTTTCATCTCTTCAAAATCGACTTCCCACGAGACGCCAGATATAACCCCCTTGAGGGGTGCCCTGTTCCGAAGAGACACACACGACACTTCAAACTTATGAAATTGGGTGAGACGCAATGCACGTTCCTTCTGATCTGCAGAAGCACAAAAAATCTAAACAAGCCCGCCTCTCGTGATCCTCACAGCCTTCACTTTACCCAGCACTCTCTCCACCAGTTTGGATATCTCAAATGGTTTCTTCAAGATTGGTAATCTGCTCAGCTGCTCCTCATTAACAAACCGTACTCCTACTAGATACGAAGGGACATTCTCATCACTGTACACTACTTGTTTTGTTTTCCATTCTTTTGGACAATCCTCCAATTCTCTTTGATTCTACCACCAATTGGACTCTGAATCCACTTCCTCGTCCGCTTCCGCCATCTCGAGAAAAACAACATTCGGACCTCCTATGTCTGCACGCGCTTGGCTGTTATAGAAAAGACCATAGGCAGCTCTTGAGTTTCAAGTTCGGGGAAGTTTACAATTTATCCTACCATTTCAACCGAATTTTCGTGGAACAGTTTCATTTCAATAATAACAATTTCGTATCTCAAAATCCTTGTCACGTGGTTAATCATAAAAATCTGAAGTAAAATGATAAAAATCTCTGCCATATGGACACATTGATACACTGTGGTCCATTGGCGGCTAAATAAATGAGCGTATAGAACTCAGAGATAGCCTATAGACCAATGCAGCAGTAGGCCTATAACTTCCATCTTCAACTAAGTAAAATACATAGGCCTAAAGCTGCTAAAAAAAAGGTAGAAAATATCCTGATGAAAATTCTGGTTCTCTCTACTCCGCCTGTCTGCCTCCCTTTCTATCTGTCTTGATTTGAGCTATTGCAAGCGAACTTGCAACATTGTATCAACTAGCCTATTCCGGGCCCTCAGAGTTTCCCACGCCAGTGAGCTCAGGAAAGACAGATGTTTTTTATGACGTCTCCACTGGATATATGGGCTCATCATCTTTCACACCGAGGCTTGGTGATTATCGAGGCCGGGAGTGTTGGAAAGATTTTTCAAATACTGAGGAACTATCAAACAAAAGACAATGAAAAGATTGACAAAACTCTTCTTAATGGTTGTGAAATAAACCAAAACGTGTTTCTCACAAGTGTAGCAGGTTGTGAACTCTGCAAACAAAGCTTCCACTCCGAGAATGAGAATAGTAAATGACTGTAGCCTAATTAATACATGCATTAACAGAAATGTATGTAACCAAATGAAGAGGGATTAATGGTACATTTACTAGGCCTAAAGGTGACATAGGTAATGGGGAATTGATAAAAATTGTAACCATCAAAGGGCAAACAATTCACACAATGAAACAATGGATGGGCAAGAATTGGAGGGAGACAGCTGAGCCATTCTGGAGAGTCAAGTGCATGCATGCTGGAGAAAGACAGGCCCAATGGCGACCCGTCATTCAGGCACCTGTTTTGAGCCCCACCTGTTTACCTAAAAAATATATATATATATATACAGTGGGGAAAATAAGTATTTAGTCAGCCACCAATTGTGCAAGTTCTCCCACTTAAAAAGATGAGAGAGGCCTGTAATTTTCATCATAGGTACACGTCAACTATGACAGACAAAAATGAGATTTTTTTCTCTCCAGAAAATCACATTGTAGGATTTTTAATGAATTTATTTGCAAATTATGGTGGAAAATAAGTATTTGGTCAATAAAAAAAGTTTCTCAATACTTTGTTATATACCCTTTGTTGGCAATGACAAAAGTCAAACGTTTTCTGTAAGTCTTCACAAGGTTTTCACACGCTGTTGCTGGTATTTTGGCCCATTCCTCCATGCAGATCTCCACTAGAGCAGTGAATGTTTTGGGGCTGTCGCTGGGCAACACGGATTTTCAACTCCCTCCAAAGATTTTCTATGGGGTTGAGATCTGGAGACTGGCTAGGCCACTCCAGGACCTTGAAATGCTTCTTACGAAGCCACTCCTTCGTTGCCCGGGCGGTGTGTTTGGGATCATTGTCATGCTGAAAGACCCAGCCACGTTTCATCTTCAATGCCCTTGCTGATGGAAGGAGGTTTTCACTCAAGATCTCACGATACATGGCCCCATTCATTCTTTCCTTTACACGGATCAGTCGTCATGGTCCCTTTGCAGAAAAACAGCCCCAAAGCATGATGTTTCCACCCCCATTCTTCACAGTAGGTATGGTGTTCTTTGAATGCAACTCAGCATTCTTTGTCCTCCAAACACGATGAGTTGAGTTTTTACCAAAAAGTTATATTTTGGTTTCATCTGACCATATGACATTCTCCCAATCCTCTTCTGGATCATCCAAATGCACTCTAGCAAACTTCAGACGGGCCTGGACATGTACTAGCTTAAGCAGGAGGACACGTCTGGTACTGCAGGATTTGAGTCCCTGGCGGCGTAGTGTGTTACTGATGGTAGGCTTTGTTACTTTGGTCCCAGCTCTCTGCAGGTCATTCACTAGGTCCCCCCGTGTGGTTCTGGGATTTTTGCTCACCGTTCTTGTGATCATTTTGACCCCACGGGGTGAGATCTTGCGTGGAGCCCCAGATCGAGGGAGATTATCAGTGGTCTTGTATGTCTTCCATTTCCTAATAATTGCTCCCACAGTTGATTTCTTCAAACCAAGCTGCTTACCTATTGCAGATTCAGTCTTCCCAGCCTGGTGCAGGTCTACAATTTTGTTTCTGGTGTCCTTTGACAGCTCTTTGGTCTTGACCATAGTGGAGTTTGGAGTGTGACTGTTTGAGATTGTGGACAGGTGTCTTTTATACTGATAACAAGTTCAAACAGGTGCCATTAATACAGGTAACGAGTGGAGGACAGAGGAGCCTCTTAAAGAAGAAGTTACAGGTCTGTGAGAGCCAGAAATCTTGCTTGTTTGTAGGTGACCAAATACTTATTTTCCACCATAATTTGCAAATAAATTCATAAAAAATCCTACAATGTGATTTTCTGGATTTATTTTCTCATTTTGTCTGTCATAGTTGACGTGTACCTATGATGAAAATTACAGGCCTCTCTCATATTTTTAAGTGGGAGAACATGCACAATTGGTGGCTGACTAAATACTTTTTTCCCCCACTGTATACAGTACCAGTCAAACGTTTGGACACACCTTCTCATTCAAGGGTTTTTCTTTATTTTTAATATTTTCTACATTGTAGAATAATAGTGAAGACATCACAACTATGAAATAACACATATGGAATCATGTAGTAACCAAAAAAAGTGTTAAACAAATCAAAATATATTCTCTCACTCTGTGTACTAAAATAAGTGATTGTTTGTTTATCCTGGATACCATGAACAACACATAACGAGCTTTATTCAAGGAATGTATTAATCTCTCTGGATATAATTATTTAGACTTATGATTGAAATATGGTGGAAATAGTATTGGAATTTATATAGTTGAATTTAAATTGATGACTATACTCAATATTGATCTGTGATATATTGTGTAGGCTAAAATCAAATCCAAATATGAACACAGATTTTTTAAATGTCTAATATGTTCTTAGCTACAGTACCAGTCAAAAGTTTGGACACACCTACTCATTCAAGGGTTTTTCTTAATTGTGTACTATTTTCTACATTGTAGAATAATATTGCAGACAGCAAAACTATGGAATCATGTAGTAACCAAAAAAGTGTTAAACAAATCAAAATATATTTTATATTGGAGATTCTTCAAAGTAGCCACCCTTTGCCATGATGACAGCTTTGCACACTCTTGGCATTCTCTCAACCAGCTTCACCTGGAATGCTTTTCCAACAGTCTTGAAAGAGTTCCCACATATGCTGAGCACTTGTCCAACTCATCCCAAACCATCTCAATTGGGTTGAGGTCAGGTGATTGTGGAGGCCAGGTCATCTGATGCAGCACTCCATCACTCTCCTTCTTGGTCAAATAGCCCTTACACAGCCTGGTCATTGTCCTGTTGAAAAACTAACGATAGTCCCACTAAGCGCAAACCAGATGGGATGGCGTATCGCTGCAGATTGCTGTAGTAGCCATGCTGGTTAAGTGTGCCTTGAATTCTAAATAAATCACAGAAAGTGTCTCCAGCAAAGCACCCCCACACCATCACACCTCCACCTCCATGCTTCACGGTGGGAACCACACATGCAGTGATCATCCGTTCACCTACTCTGCGTCACACAAAAACACGGCAGTTGGAACCAAAAATCTCAAATTTGGACTCATCAGACCAAAGGACAGATTTCCACCGGTCTAATGTCCATTGCTCATGTTTCTTGGCCCAATCAAGTCTCTTCTTATTATTGGTGTCCTTTAGTAGTGGTTTCTTTGCAGCAGTTCGACTATGAAGGCCTGATTCACGCAGTCTCCTCTGAACAGTTGATGTTGAGATGTGTCTGTTACTTGAACTCTGTGAAGCATTTATTTGGGCTGCGATTTCTGAGGCTGGTAACTCTAATGAACTTATCCTATGCAGCAGAGGTAGCTCTGGGTCTTCCTTTCCTGTGGCGGTCCTCATGAGAGCCAGTTTCATCATAGCGCTTGAGGATTTTTGCGACTGCGCTTAAAGAAACTTTCAAAGTTCTTGACATTTTCCGGATTGACTGACCTTCATGTCTTAAAGTAATGATGGACTGTCGTTTCTCTTTGCTTATTTGAGCTGTTCTTGCCATAATATGGACTTGGTCTTTTACCAAATAGGGCTATCTTCTGTATACCACCCCTACCTTGTCAAAACACAACTGATTGGCTCAAACGCATTAAGAAGGAAAGAAATTCCACAAATTAACTTTTAAAAAGGCACACCTGTTAATTGAAATGCCTTCCAGGTGACTACCTCATGAAGCTGGTTGAGAGAATGCCAAGAGTGTGCAAAGCTGTCATCAATGCAAATGGTGGCTACTTTGAAGAATCTCAAATATATTTTGATTTGTTTAACACTTTTTTGGTTACTACATGATTCCATATGTGTTATTTCATATTATTAATGTCTTCACTATTATTCTACAATGTAGAAAATAGTAAAAATAAAGAAAAACCCTGGAATGAGTAGGTGTGTCCAAACTTTTGACTGGTACTGTATATATTATTTTGTTTGTAGTTGGTGTGCCTGTTTGGCTTGTTATTTTGGAATTAATACGTGTCACAAATCAGTTAGCGAACAATGAAAACAAATAATCATTGAGTTAATAAAGCAGCATACAAACATGGTCACTTTTTTGCTTTCTTGAATAAGGCAGCTCCAAAATGCAGGGGTTTCAACCCAGTGGTGGTTCTAGACCATTTCAACTGGGGGGGCCAGGCTGGGGCCAGTTGTACTGTTAGAGGGGCCAGTAACATTAGACATTGTTGTCATATCGTTTTCTTCACTGCATCGCAGGCAATAATAGGCAAAAGACCATGTTTATTATCATTCAACAATTTATTATTTGCATTTACATTACATTTTAACATTTGCATTACATATTCAGTATCAGTTACAGTGGGGGAAAAAAGTATTTAGTCAGCCACCAATTGTGCAAGTTCTCCCACTTAAAAAGATGAGAGAGGCCTGTAATTTTCATCATAGGTACACGTCAACTATGACAGACAAAATGAGAAAAAAAAATCCAGAAAATCACATTGTAGGATTTTTAATGAATTTATTTGCAAATTATGGTGGAAAATAAGTATTTGGTCACCTACAAACAAGCAAGATTTCTGGCTCTCACAGACCTGTAACTTCTTCTTTAAGAGGCTCCTCTGTCCTCGACTCGTTACCTGTATTAATGGCACCTGTTTGAACTTGTTATCAGTATAAAAGACACCTGTCCACAACCTCAAACAGTCACACTCCAAACTCCACTATGGCCAAGGCCAAAGAGCTGTCAAAGGACACCAGAAACAAAATTGTAGACCTGCACCAGGCTGGGAAGACTGAATCTGCAATAGGTAAGCAGCTTGGTTTGAAGAAATCAACTGTGGGAGCAATTATTAGGAAATGGAAGACATACAAGACCACTGATAATCTCCCTCGATCTGGGGCTCCACGCAAGATCTCACCCCGTGGGGTCAAAATGATCACAAGAACGGTGAGCAAAAATCCCAGAACCACACGGGGGGACCTAGTGAATGACCTGCAGAGAGCTGGGACCAAAGTAACAAAGCCTACCATCAGTAACACACTACGCCGCCAGGGACTCAAATCCTGCAGTGCCAGACGTGTCCCCCTGCTTAAGCCAGTACATGTCCAGGCCCATCTGAAGTTTGCTAGAGTGCATTTGGATGATCCAGAAGAGGATTGCGAGAATGTCATATGGTCAGATGAAACCAAAATATAACTTTTTGGTAAAAACTCAACTCGTCGTGTTTGGAGGACAAAGAATGCTGAGTTGCGTCCAAAGAACACCATACCTACTGTGAAGCATGGAGGAATCGGCCAAAATACCAGCAACAGTGTGTGAAAACCTTGTGAAGACTTACAGAAAACGTTTGACCTGTGTCATTGCCAACAAAGGGTATATAACAAAGTATTGAGAAACTTTTGTTATTGACCAAATACTTATTTTCCACCATAATTTGCAAATAAATTCATAAAAAATCCTACAATGTGATTTTCTGGAGAAAAAAAATTCTCATTTTGTCTGTTATAGTTGACGTGTACCTATGATGAAAATTACAGGCCTCTCTCATCTTTTTAACTGGGAGAACTTGCACAATCGGTGGCTGACTAAATACTTTTTTTCCCCACTGTACATCAACTGTATTCTACATTTTTTGTGGTTTCTTGCAAAAAGATCAGCAAATTAATCTAGATTCAAGGCATTTGCCCTTCTTGACTTAATACTTAATGCACCTAAATTGCTTAATCTCTTATCTGACATTGTGGACCTAAGATACGTTTTCACCAGCTTTAGAGCAGAAAAACTCAGTTCACAAGAAGCGGTACTAACAGGGATTGAAACAGCTATTTTGCACAGTTTAAAGAGCTCAAAGAAAAGTTATTTATAAGGCTCAATGAATAATGCTAGCTCTACTACACTGCATGCCACTCTGTATTTTCCTTTGTACAATTCTTCTGAACTGATGTAGTTCATGCCCCAAGTCCTCAATATTTGATTAATACATTCTAGCAAATGGAAACACGGTCTTCTCTTTGAGAAATGCATCACTTTTGGCATTTACCAGTGTTGCATTACCTTTTACAGCTTTCTGATAGTCTCTCCATGTAATCATTGCTTGTTTGTACTGCTCAAACCTTGCATAAATTGCAAATCCTCCCTCTTTGTAAGTTACCTTCTTCCAGTTGTTAAAACCCAATTTTGAATCAAATACAGTCTCTGAGACTTTGGGAGGGCTAAAATGCCTGCGGGCGTAACAAAACACAGACTCTGATTTTTTAAAATATTCAAGCCAGGGGTGGATGTGGTACCAGGCCACCTTGAAGCTCCTCCTCCTGTCCCCCATCAGAGTTATTGGGTACATGTTCATCACTGGCTGCACCGGTGGGTCCTCCCGGGATTTGCTGATATCTGTCGAAGAAAAAAAACTATAATTAAAAGTATCTATTTGGGTAATTTTAGACACATACCATAGCTATCAAACAACTTCTGAAATCCATCAGATATCTATATCACAAGCCCAATAGCATGTTTTTTTTTATTTTCTTCTTTTTTTGTTTAGGGGTAGATCAGCTTAATATTGCAGATAGATTGTAACTTCAATCAATGTAATTGTCTGCATCACTTCCAATCCCCCATGTTTATATATATATATATATATATATATATATATATATATATATATATATATATATATATATATATATATATATATATATATATACAGTGGGGAGAACAAGTATTTGATACACTGCAGATTTTGCAGGTTTTCCTACTTACAAAGCATGTAGAGGTCTGTAATTTTTATCATAGGTACACTTCAACTGTGAGAGACGGAATCTAAAACAAAAATCCACACTGTATCACATTGTATGATTTTTAAGTAATTAATTTGCATTTTATTGCATGACATAAGTATTTGATACATCAGAAAAGCAGAACTTAATATTTGGTACAGAAACCTTTGTTTGCAATTACAGAGATCATACATTTCCTGTAGGTCTTGACCAGGTTTGCACACACTGCAGCAGGGATTTTGGCCCACTCCTCCATACAGACCTTCTCCATATCCTTCAGGTTTCGGGGCTGTCGCTGGGCAATATGGACTTTCAGCTCCCTCCAAAGATTTTCTATTGGGTTCAGGTCTGGAGACTGGCTAGGCAACTCCAGGACCTTGAGATGCTTCTTACGGAGCAACTCCTTAGTTGCCCTGGCTGTGTGTTTCGGGTCGTTGTCATGCTGGAAGACCCAGCCACGACCCATCTTCAATGCTCTTACTGAGGGAAGGAGGTTGTTGGCCAAGATCTCGCGATACATGGCCCCATCCATCCTCCCCTCAACACGGTGCAGTCGTCCTGTCCCCTTTGCAGAAAAGCATCCCCAAAGAATGATGTTTCCACCTCCATGCTTCACGGTTGGGATGGTGTTCTTGGTGTTGTACTCATCCTTCTTCTTCCTCCAAACACGGCGAGTGGAGTTTAGACCAAAAAGCTCTATTTTTGTCTCATCAGACCACATGACCTTCTCCCATTCCTCCTCTGGATCATCCAGATGGTCATTGGCAAACTTCAGACGGGCCTGGACATGCGCTGACTTGAGCAGGGGGACCTTGCGTGCGCTGCAGGATTTTAATCCATGACGGTGGTGTGTTACTAATGGTTTTCTTTGAGACTGTGGTCCCAGCTCTCTTCAGGTCATTGACCAGGTCCTGCTGTCTAGTTCTGGGCTGATCCCTCACCTTCCTCATGATCATTGATGCCCCACGAGGTGAGATCTTGCATGGAGCCCCAGACCGAGGGTGATTGACCGTCATCTTGAACTGCTTCCATTTTCTAATAATTGCGCCAACAGTTGTTGCCTTCTCACCAAGCTGCTTGCCTATTGTCCTGTAGCCCATCCCAGCCTTATGCAGGTCTACAATGTTATCCCTGATGTCCTTACACAGCTCTCTGGTCTTGGCCATTGTGGAGAGGTTGGAGTCTGTTTGATTGAGTGTGTGGACAGGTGTCTTTTATACAGGTAACGTGTTCAAACAGGTGCAGTTAATACAGGTAATGAGTGGAGAACAGGAGGGCTTCTTAAAGAAAAACTAACAGGTCTGTGAGAGCCGGAATTCTTACTGGTTGGTAGGTGATCAAATACTTATGTCATGCAATAAAATGCAAATTAATTACTTAAAAATCATACAATGTGATTTTCTGGATTTTTGTTTTAGATTCCGTCTCTCACAATTGAAGTGTACCTATGATAAAAATTACAGACCTCTACATGCTTTGTAAGTAGGAAAACCTGCAAAATCGGCAGTGTATCAAATACTTGTTCTCCCCACTGTATATATATATATATATATATATATATATACACATAAATATACATATATACATACACATATACATACATACATACACATCCTTTAAAAAAAAAAAATATTCCCCTTTATTACTTTCCAACCCCACCACCCTTTCCCTAATTGGAGTAAACTAGTGAACAACAATGCTTAGGCCTCTACTTCCAGCTTACATTTTAGCCCAATAGCATGTTAAATGAGATCATTCATTTCAATCATAAACCGACACATTTCTATACACCATATAAACTGACTAATTACACTGCTTTACAAGTAACCACAGATTTACATCACAAACCTGACGGTCCACTGCTTGTGGACGCACATGGCTCCTCTGTTGGTGTCTCACTCTCAGCCTCTACGTCCCCCTCAGCCTCTCCATCTCTCACTTTCCTGCTCTACTATGCCTTCACTCTCAGTCTATACAATGGACAAGTCTTCCTGCTCTCTCTTGCTCTCTCCACACCTGAACCCTCTGGCTCTGTCTGCCTTTCTGCCTTGTCTTTTCTTTCAACTTCTGAATAGAACATAACTTGCAGATCCATGTGAACGATACTGTTATGTTCCGCCTAAAGGAGTCCCACTAGAAAATGTGTTGGGTTACTTTAGTGTTCCACTTTGCCACTGTCTAATAACGGATGTAAAAAAAAGAAAAAAAGAACATGATTGCACAACTTTATTCAGTGATAATTATTTCAGACTCTGCATTTAGGGGGGCCACAAGGGGGTCCAAGCTTGTTGTCACAGGGCCACTGTCCCCCCCCCCAGGAACCGCTAGTGTTACAGCCTAGCTCAGTGCTTTCTGTGGTGGTGGGGCAGCCAGTGAAAAATACGGAGCGTAGGGGTTGGTAATGTTCTCTAGTTGTGCCATGATTGGCTCAGTGTTGTGTCACTCATGGGGACACTACCTCACCGCAAAATCTACGGGGAGAGCTCGGAAATTCAAGCCCCTTAGGTGCTGCCATATAGTTAAATTAGAAGTGCCCATCCAAAAAGGCTCAAGGTCATTGTCCACAGATACAATTACGTAAAATCATGTTATATCTAGTAGCTTTGATTGGACTGATCATGTCAACATCATACATTCAAAATCTTAGCTAGCAAACTAGCAGTCATCATCATGAATCAAGTCGACAATCTACTGGCAAATCATTTTCAATCCTTGTCATATGAAGAGAAATTATGAAGAGAAATGATAGATAAAACATATCGGTGCTCATCGGCCATTGGACATAAACATTACACAACAAGTTGGAAATCGCAATTTTAACAATGAGTGGTTTGGAAGGAATCAGTGGCTAACTGCAAGCATTGCAAAGCAATCACTAGCCTGCTATTCAGTGGAGTGGATGTGTGGTTGATGTCTGTGTTTAAGGGTCTCTTTTCCAAACTTAAAAGGATAAACATTCAACATTGGCATGCTGTCAATCCAGCATGACTTCTGCCGCTTTCAAAACAACTGGAAATCTCAGACTTCAGTGAGTTCAAGACAACTGGGAACTCTGAAAAAAAACTAGCTCCAACTGGGAAAATACATTTTGAACGGTCATCCAACTCGTAATTCCAAGTCGGGAACTCTGGCTTCTTTCTCGAGCTCCAACCTGAAGATCACTAACGTCATGATTTGACCTTGTTTTTACCGGGTTCACAGTTGTCTTGAAAGCACCATAAATCCAGAGAATGCCAGATTTTGATGACAAAGTTTGATGACAAAATTTGCCCATGAAGGACTGCCTCACAACCTTCCTGTTCAAGTGAGCACAGCACAACAAGGTGAGTTCAAAAATGTATTGTATGCTGCTGCTTAAATATGTAATATGCCAGGGAGATATGTAAACTGTAGCTAAGAAAGTAATACTAAGTGTATGTTGTGTAGTAAGCTGTTAGTAGCCCATGTGCCTCACCCTAATAATTTGGTCCCTTTTCCCCTCATAATTTAGCCTACTGTTCTGACATGGTGGTGCACATGTTGCCTATAGCCTGTTTTAGAGAAATATCATCATCGAATATTGTAAGAGCTTTCATTGTCTGCTTATATGCCCCCTTTATTTATCCTACAGTTCTGACTTTTGTGTTCAGGGAGAATACTGTAAGAACGGCCCATGTTCAGAATTCTGTCGCTGTACATTTCAAAAGTGCTGAACAAATAGTTATATTGACTACGTCTGTCCTAGCTCGCTCATTAATGTCTTAATCGAAATTACGGATTGCCTTTTATCCGCTAGTCATCCCCTTATGCCATAGTTTGTACATCTCAATTGTCAGTACAAACCACATTTGTTTAAGCAAGTCAGCCATATCAGCTATGGTTTTTTTAAAGGCAGTAAATGAGGCTGAATTAACTGTTTCGCTGCCAGACAAGGCTCTGCTGATAGCCAGGTGTAACAGTGGTAAGGCGCAGTGGTCTAAGGCACTGCATCGCAGTGCTAACTGTGCCACTAGAGATCCTGGTTCGAATCCAGGCTCTGTCGCAGCCGGCCGCGACCGGGAGACTCATGGGCGGCGCACAATTGGCCCAGCGTCGTCCAGGGTAGGGGAGGGAATGGCCGGCAGGGATGTAGCTCAGTTGATAGAGCATGGCGTTTGCAACGCCAGGGTTGTGGGTTCGATTCCCACGGGGGGCCAGTATAAAAAATAAAAAAAATAAAAAAAAATAAAAGATATATTCACTAACTGTAAGTCGCTCTGGATAAGAGCGTCTGCTAAATGACTAAAATGTAATGTAAATGTAATGTAAATGTAAGGTGTTGGGACAGCTGTTGGGACTCTGCTGTTGGGACAGCTTTATATAGGCACTAACAGTTTGTGGGCACCGTTTGTCACCGTTATAGTGCAATTAATGTATTGTTTAGTGTTGTGTTGTGGCTTTGCTGGCATGCATCTAAAACATTTGTTTTTAGTTTGCCCCACCAAGATTTACATGCTAAAATCGCCACTGGACACGCCATAACTTCGCCACACACCCCTCCCCTTCCTCTTGTTGCAACATTCTAAATTTTAGTCTAGACACATTATATTCACACATATTTTAGATGCTTTTCTCTGTAGCCTCTAATCAATCAGCTAGACATATTGCCATGCACGCTGCCCAAATTGCGGGATTCCCAAATAGGCATAGGCCTAATGCACCTGTGTTTGAAACAATCCACATCTTTTAAAAAGATAAGCTAATGATCCTCTTTGGCTAAGTCATGCTCTCTGGTGAAGTATTGTGAATGTTTTTATTTAGACAGGAGTAATTATATAATTTTGGCAAAACATCAATTAACTTTAGGGGAAGCCAGCATCCTAACAGTGCACTGTGCACCCGCCAACTTTCCTTTCCAGTTCGCAAGAGGCAGAAACCAGAGATCTGTATATAATGACGAGATGCTTATGTCTCCGCTCTAACAATGGGAGTCGTCCCAAAGGCAGGAAGGCAGGCGACAAGTTTAGGTCTGCATATTAATCCCATAGAAACGCATTGGGCTTATTCTGGACAGATTTTGGCGAGTGTGAGCCCCCTTGCTTCGCCTCTTCCTCTCTTCTGAAACTCAATTAAATTTCAATTTCAATTTAAGGGCTTTATTGGCATGGGAAACATATGTTTACATTGCCAAATCAAGTGAAATAGATAATAAACAAAAGTGCATTTAATTTTTTTTATTTTTTTACAGTAAACATTATACTCACAAAAGTTCCAAAAGAATAAAGACATTTCAAATGTCATATTATGTGCAAATAGTTAAAGTACAAAAGGGAAAATAAATAAACATAAATATGGGTTGCATTTACAATGGTGTTTGTTCTTCACTGGGTGCCCTTTTCTTGTGGCAACAGGTCACAAATCTTGCACAAAACTCTCTCACTGGAGAAAGCATCCAAGTGAGCGAAACAGTGCCTCACTGCCTTACTATATTATATGTAGCCCATGTATCTGATGATGTCTGGCCAGAAATAGTACGACAGGCCATACTCTTTTGGTCCAGACAGCATCAGATACATGGTCTACACATACAGAGACAGAGGGGCGCTGTTTAGCTCGCTCGGATGCTTTGTCTGCTTTGATGTTGATTTTATTAGGATCTCTTTTAGTTCTCATTTGGACTAATCTTCCAAGAGCCCTTAAACATTCAAATACAATTTATAATACAATCAATTACATTTTCACATAAAACACACTGTTACAAACAACAGACTGACATGTTGACCAGATAAATACTCTAACAGTCTAAAAGATGGATTGGTTCCTTCATCTACCATAGTCCTGCACAACCTTCCAATTTATTATATTTAAATAGTTCTAAAGTATTGTTTGAATTTATATATTGAAAGGTTTCTGGTTTTCTCAGATAAATTATTCAATTTCTTTATTGCTCTGAATCGAAATGTTATTTTGCCTATTTCTCTTTTCTGCCTGGATAACACATAGATGGTGGACAATATATTCCTAGTATTGACTGAATGTCTGTCTCTTACCAACTGAATACTGTTCTGAGATTGATGCGTCTTTCTGTTGACGTGCATCTCTGTCAAATAAATGACCAATATTTCTATATTTTATTTGGACCGGCAAAGAGGTGCGGTAGGGCGGGCCAGCCCTGCTTAATCAAATTTACGAACAACAATTGCAAACAAACACAGACAGGGATGCAGCAACATTTTAATGCATTCAACCCCATAGACATTCAGCTTCCCTGAGTTTATGCCTTTCATTCAAAGAAATACAACTGTATTCACTTCTTATGTTGTGGAGGAAATACAGTGGGGGAAAAAAGTATTTAGTCAGCCACCAATTGTGCAAGTTCTCCCACTTAAAAAGATGAGAGAGGCCTGTAATTTTCATCATAGGTACACGTCAACTATGACAGACAAAATGAGAATAAAAAATCCAGAAAATCACATTGTAGGATTTTTTATGAATTTATTTGCAAATTATGGTGGAAAATAAGTATTTGGTCAATAACAAAAGTTTCTCAATACTTTGTTATATACCCTTTGTTGGCAATGACACAGGTCAAACGTTTTCTGTAAGTCTTCACAAGGTTTTCACACACTGTTGCTGGTATTTTGGCCCATTCCTCCATGCAGATCTCCTCTAGAGCAGTGATGTTTTGGGGCTGTCGCTGGGCAACACGGACTTTCAACTCCCTCCAAAGATTTTCTATGGGGTTGAGATCTGGAGACTGGCTAGGCCACTCCAGGACCTTGAAATGCTTCTTACGAAGCCACTCCTTCGTTGCCCGGGCGGTGTGTTTGGGATCATTGTCATGCTGAAAGACCCAGCCACGTTTCATCTTCAGTGCCCTTGCTGATGGAAGGAGGTTTTCACTCAAGATCTCACGATACATGGCCCCATTCATTCTTTCCTTTACACGGATCAGTCGTCCTGGTCCCTTTGCAGAAAAACAGCCCCAACGCATGATGTTTCCACCCCCATGCTTCACAGTAGGTATGCTCTTGTCCTTCTAGACCTGTCTGCTGCCTTTGATACTGTGAACCATCAGATCCTCCTCTCCACCCTCTCCGAGCTGGGCATCTCCGGCGCGGCTCACTCCTGGATTGCGTCCTACCTGACCGGTCGCTCCTACCAAGTGGCGTGGCGAGAAGCTGTCTCCGCACCACGTGCTCTCACCACTGGTGTCCCCCAGGGCTCAGTTCTAGGCCCTCTCCTTTTCTCCCTATACACCAAGTCACTTGGCTCTGTCATATCCTCACATGGCCTCTCCTATCATTGCTACGCTGACGATACACAACTAATCTTCTCCTTTCCCCCTTCTGATAACCAGGTGGCGAATCGCATCTCTGCATGTCTGGCAGACATATCAGTATGGATGACGGATCACCACCTCAAGCTGAACCCTGGCAAGACGGAGCTGCTCTTCCTCCCGGGGAAGGACTGCCCGTTCCATGATCTCGCCATCACGGTTGACAACTCCGCTGTGTCCTCCTCCCAGAGTGCGAAGAGCCTAGGCGTGACCCTGGACAACACCCTGTCGTTCTCCGCCAACATCAAGGCGGTGACCCGCTCCTGCAGGTTCATGCTCTACAACATTCGGAGAGTACGACCCTGCCTTACACAGGAAGCGGCACAGGTCCTAATCCAGGCACTTGTCATCTCCCGTCTGGACTACTGCAACTCGCTGTTGGCTGGCCTCCCTGCCTGTGCCATTAAACCCCTACAACTCATCCAGAATGCCGCAGCCCGTCTGGTGTTCAACCTTCCCAAGTTCTCTCCCGTCACCCCCCTCCTCCGCACACTCCACTGGCTTCCAGTTGAAGCTCGCATCCGCTACAAGACCATGGTGCTTGCCTATGGAGCAGTGAGGGGAACGGCACCTCTGTACCTTCGGGCTCTGATCAGTCCCTACACCCAAACGAGGGCATTGCGTTCATCCACCTCTGGCCTGCTGGCTCCCCTTCCTCTGCGGAAGCATAGTTCCCGCTCAGCCCAGTCAAAACTGTTCGCTGCTCTGGCACCCCAATGGTGGAACAAGCTCCCTCACGACGCCAGGACAGCGGAGTCACTCACCACCTTCCGGAGACATTTGAAACCCCACCTCTTTAAGGAATACCTGGGATAGGATAAAGTAATCCTTCTACCCCCCCCCCCCCCCAAACATTGTAAAGTGGTTATCCCACTGGCTATAGGGTGAACGCACCAATTGGTGAGTCGCTCTGGATAAGAGCGTCTGCTAAATGACGTAAATGTGCCCTTGAGCAAGGCACTTAACCCTAATTGCTCCTGTAAGTCGCTCTGGATAAGAGCGTCTGCTAAATGACTAAAATGTAAATGTAAATGTGTTCTTTGGATGCAACTCAGCATTCTTTGTCCTCCAAACACGACGAGTTGAGTTTTTACCAAAAAGTTATATTTTGGTTTCATCTGACCATATGACATTCTCCCAATCCTCTTCTGGATCATCCAAATGCACTCTAGCAAACTTCAGATGGGCCTGGACATGTACTGGCTTAAGCAGGGGGACACGTCTGGCACTGCAGGATTTGAGTCCCTGGCGGCGTAGTGTGTTACTGATGGTAGGCTTTGTTACTTTGGTCCCAGCTCTCTGCAGGTCATTCACTAGGTCCCCCCGTGTGGTTCTGGGATTTTTTTTTCTTGTGATCATTTTGACCCCACGGGGTGAGATCTTGCGTGGAGCCCCAGATCGAGGGAGATTATCAGTGGTCTTGTATGTCTTCCATTTCCTAATAATTGCTCCCACAGTTGATTTCTTCAAACCAAGCTGCTTACCTATTGCAGATTCAGTCTCGCAGCCTGGTGCAGGTCTACAATTTTGTTTCTGGTGTCCTTTGACAGCTCTTTGGTCTTGGCCATAGTGGAGTTTGGAGTGTGACTGTTTGAGGTTGTGGACAGGTGTCTTTTATACTGATAACAAGTTCAAACAGGTTCCATTAATACAGGTAACGAGTGGAGGACAGAGGAGCCTCTTAAAGAAGAAGTTACAGGTCTGTGAGAGCCAGAAATCTTGCTTGTTTGTAGGTGACCAAATACTTATTTTCCACCATAATTTGCAAATAAATTCATTAAAAATCTACAATGTGATTTTCTGGATTTTCTTTTCTCAATTTGTCTGTCATAGTTGACGTGTACCTATGATGAAAATTACAGGCCTCTCTCATCTTTTTAAGTGGGAGAACTTGCACAATTGTGGCTGACTAAATACTTTTTTTCCCCACTGTATGTTTGATTTGATACTGTATTTATTAACATGATCATGTCATTGTCACCAAGGCTCATGCAGCTCCAGTCATTGATCTCCGCTGTAATTATTCCATACTCTCTCTGTATAAACTCCTGCTTCCTCCTCTTCCTAATAAGTACACTCGTATTATGCCATACTCTCTCAGCAGAATAGTTCTGGACTGGGCACTCCACTGCCACAAAGCAGCCATTGTGTGACTGAGGCTGGACTGATTGGCATTGACCCACTTGAACAACTCATTGGTTCAATCACGCCATGGGATCACACAGGGAATGAGGAGATCACTTCTTAATAAACATTCAGTAATTTCAATAGCAGCACACTGGATCCAAATCTAACAGTAGCCTATGCACTTGAATTCAGCAATAGTCTTCTACTTACTTCTTATTTGTATAAAAAGTAATGTTAAATCTTCCAGTCTATTGCCATAATCCAAATGCAGAAGCATCTCAATTTATGGTTTATGCAACAGGCTGCATGTAGGCCTTTTGTCGCACATGTTCTGTGCCCTACATTCAGCCTAATGGATGACATGTAGACCTAAATCAGAGTTGCTAAATATAGAAAGTCGAATGCTTATGAACCATGTCCCAATCTGACTGTGTAGGTACCTCATATTTGTCCTTGTCAGCAAAGAAAAGTACAGTGGCTTGCGAAAGTATTCACCCCCCCTTGGCATTTTTCCTATTTTGTTGCCTTACAACCTGGAATGATTTTTTGAGGGTTTGTATCGTTTAATTTACACAACATGCCTACCACTTCGAAGATGCAAAATATTTTTTCTTGTGAAACAAACAAGAAATAAGACAAGAAAAACAGAAAACTTGAGCGTGCATAACTATTTACCCCCCCCAAAGTCAATACTTTGTAGACCTTTTGCAGCAATTACAGCTGTAAGTCTCTTGGGGTGTGTCTCTATAAGCTTAGCACATCTAGCCACTGGGATTTTTGCACATTCTTCAAGGCAAAATTGCTCCAGCTCCTTCAAGTTGGATGGGTTCCGCTGGTGTACAGCAATCTTTAAGTCATACCACAGATTCTCAATTGGATTGAGGTCTGGGCTTTGACTAGGCCATTCCAAGACATTTAAATGTTTCCCCTTAAACCACTCGAGTGTTGCTTTAGCAGTATGCTTAGGGTCATTGTCCTGCTGGAAGGTGAACCTCCATCCCAGACTCAAATCTCTGGAAGATTGAAACAGGTTTCCCTCAAGAATTTCCCTGTATTTAGCGGCATCCATCATTCCTTCAATTCTGACCAGTGTCCCAGTCCCTGCCGATGAAAAACATCCTGTAGGGATGGTGTTCTCGGGGTGATGAGAGGTGTTGGGTTTGCGCCAGACATAGCGTTTTCCTTGATGGCCAAAAAGCTCAATTTTAGTCTCATCTGACCAGAGTACGTTCTTCCATATGTTTGGGGAGTCTCCCACATGCCTCTTTGCGAACACCAAACGTGTTTGCTTATTTTTCTCTTTAAGCAATGGCTTTTTTCTGGCCACTCTTCCGTAAAGCCTCTCTGTGGAGTGTACGGCTTAAAGTGGGTCCTATGGACAGATACTCCAATCTCCGCTGTGGAGCTTTGCAGCTCCTTCAGGGTTATCTTTGGTCTCTTTGTTGCCTCTCTGATTAATGCCCTCCTTGCCTGGTCTGTGAGTTTTGGTGGGTGGCCCTCTCTTGGCAGGTTTGTTGTGGTGCCATATTCTTTCCATTTTTTATAATGGATTTAATGGTGCTCCGTGGGATGTTCAAAGTTTCTGATATTTTTTTATAACCCAACCCTGATCTGTATGACTCCACAACTTTGTCCCTGACCTGTTTGGAGAGCTCCTTGGTCTTCATGGTGCCGCTTGCTTGATGGTGCCCCTTGCTTAGTGGTGTTGCAGACTCTGCGGCCTTTCAGAACAGGTGTATATATACACTGAGATCATGTGACAGATCATGTGACACTTAGATTGTACACAGGGGGACTTTATTTAACTAATTATGTGACTTCTGAAGGTAATTGGTTGCACCAGATCTTATTTAGGGGTTTCATAGCAAAGGGGGTGAATACATATGCACGCACCACTTTTCCGTCATTTATTTTGTATAATGTTTTGAAACAAGTTATTTTCATTCCACTTCACCAATTTGGACTATTTTGTGTATGTCCATTACATGAAATCCAAATAAAAATCCATTTAAATTACAGGTTGTAATGCAACAAAATAAGAAAAACACCAAGGGGGATGAATACTTTTGCACGGCACTGTAAGCTTGACAATTCTCTGGAATTAATTATTTGTACCCTACTGTATCTGGCTGACAAAGCCAACACAATACATTATACTTATTCTTTAAACTAACAACTATACAGCTCATTAATAATGACATTCTGTAAGCATAGACAGGCTAGAATAGCTGTATTGATATGGAGTGCATTGTACAGTATGAGGTTGACTTGGTAAGAAAACAGAGCCATCAAACGAGCCAAAGAACAATATAGGAATAAGGTGGAATCATATTACACAGGCACGCCGCATGCAGCAGGGTCTGCAGTCCATTATGGATTACAAAGGTCTTCCCAACAATACCTCTCTACCAGACGAACACAATGTATTTCATGCAAGCTCCGACAATAACATCATGGCGGGTGTAAGGGCTGTCACCGACCCAGAGGACTGGGTGATCTCGCTCTCTGAGGCCGACGTGAGTAAGGTCTTTAATCAGGTAATCTCCCGCAAGGCCTGACGGTATTCCAGGGCGCATTTTCACAGTAATTTTCAACCTCTCCTTGTCCCAGTCTGTAATCCCCACGTTTTAAGATGATTCCTTTTCCCAAGAACTCTAAGGTGTCATGCCACAATGACTACCACCCTGTAGCACTCACATCTGTAATCATGAAGTGCTTTGAGAGACTGGTTATGGCACACATCAACTCCATCATCCAGACCCACTCCAATTGGCACAGCACCCCAACAGATCCATTGACAACGCAATCTCAACTGTGCTCCACACTGCCCTCACCTACGTAGATAAGAGGAATATCTATGTGAGAATGCTGTTCATTGACTACAGCTCAGAGTTCAACACCATTGTCTTCTCCAAACTCGTCACTAAGCTTACGACCCTGGGACTGAACACCTCCCTCTGCAACTGGATCCTGGACTTCCTGACGGGCCGTCCCCAGGTGGTGAGGGTAGGCTACAGAGGGTGGTGCGGACAGCCCAGTGCATCACTGGGACTGAGCTCCCTGCCATCCAGGACCTCTATTTCAGGCGGTGTGAAAAGAAGGCCCAGAAAATCGTTCAAGACTCTAACCACCCAAGCCATTGACTGTTCTCTCTGCTTCCGCACAGCAAGTGGTACCGGTGCATCAAGTCTGACAACAACAGGCTCCTGAATAGCTTATATCCCCAAGCCATAAGACTGCTAACCAAATAGCTAACAAAATGGCTACATGGACTATCGGAGTTGACCCTTCATTTTTTCAATGTCTATCCACACTCACAGAGCCCTACACACTCACGCACACTGACACTCCAACACAATGAAAGCCTCTCCAACTTAATCCCGGAGGAATCAGGAATTCCCCAGGGCAGCTGTCTAGGCCCCTTACTTTTTTCAATCTTTACTAAACGACATGCCACTGGCTTTGAGTAAAGCCAGTGTGTCTATGTATGCAGATGACTCAACCTCTATACACATCAGCTACTACAGCGACTGAAATGACTGCAACACTTAACAAAGACTGCAGTTAGTTTCAGAATGTGTGGCAAGGAATAAGTTAGTCCTAAATATTTCCAAAACTTAAAGCATTGTATTTGGGACAAATCATTCACTAAACCCTAAACTTCCACTAAATCTCGGAATGAATAATGTGGAAATTGAGCAAGTTGAGGTGACTAAACTGTTTGGAGTAACCCTGGATTGTAAACTGTCATGGTCAAAACATATGGATACAACAGTAGCTAAAATGGGGAGAAATCTGTCCATAATAAAGCACTGCTCTGCCTTCTTAGCAGCACTATCAACAAGGCAGGTCCTACAAGCCCTAGTTTTGTCGCACCTGGACTACTGTTCAGTCGTGTGGTCAGGTGCCACAAAGAGGGACTTTAATTAGCATGTCAATCTCTCCTGGCTCAAAGTGGAGGAGAGATTGACTTCATCACTACTTGGATTTGTGAGAGGTATTGACATGTTGAATGTACCGAGCTGTCTGTTTGAACTACTGGCACACAGCTCGGACACCCATGCATACCCCGCAAGACATGTCGCCAGAGGTCTCTTCACAGTCCCCAAGTCCAGAACAGACTATGGCAGGCGGTACATTGAGCCATGACTACATGGAACTCTATTCCACATCAAGTAACTCATGCAAGCAGTAAAATTAGATTTTTTAAAACTGAGAAAAATACACCTTATGTTACTGTGAAGCAACACAAACACAGGCACAGACACATACACATACGATAACATATGCACTATACACACACGTACACATGGATTTTGTGTTGTAGATATGTGGTAGTGGAATGGGGGCCTGAGGGCACACACTTGGTGCGCTGTGAAATCTGTTGTGAATAAAATTGGATAACTGCCTTAATTTTGCCGGACCCCAGGAAGAGTAGGCAGCAGCTAATGGGGATCCATAATAAATACAAATACACAAACATTCACTTCATTATTTGCTCACACACATAATATGACCAGACATTTATACAGACTCTACTCAAACACACTCACATACAATCATCATATACGCTGCTGCTACTCTGTTTATCATATATTCTGATACCTAGTCACCTTACCCCTATACATACTGTATCTACCTCTATCACTCCAGTATCCCTGCACATTGTAAATATGGTACTGGACTGACTGACCCTGTACATAGTATGCTTACTTTCTCGTGTTCTTATTTATTGTGTTCTTTTTCTACCTCACAGTGCATTCTGAAAGTATTCAGACCCCTTCTCTTTTTCCACATTTTGTTACGTTACAGCCTTATTCTAAAATTGATTTTTGTAAAAAATCTAAATCTATACACAATACCCCATAATGACAAAGCAAAAAATAATCAGAAATACCTTATTTACATAAGTATTCAGACCCTTTGCTATGAGACTCGACATTTAGCTCAGGTGTATCCTGTTTCCATTGATCATCCTTGAGATGTTTTTATACAACTTGATTGGGGTCCACCTGTGGTAAATTCAATTGATTGGACATGATTTGGAAAGCAACACACCGGTCTATATAAAGGTCCCACAGTTGACAGTGCATGTCAGAGCAAAAACCAAGCCATGAGGTCCAAGGAATTGTCCGTAGAGCTCTGACACAGGATTGTGTCGAGACACAGATCAGGGGAAGGGTACCAAAACATTTCTGCAGCATTGAAGGTCCCCAAGAACGCCAGTAGCCTCCATCATTCCTTAAATGGAAGAAGTTTGGAACCACAAAGACTCTTCCTAGAGCTGGCCGCCCGGCCAAACTGAGCAATCGGGGGAGAAGGGCCTTGGTCAGGGAGGTGACCAAGAACCCAATGGTCACTCTGACAGAGCTCCAGAGTTCCTCTGTGGAGATGGGAGAACCTTCCAGAAGGACAACCATCTCTGCAGCACTCCATCAATCAGGCCTTTATGGTAGAGGGGTCAGACTGAAGCCACTCCTCAGTAAAAGGCACATGACAGCCCGCTTGGAGTTTGCCAAAAGGCACCTAAAGGACTCTCAGACCATGTGAAACCAAGGTTGAACTCTTTGGCCTGAATGCCAAGCGTCACATCTGGCACCATCCCTACGGTGAACCATGGTGGTGGCAGCATCATGATGTGGGGATGTTTTTCAGCGGCAGGGACTGGGAGACTAGTCAGGATCAAGGGAAAGATGAACGGAGCAAAGTACAGAGAGATCCTTGATGAAAACCTGCTCCAGAGCGCTCAGGACCTCAGACTGGGGCGAAGGTTCACCTTCCAACAGGACAACGACACTAAGCACACAGCCAAGACAACGCATGAGTGGCTTCGGGACAAGTCTCTGAATGAGCCCGGACTTGAACCCGATCTAACATCTCTGGAGAGACCTGAAAATAGCTGTGCAGCGACGCTCCCCATCCAACCTGACAGAGCTTGAGAGAATCTGCAGAGAAGAATAGGAGAAACTCCCCAAATACAGGTGTGCCAAGCTTGTAGCGTCATACCTAAGAAGACTTGAGGCTGTAATCGCTGCCAAAGGTGCTTCAACAAAGTACTGAGTAAAGGGTCTGAATACTTACGTAAAGGTGATATTTCAGTTTTTTACTTTTAATTCATTTGCCAAAAAATCTAAACCTGTTTTTGCTTTGTGATTATGGGGTATTGTGTGTAGATTGATGAGGGGAAAAAACAATTTAATCAATTTTAGAATAAGGCTGTAATGTAACAACATTTGGAAAAAGTCAAGGGGTCTGAATACATTCCGAATGCATTGTATGTTATTTTTAGTATTACGTTGTCATTGATTACTGCATTTTTGGGTTTAGAGCTTGCAAGAAAGTTAATTCACTGTACTTGTGCACGTGACATTAAAACAAAGAAAAACACAGATTGTCTGTCTTTTTATCCTTAACTGTGTGGAGTGTGTGGACTTTTTGGAGAGGAGCATCTCTGTCAACACTGCTTTGAGTGTGAATACCAGTGTGTAAGAAGTCACTTCAGGCTCCTTATGCGTGTAAATCTTCTTAATTGGGCAAATAAAACATGAACTGACTCGTATAAGTATTTTCCCACTGAAAAAGCTCCTATAGTGACAGACAACATAACATAGAAGGTGAAATAAGCCACAACACCACTCCTGGTAAAGATTACCAGCTTTCTCTTTTTATTGAAAAATATAGCTGTTATTTCAGAGGAGGAAGAGTGATGGAGGTAAATAGATATTAATAAACAGTAGAACGAGAGATAAAGGAGAGGAAAATAAAAATAGAACATACATGGCATAAAAACTATAGCCACAGAATAATTTGTTTTAAACATTCTACAGCTGAACATTCTACAGCTGAGGCTGTTCTTTTTCACAATCCTTTCCCCATTTCACCACTCTCCCCACAACAGGCATCAGGCCAGGGCACTGAAATCTGCTTGCAGTTCAAATTAACTTTACCTTCTGATGGCTCTTACATTAGCGTCACTATGCCATAATGCCTGTAATGAAACATAACAATAGTCACCGTTTTTCATAGATGACACAATTAGTATTTATCTACTTTGCTTCAGTAGCTAATAAAATGGTGGTGAATAGGAAGGAGTGTTTTGATAGAAAATTAAGGTTTTTTATAAAGTATCCCCATATTGGGTAAGAACAGGTAAGGGATTGCAGCAGCTCAACCCACTTTCCATGGACAGATTCTATAACAAATGGAAGAAGCAACTGAGTTTAAAATAATAACACAAAGCAATCCCAAATTTGGCCCATTTACAAATGAACAGTGTGAGGCCTGACACTTATTGTAAGTAGCCTATACTGCCGTAGCCTGTAAATGTGTCATTCAAAAATCAAGAAGCAATATCAAAATGTCAGAGGATGACTATTATATACTTGGCACATTTCCACCTGGTTGTTTTAAATCAATGAACCGTACTGATCTCTCTTTAATACATACATGTACACATGGCTAAGTGATGTCACATCCTGGCATTATGTCCCTCCCCTCACTTAATACCATAGAATAATGTGCTCCCCACTCGACCAATCAACCAACGTCATAACAGGAAACAAAAACAGTGCTCCCCAGTGTCACATATGGCACAAATGTAATTTCCTCTCACAAGCATAAAGGCAATAGATTACTCAGGGATCCAGGAAGGGGTGAGCAGGTACTTCCTGCTTTACCATAACAGATGAGATTATAATCTGACCAAATTAATGAACATGAGTGAGGAACCTATAGTCACACTGCATGCATCTCAAAAGGCACCCTATTCGCTATATAGTGCACTTCTTTTGACCAGAGTCTTATGGGCCTTGGTCAAAAGTAGTGCTCTATATAGGGAATAGGGTGCCATTTGGGACGCACAAACTGTGGGAGAAACTAAACAGGCGCACCTGCCCTTTCCTTCCCCAGGCATGTGACTCATGAATGGATGAGTCGTTGGTTCGGTTACCGACCATTTAGCCAAATAGGTTTATGAATGAGAGGGTGGAGTGAAGCCAGATGGTGTTGATTCAGTCTGCTCCTACAGTAGCCCAGGCCTGCGTGGTGCAATGGAGAGAGGAGGGTAACAGTCACTTATCACTAGTGTTCTCTTATTACTTTTATCCTCCTCCATTCAGATGTCACTGCTCTCTTCCTCCTAACCTGCTGATCCTACAAGCCTGTGGTGTGTGGGGCAAGAGATGACCACATACAGATATAATATCTTAATTAGATCACCCTGTTATGCAGGAAATGTAAAACGTGTAGTGTATTTAAAGTTTAAAAAGGCTTCTGAAGTTTGTAATTTCCACTTTGAAATGTTGATGTTAATTAATTATAATCCACATAATAATTCACATTTCCTGTTGCTGCAGGATTATTTGTAGCAAACTGCCTCAAATTAAGATCCTACATCTGTAGACATGACAGTCTCCTACTGTACGGTCACTACTCTTGTTCACAACCACTTTCTCTGCTCCTGTAAGTTATGTTTTTTTAAATCGGTTTCTAAACATTTGTACAATAAAAGTGCTACTGGACACGAAAGCTCCAACAAAAAGGCAAAAAAAGAAAAAAAATAGTGTGATTATGTACAAAAACTAGTGTTTTAGGGAGTGAGCTATGTTGCTACACCTTGGCGGTGCTAGCTGGGGAGATATGACTGAGATCAGTGTTGTTGTTGTGTGTGTTTCTATGTTTCTACTGAGTCCATTGATCTGAGCTAACAAAGTGTCATGGACTCATGGCCAAACAACTCCAAAGCTAAAGGCCTAAGTTGGCACACTGGATCGGCTAGTACCTTAGGATTGGATGAACTAAAGAAGATCACCAAAATCCACCCTAACTTTAACAAAACTCCCTATAATCAAAATGATGGTGACTTAAAAACAGGGCACATCCAATAAGGACAGATCATACTAAATCGTAAGTAGTTACTAACAAATTCAACTGAAACCAACTGTTGGATCATTTATGACTTCAGAGTGTGTTGGATGTATAGAGCATGTTTAGTGAACTGGTCCATTTTAGTGAACAGGTGAGGACAATAAAGCTGACTAATGGTTGGAATAATGAACAACCAAGTTGTGACATTGATTAAGAACCTGCTAGAAGACCAATTTATCAATTCTGTATGTGCGTACAATATATAAACATAGGAAGAAGAAAAACATCTTTAACCTTCTGAATATTAACAAACCAATATTTTAACTGCATCTCACGATTCTCACCTCACTCAACACACACATACACATACAATTCATTCAAGGCCCCAAGGCTACTTGGCTATGCTAGCTAAACCCTGGGATACTTTTATCTTCTTTTATTTTTCCCTTTCCCTCTTCCTTCCTCCAAAGCTGTGTGAGAAACATACTGTTCAGTCCATGACATCATATGACCCGGCCTCCACCTAACGCGTCACACCTCCCTCGAGGAGGACTGCCGTGTGATCAAAAGTGACCTCGGTCAACCTCCATACTTCCACTTTTAAAGAATGTGACAATCAGTGTGAAGACCGCTGGTTGGCTTTCCCTTCCTTATTAATGCGCTATAAGGTATATGTTAGGGAAGGGAAATCCTCTGGATGAAAAGACAATGGGGGTGTGTGTGGGATATGTTAAGTTTGATATGAGTGGATATGAGGGTTGAGATCCTTGAGATTTGCCCCCTTATAAGGATAAACACACTGTGATGACGTATTGGAACTGGGATTAGATCATCATAATGACAGATCGTATTTCTACAAAAGGAAAACCTCAAACCAATAACTGGTGTCTCAGAGCGGTGTGTGTGTGTACTGGAATTCTGTAATGGCTAGAGTAAAAGGACTCATAGGACAATAACACACACCTAGCCAAAGTGGAGTGAATAAGGCTCAGTAACAGATGGTGCGTGATTGTATCCTAATACAGGAAGTAATAGCAGAATAAGGTGTGCACATAGAGCTTCTCTGGATAGATCCATATGTAAAAATGTAGGGGTTTTTCATCTTCATCGTGCTCCCAACCCTTCCCTTCCCTCCCAGGCTTGTACTAGCTTCAAAAACCCATGAAGAATACTTGTCTCCCTCTGTGTCCTCGCAAACCATGTTCTGGTGTCCTTATAAAGCACGTTCTGTGGCGGTGGTGTTACAGCCCTGTTCTGTTTTACACCCTGATTTCATCTTCGTCCTCGTCCATGAAGGAGAAGTCTTTGTCGTCCTCCCCCCCACCCCCCGGAGAGCTGTACTTGGCGCTGTCCGTGTCCCCCTCCTGCAGGTGGTTGAGTGGTTTCTCCTCAAGAGTGGCGGAGCCGGAGGAAGAAAAAGAGCAGCTGTCCAGGTGGCTGTGGGGGTGGTAGTTCCTGGGAGGGGTGTAGGGGGGGTCGGACATTATTTTCTGCTGGGGATAGATGCTGCGTGGGGGCCTGACTGGCGGCTGTAGATCCACCTGGTCCTTGACATCGTCCTCCGTAGTGGGAGGACTGATGGGGGGTGACCAACGGCCCTCGCTGCCCTTCCCCTCCTCGTACCCCAGGTCGTCCTCCTCCCAGCCCTTCTTCTCCATGACGCTGAGGATGTCCCCCAGCATGGAGGGACCCAGGTCGATGTGGAACGACATGATGGACTCCGCGTGCTTCATCCCACCACCCCGAGGATGGGACGGTGGCAGGTCAGTCAGTTCGCCAAAGCTCCGCTCGTCGAATTCCAGGTCCATGGCCGCGGCGCCGTTGACCGGTTTGCTGATTCCGTCGACCTCGGGCAGCTTCTTCAGAGGGCTGGAGGAGACGCTCTTGGGCATCCGGTGACCACCGCCCATCCTGCCCGCATCCTCGTTGTTGAGGTAGGGAAGGGAGATGGCGCTCTTCACAACGTTTGGCGAGCCACCAGGGGGTGCCAACGCGTTCTCGTAGTTGTCGCCGCGGTTCACCGACTGGGAGCGCTTGCTGCTCCTGAAGGTTCGGGACAGCAGACCTGGTTTTGAGACAGGTCCAGGGGAGCTCTGCTGCACCTCTGGAGCTGGTTCTTTAGGGGGCTCCCCAGACCGGGTACTGAGGAACGAGGTGTCCCCGAAGGCATCCCCGCCACGACCCACATGCATGGTGTGTCTGAAGTCCCCGAGAGGGGCGCTGATCATCTCTGCAGTCAGGTCGGCCCGGGAGCGACGCTTGGACTGGTTCGAGGTTAGCTGCTTGAGGATCGGCATGGTGATGTCTGATGAAGTCTCTCTGATATAACACTCCACAGGAACAGAAATGATTCAACAAAGAAACACCTGGTTGGTGCTACGAGTTATGAGATGTTTGTGTCTTTCTCAGGTTTAATTGTAAATTGTGTTGTCAAGGCAAGGATAGATCCAGGTGTCTGGAGTACACAGCCATTGTGGTCCTTCAAACAGCTATGTTGAGGTCTGGTCCAGATAAATCCCCAAATCAACCTAAGGGAAAAACAGAAGAGAGGACACATTAAAACCACATTGCAAGACCTATGCAAATCAACTCAGATCCTCAAAGTTGGAAGGGAACATGGAAACTAACTACAACTTAACACAGAGTAGCTTTGTCATGTGTCATTTTATTCCTTTGGAGAGGAAGCAAGCAACTGGAAATGACAGCAAACAGCAATTATTTCCAATAGCTGCTGACTACATCTGAGGCACAGAATCAAGACAACTTTCTTAATCTATGCCGCTCTGCCTCAAACGTGGAAAGTTTTGTTGCTAGGCCGGGGCTTTGAAATAAAACCTCCAGTTGAGTGGTTCAGTTCTTTCTCACTTAACTAGAACTCGTTAACCTTCCAAGTTCTAAAAAAGGGGAAACACACAAGTCATTGATTGTAATACATTGGTATTCATGCCAATACGTTTTCTTAAATGGCACTTCAAAGTTCCCATAAATGTTGAAATATTGTTTTAAAAATGGCAGCTGGAATATTAATCAGTTTGGCTTTAACATTTCTAAGGCAGCTGTCTGTCGTCTGAAGTCCGTGCTGCCAATACAGTACTCTGCTCCACTGGTGCAGTTCCCATTTGGGCCCCTGCATGCTTCCCTTTCTGTTACATAACCCTACAGTCACAGGATACTGGGAGCCCAGTGGCTCCAGCTGCCAGGGATAAAGACAGGATGGAAAAAAGAATGGAGAGGAACGGCATTTCTTCAGCAGCTTGGATTAACTTAGAGCAACAGCTCAGAAGTATTGACTGTCACTGACTGACTGACTATCGTTCTGCTCGAACCCTTCTGTCACTGGCAGATCAACTTGGTCTTAGCTTTCTCTCTCTCTCTGTGTGGCTCTCACAGTTTTCAGACACCTTCAAGAGGTCGTTCAAAGCCTAGTCACCAGTGACTTGCATTACTGCACCACTGAAAGCATGGTGTGACTGACCACTGTGTTCCGAACTTAAGTCGTGATTAGAGTCAGGGACCCTGATAAGGCTACAGGACTGCCATCGGGATATGATTTACTGCTTAAGTGCTCTGGAATTCATAGCAGATACTTTGATCTGCAGCCTGGCAGCACTATGATCTATTACTCAATAAGCCAGACAATATGGGCTGTTTCAGAAGCTGGTGATATGGGCCATTTCAAGAGGAGTATCCACTTACCCAGGCCAATCTGTCTTCGTTGTCACCATCGACCCCGCAATGAAACACTATCTCAAAACATAACGGTGTGAGTGGACAGAGGCGCAAAGTTGGCGTCTTTTCGTATTTTCCCTCACGTAGGGCAGCAGCCTGCAATAGAGCCTAGTAGGCACATGAGTAGGCCTAGGTGACATCAACAACGGTTTCAATTGTGGCTGCTAGGCAATATTCCAATCGTTCTCTTGTGTTCCAACCAGAGCGCACACGTGCACACACACACACACGTCACAGGCCTACCCTCCAGTCTCTATGTGTTCATACCTCTGGATGAATGGGGCATCAGGCAACAATATTCCAAAGCAACATCACCCTCGAAAACAACAATGGCCCATTCAACTGAAAAGGCAACTGTAGCAGCAGAGAGAACAGACAGCTTTTTGATAGATGCGTTAAAACCAGTTCTTCTCCTTTCAAAAGGACAGAACATCCCTAAGGACAATTCAATTATCTTACATTTACATTTTAGTCATTTAGCAGACGCTCTTATCCAGAGCGACTTACAGTTAGTGCATACAATTTTTCATACTGGCCCCCCGTGGGAATCGAACCCACAACCCTGGCGTTGCAAACGCCATGCTCTACCAACTGAGCTACATCCCTGCAGGCCATTCCCTCCCCTACCCTGGACCAATTGTGCGCCGCCCCATGGGTCTCCCGGAATAATCTGTCCTTAGTCATAAGGACTGTGAGTGTGTAGAGGTTTTGCCCCCTCAATAAATAATTTCCATTTAGACACAAACACAATGACAACTTTATGAGCAAGGAGACAAAAACTGAGCATGAATGACTGCACAAGAGGTTTGCAAAAGTAGAAACTTAATACAAACTATTACACACCTTTTGACCAACAACTGAAACACTTTAGCCATTATGAAAGCGCAAACTGCTCCAAAACAACCAAACGAATTAGCTCGGCCATCACAGCTTTCAAGGGACACAATTGTGAAACCTCACATTGTGCTGTTGTGGCTAAGAAAGTCTTAAGTAGGCCTTGCTTACATTACTACAGGGTGATCCATCATTACCTATTATTAGCCTGACACATTATTACACAACTCACTATGCATGAGACCACAATCCTCCAGCCAGTCTGCTTCTTCTCTATATGCCAGCCTGTCGGCGGCTCTGTCTCATTCAATGTGCAGGCCTATGACCTGAGCTGTGCTCTCCTGTAGTGTACCACTGCAGGCAAAGGCCAACCCACTTATATAATCGTAACACTTTAATACAACAACACGTTGCTTGCCAATCGTAGTGTAAGATTTAATATGTTGACATTTTCAATAAGTCTGAAAAAGCAAAAGCAAGAAATGACTCCCAATTTATAACATGTCACTGTCAACAATAGCAGTTAAGTTTACTACCTGGTAATAGCCTACACTGAGACAGTGCCCATGCCCATGCTTGCAAGGCCAGCGGAAGCAGTCAACTAGGGAGACTTGGCAACATGGATCCACAACAGAGAGTGCCCTGTCCTGGACTTCAGTCAAGACTCCTCATGTGTCCCTCCCTGCCCTTAACTAGTTCTCTGCCCATGTCTCCATGGCGACCTTAGGCCTAGTACTGCTTGGCTTCCCAGCTAGCTAACTTCCTGCCTGTCTGTAAGCCTCAGAGCGGGGCCCTTATCCCCTCCAGGGTGACATCACCTTTTCCTAATGGATTAACTAAGGCTGCCTGCCTTAGAACCATCTCTCAGTCCCAAATGGAATCCTATCCTCTATGGGTTCTGGTCAAAAGCAGAGCTCTATAAATGGAATACGGTGCCATATGGGACACATCCCAATGTCTCAGTCCCTGCCTGTTGGGCTCAGAGTGGAATAAGACGTATAAAACAATGACCACAATACAACTGCTAAACTAGAGAGGGAATGGAATGCGTTTGATGTGATGCATCATTAGAAGACATTCATACACAGGATAAAAGAACACAGTGTGTTCTCCTCAAATATTAATAAGTGACAAACTTCACACCTTGGGTCGTTATAGGAAATGGCCCATAAGGGCCCCAGTGTGTGTTCGGGAGAAGAGTTACCACCACGGTATTACCACTTGGTACCATTAACACATGCATGACAAAGGGGAGGAGAAGACTCCAGGCAGCGCTGTCATCTTCAATTACATCCATTCAATATGAGTTTACATAAATCATGCAAGCTATATGAAGCCACACAGACATTCCACATGCAGCTCACAACAACATTCCAAACTGCTTGCCTATTTGCAGCCCCTTCATTGCAGGCCAGGGGCAACAAAGCTGGGCAGTTTACTTTGAGCACCATTTCACCTCAGTGAAAAGTCTAGACAAGTATAAAAATACTACTAAAAATGAAAGCCAGGCCATTTGCTCTTTGCCTAGGACGTCATGCATGGGTAAGAGTAGTCACTGGGGAATCGACTGAACCGAGCTGTATGTCCCAAAATATGCTGCTACACATACACACACACACACACACACAGTGGTTCTAAGAACACAGCCGGGGTCTGGATTCCATCTCAGTAATCTTTCAAATGTTGCTCAGAGCTGGACTAGTTGAGCAGACCATGCTAGTTAGCAATGCAAATAGTCCGGGTAGCCATGATTAGCTGTTCAGGAGTCTTATGGCTTGGGGGTAGAAGCTGTTAAGAAGCCTTGCCGTGTGGTTTCACTGCGGCTTAGATGGTACAATGATTCTCTACACTATACTATCTGATTTTGTCACATAAACTGAAATTAGGCAAACTATTAGAGTTTTAGCAACCAGGAAATGGCGGAGTGATTTCTGCATAGTGCAACTTTAAGCACTCAAAGCATCACATGACAGCAGATCCAACTGGCAGAAAGGTCTATGAATGATTAACAGCTTCTTAAGTCGCCCTCAGCCCCAGGGCACCAACATAGAGGATGATGTCATAAAATGTCTGATTCATACTATAAGGCTAACCCGACCCGTACTGTGCTATCTTGGATATTTTTCTCTTCACATTTTCCTTTCTAGCATGGTTCCTGGAACTATGGTGGATGTGTAAAGCGGCCAGCCCAGTACAGCTTAGCTTGTACTGTTAATCAGGAACGTCCCCATTAACTTTTACATCACACACAATCAACCTCTTACTCTGATAATCCTCCTGGGTCACAAGCTAGGCCACAATCCTACAACAATGTTCCAATCATGTTCCACACCGATTACTGTCCCTCTTTGGAAATGTCATCCATGTTGTCAAGTCAATCCTCCGTCTCTCCTTTCACAGCTGGACCACCTTCGCAGTCCACAACTCTGCAAGTTGTATTTTAGGGCCCTTTACATTTTTCAAAGGAAAGACAGAGAGAGAACATTACTTTTTCACTAGGCGGTCACTGTACCTGTACACAGCCCATTTGTAATTAGCCCACCCAACTACCTCATCCCCATATTGTTATTTATTTTGTTCATTTGCACCCCAGTATCTCTATTTGCACATCATCTTCTGCACATCTAAGTGTTAATACTAAATTGTAATTATTTTGCACTATGGCCTATTTATTACCTTACCTCCATAACTTACTACATTTGCACACACTGTAAATAGATTTTCTATTGTGTTATTGACTTTGTTTTGTTTTACCCCATATGTAACTCTGTGTTGTTGTTTTTAAATCGCACTGCTTTGCTTTATCTTGGCCAGGTTGCAGTTGTAAATGAGAACTTGTTCTCAACTGGCTTACCTGGTTAAATAAAGGTTAAATAAAAAAATAAATTAAAAAAGGTGCTGGTGGTGTATTGTGAATAGAGTTAGTGGATCTTACGCAACTGCAGAGTCACTGTAACATACTTTATGCCCAGTCAGATATTCAATTCTGACTGGGCATAGTCACATTTTAGTTTACATTAACAATGTTATAGGCTTTTAACTGTTAATAAGATAAACAAATAAAAAGCTGACATCCTTGTGCCATAAGTAGCTCTATATCAACAACAACCTAACTGCTAACTGTGCCACTAGAGATCCTGGTTCGAATCCAGGCTCTGTCGCAGCCGGCCGCGACCGGGAGACTCATGGGCGGCGCACAATTGGCCCAGCGTCGTCCAGGGTAGGGGAGGGAATGGCCGGCAGGGATGTAGCTCAGTTGATAGAGCATGGCGTTTGCAACACCAGGGTTGTGGGTTCGATTCCCACGGGGGGCCAGTATAAAAAAAATATAAAATAAATGTATTCACTAACTGTAAGTCGCTCTGGATAAGAGCGTCTGCTAAATGACTAAAAATGTAAATGTAAAAAAAAAAAAAAATCTAGTTTCCTTTCAGGGTTCCACAACCATTGCTCATACTACATGCTCCCAATATGTCAGCCATGTTCGTGTAAACTCTATTTCATGGGCTAACACAGTAGTTATGTTAGACATGGTATATTACATTACCCATGTTAAGTTAAAATCACATCTGGACGGTGCCTTGTCCTGGTCTTGCACTGTGAAGGCTAAAGCCCTGCTAAACTTTCCATGCTAAAGCTTGCTGCAAGCTGTTACGGCCCATCAATAAAATGACCAATGAATTAATCAATGGCACTGCGTAACCATGGCAACAAGTTCACAACAGTGTCAAAGAACTCAGGTGCCATCAGGGACCTCATGGGGCCCTGCAGGTTCAAACATATCACAACATGCTGCTGTATACACCCTTATGCTATACTAGGGAAATTGTGTTTCCATAGCTAGGGCTGACAGTGTGGACTTGTGAAGAGCAGAATCAACAACCTCTGCATAAGCAAAACAGTTGCTTTGTGAGAAGGTGTTAAAGTTTACAGTTAGCCATTGTTATGTAAATGAAAGATGAAAAGTACCAGTGGCCTGGCTTTGGCCAAAGTGTGAGCAGGTCTGCTGGAGCCATGGCCCAGTGAGACACAGTGTCGGCCCGCTTAGATGGAAACAGAAAAGTCTGAGCCTTTTGGGTAAAACACTGGCGTAAATCCTATATGGAAATGTACCATTAAGGACACTACTGTAGGTCAGCAGTGAAACAGACATGCAACCCAACCTATATGGGCTTTGGTAGTTGATCGTTTTCACCAGCAATAATAGGGAGACCTGACTAGCACGTTGCTAGTTCTTCAGGTTTAAGGATAGACCTATACCTCCCTGCAAGTTAAATACAAACCATTGAATCTAAGCCAAACAATTATTGACCAATATTGCGACCTGGATATGTTTCCAATAAATGTCCAACAGTATCCTTACATGGTGAATTCAGGGCAATGTACGTAGGCAGTGTTGTAGAATGATGTCAATATCAAATCAAGTATAATCTGATAATGGCCATGTAAACAGAATAATCATTCTGGGCGCAGTGTCACATGTACATAAATTATTTTGTCTACGTAATGTCCCATTGTTCTCAGAGTAGCTACAGTTGAAGTCGGAAGTTTACATACACTTAGGTTGGAGTCATTAAAACTTGTTTTTCAACCACTCCACAAACGTCTTGTTAACAAACTATAGTTTTGGCAAGTCGGTTAGGACATCTACTTTGTGCATGACACAAGTAATTTTTCCAACAATTGTTTACAGAGATTATTTCACTTATAATTCACTGTATCACAATTCCAGTGGGTCAGAAGCGTACATACACTAAGTTGACTGTGCCTTTAAACAGCTTGGAAAATTCCAAAAAATTATGTCATGGCTTTAGAAGTTTCTGATAGGCTAATTTACATCATTTGAGTCAATTGGAGGTGTATCTGTGGATTTATTTCAAGGCCTACCTTCAAACTCAGTGCCTCTTTGATTGACATCATGAGAAAATCTAAATAAATCAGCCAAGACCTCAGAAAAAAAAATGGTAGACCTCCACAAGTCTGGTTCAGCCTTGGGAGCAATTTCCAAACGCCTGAAGGCACCACGTTCATCTGTACAAACAATAGTATGCAAGTATAAACACCATGGGACCATGCAGCCGTCATACCGCTCAGGAAGGAGATGCGTTCTGTCTCCTAGAGATTAACGTACTTTGGTGTGAAAAGTGCAAATCAATCCCAGAACAACAGCAAAGGACATTGTGACATTGTGACAAAGGACAGGGTCCCCTGTAGCTCAGTTGGTAGATCATGGCGCTTGCAACGCCAGGGTTGTGGGTTCGTTTCCCACGGGGGGCCAGTATGGAAAATGTATGCACTCACTAACTGTAAGTTGCTCTGGATAAGAGCGTCTGCTAAATGACTAAAATGTAAAAAAAAATAAAAAATAAATGAAGATGCTGGAGGAAACGGGTACAAAAGTATCTATATCCACAGTAAAACGAGTCCTACATCGACATAACCTGAAAGGCCGCTCTGAAGAAGCCACTGCTCCAAAACCGCCATAAAAAAGCCAGACTACGGTTTGAAACTGCACATGGGGACAAAGATCTTACTTTTTGGAGAAATGTCCTCTGGTCTGATGAAACAAAAATAGAACTGTTTGGCCATAATGACCATCGTTATGTTTGGAGGAGAAAGGGGGTGGCTTGCAAGCCGAAGAACACCATCCCAACCGTGAAGCACGGGGGTGGCAGCATCATGCTGTGGGGGTGCTTTGCTGCAGGAGGGACTGGTGCACTTCACAAAATGGATGGCATCATGAGGAAGGAAAATTATGTGGATATATTGAAGCAACATCTCAAGACATCAGTCAGGAAGTTGTCCTCTGTAGCTCAGCTGGTAGAGCACGGCGCTTGTAACGCCAAGGTAGTGGGTTCGATCCCCGGGACCACCCATACACAAAAATGTATGCACGCATGACTGTAAGTCGCTTTGGATAAAAGCATCTGCTAAATGGCATATTATTATTATTATATTATAAGTTAAGGCTTGGTCGCAAATGGGTCTTCCAAATGGACAATGACCCCAAGCATACTTCCAAAGTTGTGGCAAAATGGCTTAAGGACAACAAAGTCAAGGTATTGGAGTGGCCATCACAAAGCCCTGACCTCAATCCTATAGAACATGTGTGGGCAAAACTGAAAAGGCGTGTGCGAGCAAGGAGGCCTACATACCTGACTCAGTTACACCAGCTCTGTCAGGAGGAATGGGCCAAAATTCACCCAACTTATTGTGGGAAGCTTGTGGAAGGCTACCCAAAATGTTTGACCCAAGTTAAACAATTTAAAGGTAATGCTACCAAATACTAATTGAGTGTATGTAAACTTCTGACCCACTGGGAATGTGATGAAAGAAATAAAAGCTGAAATAAATAATTCTCTACTATTATTCTGACATTTCACATTCTTAAAATAAAGTGGTGATCCTAACTGACCTAAAACAGGGAATTTTTCCTAGAGTAAACGTCAGGAATTGTGAAAATGTATTTGGCTAAGGTGTATGTAAACTTCCGACTTCAACTGTACTTGCCATTGTCATCATAACCTGTTGTTCCAGTTTCTCTTCATAACCAGTGGGTTGGTATGTTATCTGAGGCTATCCTTCATATATATATATATATGAATGAGAGAGAGAGAGAGAGAGAGAGAGAGAGAGAGAGAGAGAGAGAGAGAGAGAGAGAGAGAGAGAGAGAGAGAGAGAGAGAGAGAGAGAGAGAGAGAGAGAGAGAGAGAGAGAGAGAGAGAGAGAGAGAGAGAGAGAGAGAGAGAGAGAGAGAGAGAGAGAGAGAGAGAGAGAGAGAGAGAGAGAGAGAGAGAGAGAGAGAGAGAAAATAAAGCGAGAGAAATGGAGAGATACCCCTCCTTATATGGCGAAATGGTGTGGTCAGCTACTGGTCCATACTGACTCAGGCGTTACTAACAATCAGCAAACAGAATCTCTGTGTAATAATTACTGTACATAACATATGGAGGGAGGTCAAGTGTCAATCCCTGTAGGGGTTGTCCACAGCTAAGCCACAGCTAAGCTCGTCTACAACAACGCTTGCTCAATGCGTTTAAAGTCGGAGTGAGAAAAATCTTTGAAATAGATAAATGTTTACGCTAGTTTTTTTATCAGCGTTGACAGCTGTAAAGGACATGGCTATCCTGACCCTGATGACCTGTAGAATAAACACACTCAAAAGGTCAATAACCTGTGAGGTAAACTGAGGCGGAGGTAAATACCAAATACTCAACACACCTTTAGCCTACAGCATGGGGTCAGACTGAGGGCAAGAGAGGTATAGTACATTTACATTTTAGTCATTTAGCAGACTTACAGTTAGTGAGTGCATACATTTTTTTCCCCTTTTCATACTGGCCCCCCGTGGGAATCGAACCCACAACCCTGGCGTTGCAAACACCATGCTCTACCAACTGAGCTACACGGGACTAGTAACATTATCTCTGTCTGTGTGGGCTTTGGGCTACCTGATTAATACAGGCGGTAGGTGGACAGCATGGTGAAGTGATGTAGAAAGTTCTGCAAGGCAAGCCTGGACAGCTGACTGGGTAAATAGACCCACCTCAGCAGGAACACTACAAGAAGTGTGTGTCTAAACCCATGTGAACCCACCTAACGGGCCTCATGCCGCATACACAGAGAAACAATCCACAAGAGGATTAAGTGTAGCATGTTTATCAAAGGAGCATAACGTCAGCGTGCCTCAACCAGCAAGTTACTCTACTCTGTGTGTCCCTCTCTCCCTCTCGAGCACACACACACACACACACACACACACACACACCACCCCCCTCTCAAATACACCCCTTCCCTCCACACCCACCCCACTATCCATTTCCCCCCTGCGTCATGGTTCAAATCCATCTCATGTAACTGGCGGTTAGTTTGTTGTTGTTCATCCCTTGTTATATCCTCAACACTGCTCTGCTAGCTAACCGTTAACTGTTGTCTCATGTAACATATTTCAGCCACGTGGGCCTGTGGCAGACTGAGGGAGAGAGATGTTTTTAATCTTTCCATATCCTGCCATCAGTCAGCAGCCATGGGCTTTTGAATAAACACAGACTTTCACTGCTACAGTCTGCCTGCCTCCCCACGCTGCGCTAATTCACTGCTTTTATAAACCTGCTACTCTTGCATGGTTGGACAAACAGTGTGTGGTTCAATCCTGGGTGGGCAGTGTGTGTGTGTGTGTGTGTGTGTGTGAAGTGATCTCAGCCATAACCAGCAATCAAATGGATGATTAACATGTCGTTTCAGGCTTGTCAAAATCTCCCTCTGTACATGATGATCCCCTGAGGCGTTCCCTCTCTGAATTCCCCTCCGTTGTATCTCTATGAATAATATCCTGTGTGATTAATGCCATGACCTCCAATTCCCCACTAAAGGAGTCCACATGCTTCCCATCCAGAACAGTTTGTGCATATATTGTGACGACAGTGACATTTTTGTTTGTTTTGGTCTTTGACAAGGGATTCTTTGGCTGTTCATGCAAAAAAATGCCTCAAGGCAAGCCAAAGTTCAGAGCCGAAGTCTACGCCCGTTCATTGGTCGAAAAATAATAATTGGTCAACAGTAGGAATTCTTCAATGAAGTGTTTGTCATTCAACGACAGACGACACGTTTTCATGCAAATGCTTTCACTTGATTAATACTGCACCAAACATTTTAGTTAGCTGTACAATTGCGTGACTAAGATCTCATTGGCAAAAACTTCCAAATTAATGACAGATTTCTCGAGTTATCGATTTTGTGGAAGTGTATATTGGCTCAAGATGGACAAACAGTACTATTGCCGCTTTTTCCAAGTGAAGGTCTTTTAAGGGAGTATGCGAGCACACTCATTCGCGGGCTAGGCGCCAGCCGAACCGATGCATGCTGAAGCCTTAAGGGCGAAGCCAACAACACTGAGGGCTGGAGGCCAGCCAAGGAGGGAGGGAGGGATAGGAGGGGGGAGGGGTAGCACCCTGCCCTGCCCTTGTGGAGTAACAGGGACTTTCTAAAGGAAAGACACAGATGGGGGCACCAAAGAGAAACACCCCCTCATAATAGGGTAGGGGTGGCGATCGAGGCAGAGTGGCATGTTACCACTTTACCCTCCCTCACTCCCTGCCCAGGAGGAATGCATGCCAACAGTTAACGAACAGAGGCTTTTACACTGTCCTCCAAGCCCTGCATGCAGCGCTTCCAAATGGTCATTAGCCCCATAGAGAGGCACAGAAGGGGATTGAGTGTGTGATTAATCAGTGTATCTATTAGTACTATTTTATTATTATAATAAAATATATTTCTCTATTTTCTTTCTCTCTGCATTGTTGGAAATGGCCCGTAAGCATTTCACTGTTAGTCCACACCTGCTATTTACGAAGCATGTGACGAATAAAATGTAGATTTGATTTGAACCCCTCCCTCCGTCAGAGAGGCCTAAGCAAGAGCTAAGAGGATACAGGCCAGGGGGTGGACTCACTCAACAGGCCAACAGCTGCAACACTATCGATGGAGATAGGTTCTATTGAGGATCATTTTGCATAAAAGGAGAGGCTGGAACCCAAACCTCATTACATTGGAAAAGATGCCCATACTACTGCCAGAATTAGGCTACAGTTCCCCTAGTAATAGGAAAAAGACCATCATGACAATGTGGTATTTCATCAAACCTGAGGTGAAGTTATTACTACGATGTTACTGGACAATGGAACATTGATTGGAGCTTGTTTTCAACAGTATAAAAGTCTGTTTATTTTTTCCACTTCAAATGGGAGAGCCACGCGCAAAACAGAGTGCTGACCCATGATAGCTTGATTGCTCTGCCTGCCTGTGCCACAGAGTGAGCGGAGCGGCAGCTGATTTTTTTTGGGCCAAATCACCAGAAAGATAAGCAGATACCAGCATTGCGCAGTGCTTCCAGTGTAAAGGGAGACGGGAGCCAAAATCCATTCAGCCAATGCAGCAGCTACTGCTGATTAACACACACACAGTTACAGTGGAACTCATGGGGAGCTCCGACTGAGCAGCTCGCTCCCTCATTGACAAGAATGAGATAATGAAACAACATGTTGCTCCCTTTCACAACACCAGCGGTAGTCAACAAAACCTGCCCCAACAAAAGCTTTTACCCACAAAGACAACAGACAGCCTCACAAACATCTCTTTACTACAGCCATAACACAGATTCACAGCAGTGTGACAAGCTGAAAATCACATCACAGTAAATAGACTGGTCTGAGTGAGAGGCTGCCACAAACACTAAACCGTAACCCACATCGTTGGGTTGATTTAATTGACCCAGACAATATTTACCAGCATACTGTGTGTGTGTGTGCGCTTTATTCCCTGCAACTTTGCAGGAATGCCCAGTTCAGGCCCAGCAGATGGGGATGTGTTACAAGCCTCAGCTCAGCTCACCTACACACACAGGGCAGAAGCCAGAAGGCCTTCTCCCCGGAAAAGAGACAGCTGAATGATAGGGATGTGACATTTGCCAGGGGAAGACTGGGTAATAAGACACATTTGCCAGGGGAGGACTGGGTAATAAGACACATTTGCCAGGGGAGGACTGGGTAATAAAGACACATTTGCCAGGGGAGGACTGGGTAATAAAGACACATTTGCCAGGGGAGGACTGGCTAACAATACACATTTGCCAAGGGAGGACTGGGTAAAACGACACATTTGCCAGGGGAGGACTGGGTAATAAGACACATTTGCCAGGGGAGGATGGAGAAATATGATCAATGTGATGCAAACCAGTGGCATTGGTCCAGCCAGGTCAGCAAGGTCCTGCTGAACAGATACAACAGACACAGATGGTGCTTTCCATTAAGACTTACCCCCACAACAGTGGGTCGCCAGTGTTTTATGTTAATGTAGCTCTAATGTTATTGTGTTTCCATCAGGAATGTGACACTAAAGACTTGTGGCATCTGTTTGTTCTGACCTCTACTGCAAAAAAAATAAAATTAAAACTGAAATAATTTTCAGTAAGTGCGGGTTTTTCCCTTTCTTAAAGTTCATAGTTAGCCATTGTTATGTAAATAAGATCACAAAATCAGTGGGCAGCACATGATCAGCCAGACGTGTCCCTCTACCTGCATACCTTTCTTACCACCCAGTCTCATTCTGTTTCCTTGTACTGTAACTATCCTCACTACATGTCTTTGTGTGGATTTGGCATTCAACTAACGAGCAGGTCTGATTTCCTGGAAACAATGAATGGTTTATGTTTGACGACAGTGAGACAACATGCAGTAGAGCCCTGGGAGAATGTCTTCATGTGTGTTTACTAGTACGCAGGCTATAAGAGGGTGTGTGTATGTGTGTGGGCGCAATAAACTCAGTCCATCAACAGCTCTCGCAGCACTGTGTCTGTCAGTATGTTTGAGCAAAGCGAGAGCTAGAAACACTAATCTTGATCACATAATGGGTAGCTATTTGGGTGCATTGCAAGGTGATTTGGAGTGATTCTTCACATTCAGACTAAGTTGTAAACACACTTTCTCTCACGGATAGCACATTTACATCATTTTACATTTTAGTCATTTAGCAGACGCTCTTATCCAGAGCAACTTACAGTTAGTGAGTGCATACATTATTTTATTTTTCATACTGGCCCCCCGTGGGAATTGAACCCACAACCCTGGCGTTGCAAACGCCATACTCTACCAACTGCGCTACATCCCTGCCGGCCATTCCCTCCCCTACCCAGGATGACGCAGGGCCAATTATGCGCCGCCCCATGGGTCTCCCGGTCGCGGCCGGCTACGACAGAGCCTGGATTCGAACCAGGATCTCTAGTGGCACAGCGATGCAGTGCCTTAGACCACTGCGCCAATCGGGAGCACACACACACACACACACACACACAGTCCCTATAGGCTACCACAAAGACAGCAGAACTGAAGAACCGACAAAGTCACAGAGATCACAATGGACCCAGATCAACAAGAAACAAAGCAGTGCTTCCAGTGTAAAGGGAGACGGGAGCCAAACCCTAACGGGATTCCACATCCAGGACACACACACACAGGGCCATCTCCTGAGAACCGACCCAGTGGATATAACCAGCCAGTCCAGCCCAGAACACCCTCTATTCCTATTCACCCAGAGTAAAAGGGAATGCATGGCAAGGATACTGCTGACAGACAAATTATTATTAGATAAATTAATCCATCAGATGTATAGTGTTACTTCTGCCCATATAGACAGGCCTAGGAGCACAAGGTCTAGAAGTCACGGGATGGATAAGCCCTCTAATGGAGTGTTCAAGGCTAGTACAGAGGAGGCCACTGGGGAGCAATGACGACATTCCTTTGTCTTTTCAGCAGCTGAAGCCTACGCTTGAGAGATACCACCACTTTCTAAGCCCATACGGAGGAAGAGAACGATGAGAGGGAACAATGGAGAACCACTGAACTGTGAACAGGCCAGAGCATTTCACTCTCTGATGGACAGACCAGATGCACACCACGATGCATGCTTTGAATACATAGGACTCCTCTAGTGTCTAGCCTACACATATTGCACAACAGCCCGACTACTAGGCCAGTCAAAGCAGTGGTGGTGTGTTAGATGTGAAGGGAGTTAACACGGTCAGGGTTAAATGGTTAACCATGTCTCCATAGACATATTTTATCAAATCAGGACACAGACAACCGAGTCCCACCATAAGGAGGGACAATTCAACTTGGAATCTAATATCTACAAAAGTGTAAACACTGCTGCATCAATTACATATTGTTATGACTGTGAGAACACAAACACTCCCCTAAAACACTGTTCAATTTGGTTGAAGAGAAACACTGATGTCCCCCCACCAAAGGCAGCCATTATTGGACTATAGAGCCAATTTATGAGACAAAAATGAGATTGCAAAGAGAAGACTCAGGGTTATCTTTCTCAAGAGTGTTTTGGGTGAGGTTGGGTTTCATGACTCCAGCTGTAGCTATGCATCTCCTTTCAGGTGGAGTCCTCACTGGAATGCTCAAATCACTGGCTGTGAAATGTTTCAAAACATGTTGGGAGGTTCAGGTGTCGGTGACAGATTCCAGTGAATAGGTAGAGCAGAGTTGGACAGGTGTGTCGAGTTGTGTCATTTCATGGTGGAGCAGTGAATGTATTGTACTGTGACAAGTGACAGTCCCACAGAAGCTACTGATGATGCCTCCGACTCTGAACCCTTGGAATGTGACTCACCCTGAGAAAATTACACGATCTTTTGTCTTTTCTTTTGAGCTCAGGACATCAGGTAGTATTATCTGACATTTCACAGCTTCTCCACATCCATTCTCTAAATGCTTATAATAATAATAATAATAATAATAATAATAATAATAATAATAATAATAATGAGTCATTCAAACCTAGACTTCAGGCTAAAAACTGTACTGTAGAAGCTGTGTGTGTAAAATAGCTGACAGTCAAGTGCTACATTATAACCAGTAGTCCTACAACCAGTAGATCACAATCAATCTTGTCAAGCAGAAACTGAATATAACAGCCTGGAGTAGTGTTGAACCACAGATGGATACATTTCCAGCCAAACCGGCTATGTATCTAAATGCATGTCAAATTACTTTGACCGTAAACCAACGCAGGTAGGTGTATGGAATGCAACGTACAGAATCAGGTGCATCTCAACACACAGATAAGACTGAGTATCACCCTACCTATCCCTGGCTAAACTATGTCCTTTAAGGCATGGCCCAGGCCATTTGATGGGGTTGTAACCAGTGTTCATTTTGTTTAGTCATAGTAGGGCTGTGGCAGTCATGACATTTTGTCAGCCGGTGATTGTCAAGCAAATATCTGCCAGTCTTACAGTAATTGACTGTTAATTAACAAACACATTTTGCATCTCCTGGTTTCCACGCATAGCCTACAAGCCACTGATGTAGACCTTTGGAACATCTACATTAAAAAAAATCAATCCCTTTAATATAGCCTACACATCACAATAAATCCATTATTTATTTTAGACATGTCTAAAGAAACATGATATGAATAAAACATTTATTTTAGAAGAACAGAATAGGATACTTGGAGTTGTTTAGAATTATGTGGCATTACTTTATAGTATGAAGAATTCAACAGAACATAGCTGAATAAACTAGAAAGGATATTTTCTCCAAAACTATTTGAGGGAGTGCGCACATGCGGCTATTCTGTGTTGAGCGGTTAACAAAGAAACAGGTCCTCCTATTATGCTTAATTTACATTTTAGTCATTATTTATGCAACTTTAGTTGTGATACAAACATTGGGCTATATGTTTTGATTTTTTATATATTCTTAGGCTGCATGATATGACTAATGATGATTTGAAAAAAGTCAAATGAAAGGCCTGAGCTCTGCTGTGTTTTTTTGCGTAGGCTGCTCACACTTATTCAGTCTCTCATTTACAATTTGACATTTACTTGATAATCCCTCGAATTTCCCGGTGGCATCCCCTTTGTGTGGCCGTAATGCCCCCTAAAAAAATCCATGCTTTTTGCGGCCAGTGGTCGTTGTGCCCTTTGGCTGAATACAACAATTATAATTCCCTTCTCCTGGCTGCGTGCGCCGAAGCACCTCTCACTCACATGGCTCGCTCAGATATCTCAATTCTTATTAGCCAATGCCCATCATGTGATCGGGTCGTTCTCACAGGCTACAAGGGAAGACAGACACATCGGGGACGCAACTGCATGTGTCCTTATCAAATTCCGAGGCGCATATTGAAGATGTTAGAAAAACTGTCCACATCTACTTTTTGTCAGCCAACAAGATGAGTAGGCCTAACGAACAGCAAAAGCACTAGCCTATGTCAATCTACTATCCCCCATAGTACAAAAGTTGACCTATTCTATGCGAGAAATAAATATTCCAAGCATAGTCTGGGACAGTTGTGGGGATGCGATAGATCCCAAATTAATACAACCACTAGCATCAAAAAACCTTTTAAAAGCAATGAGGCTGACGCAACAGATCAGAATGTTTAGCTTAAAATGTTGATAAACTATTAGGCAATTTCTTCACATTATAAGTGCAGCAATGCGTGCACGGCAGTAGGCTGTAAGTGTGAATGTTCCAAAACGCAATCAATTAGCGGGAAAACACCACACTCAAAAGTGACCGCAAATGCGATTATGCATGTAATGCTTTTATTATAGGTGCATTTTTGTGGTGAAAATTATCTTCCCCAAACTTGAAACTCACGTGCTGCATATGTATGCCAGTTAGGCTCTACACCCGTTGTAAAGCGGACTATGTGTTTAATTTTAAGAAGTTATTTGGCCACTTTAGTTGTGATACAAACCTTATCAAAACATATAGGCCTATGGGGTAGGTTACATGAGGTGTGCGAGCGACTATGATTGGAAAAAGTCACCCAAAAAAAAGGCATGCGCTGTTTCTTGCCTTATTGCATACAAGCTGGGCATCATTCACAAGTGATAGGCTAATATTGTCACCCATCATACTATTCTTGATTTAAATCTTGTCTTTACATATACATATATATAAATATACATATTTATTACACACACACACATATTTTACCAGTAATATGTTTGGACACAGCTACTCATTCCAGGGTTTTTCTTTATTTTTACTATTTTCTACATTGTAGAGTAATAGTGAAGACATCAAAACCATGATATAACAAATATGGAATCATGTAGTAACCAATAAAGTGTTGTAGGTATGTCCAAACTTTTTTTTAATATACACTGCCGATTTTGCAGGTTTTCCTACTTACAAAGCATGTAGAGGTCTGTAATTTTTATCATAGGTACACTTCAACTGTGAGAGACGGAATCTAAAAGAAAAATCCAGAAAATCACATTGTATGATTTTTAAGTAATTAATTTGCATTTTATTGCATGACATAAGTATTTGATCACCTACCAACCAATAAGAATCCTGGCTCTCACAGACCTGTTAGTTTTTCTTTAAGAAGCCCTCCTGTTCTCCACTCATTACCTGTATTAACTGCACATGTTTGAACTCGTTACCTGTATAAAAGACACCTGTCCACACACTCAATCAAACAGACTCCAACCTCTCCACAATGGCCAAGACCAGAGAGCTGTGTAAGGACATCAGGGATAAAATTGTAGACCTGCACAAGGTTGGGATGGGCTACAGGACAATAGGCAAGCAGCTTGGTGAGAAGGCAACAACTGTTGGCGCAATTATTAGAAAATGGAAGAAGTTCAAGATGACGGTCAATCACCCTCGGTCTGGGGCTCCATGCAAGATCTCACCTCGTGGGGCATCAATGATCATGAGGAAGGTGAGGGATCAGCCCAGAACTACACGGCAGGACCTGGTCAATGACCTGAAGAGAGCTGGCATCACAGTCTCAAAGAAAAGCATTAGTAACACACTACGCCGTCATGGATTAAAATCCTGCAGCGCACGCAAGGTCCCCCTGCTCAAGCCAGCGCATGTCCAGGCCCGTCTGAAGTTTGCCAATGACCATCTGGATGATCCAGAGGAGGAATGGGAGAAGGTCATGTGGTCTGATGAGACAAAAATAGAGCTTTTTGGTCTAAACTCCACTCGCCGTGTTTGGAGGAAGAAGGATGAGTACAACCCCAAGAACACCATCCCAACCGTGAAGCATGGAGGTGGAAACATCATTCTTTGGGGATGCTTTTTTACAAAGGGGACAGGACAACTGCACCGTATTGAGGGGAGGATGGATGGGGCCATGTATCGCGAGATCTTGGCCAACAACGTCCTTCCCTCAGTAAGAGCATTGAAGATGGGTCGTGGCTGGGTCTTCCAGCACGACAACGACCCGAAACACACAGCCAGGGCAACTAAGGAGTGGCTCCGTAAGAAGCATCTCAAGGTCCTGGAGTGGCCTAGCCAGTCTTCCGATCTGAACCCAATAGAAAATCTTTGGAGGGAGCTGAAAGTCCGTATTGCCCAGCGACAGCCCCGAAACCTGAAGGATCTGGAGAAGGTCTGTATGGAGGAGTGGGCCAAAATCCCTGCTGCAGTGTGTGCAAACCTGGTCAAGACCTACAGGAAACGTATGATCTCTGTAATTGCAAACAAAAGGTTTCTGTACCAAATATTAAGTTCTGCTTTTCTGATGTATCAAATACTTATGTCATGCAATAAAATGCAAATGAATTACTTAAAAATCATACAATGTGATTTTCTAGATTTTGTTTTAGATTCCGTCTCTCACAGTTGAAGTGTACCTATGATAAAAATTACAGACCTCTACATGCTTTGTAAGTAGGAAAACCTGCAAAATCGGTAGTGTATCAAATACTTGTTCTCCCCACTGTACATATATATTATAATAATAATAGCCATTTAGCAGACGCTTTTATCCAAAGCGACTTACAGTCATGTTTGTATACATCTTTACGTACGGGTGGTCCCAGGGATCGAACCCACTACCATGGCCTTACAAGTGCCATGCTCTACCAATTGAGCTACAGAGGACCACATATACACTACCGTTCAAAAGTTTGGGGTCACTTAGAAATGTCCTTGTTTTCCATGAAAACATACATGAAATGAGTTTGAATAGGAAATATAGCAAAATGCATAGGAAATGTAGTCATTGACAAGGTTAGAAATAATGATTTTTAATTGAAATAATAATTGTTTCCTTCAAACTTTGCTTTCGTCAAAGAATCCTCAATTTGCAGCAATTACTGCCTTGCAGACCTTTGGTATTCTAGTTATCAATTTGTTGAGGTAATCTGAAGAGATTTCACCCCATGCTTCCTGAAGCACCTCGCACAAGTTGGATTGGCTTGATGGGCACTTCTTACGTACCATACGGTCAAGCTGCTCCCACAACAGCTCAATAGTGTTGAGATCCGGTGACTGTGCTGGCCACTCCATTATAGACAGAATACCAGCTGACTGTTTCTTCCCTAAATAGTTATTGCATAGTTTGGAGCTGTGCTTTGGGTCATTGTCCTGTTGTAGGAGGAAATTGGCTAAAATCAAGCGCCGTCGACAGGGTATGGCATGGCGTTGCAAAATGGAGTGATAGCCTTCCTTCTTCAAGATCCCTTTTACCCTGTAAAAATCTCTCACTTTACCACCAGCAAAGCACCCCCAGACCATCACATTGCCTCCACCATGCTTGACAGATGGCATCAAGCACTCCTCCAGCATCTTTTCATTTGGTCTGCGTCTCACAAATGTTCTTCTTTGTGATCCGAACACCTCAAACTTCGATTCATCTGTCCATAACACTTTTTTTTCCAATCTTCCTCTGTCCAGTGTCTGTGTTCTTTTGCCCATCTTAATCTTTTCTTTTTATTGGCCATTCTGAGATATGGCTTTTTCTTTGCAACTCTGCCTAGAAGGTCAGCATCCCGGAGTCGCCTCTTCACTGTTGACGTTGAGACTGGTGTTTTGCGGGTACTATTTAATGAAGCTGCCAGTTGAGGACCTGTGAGGCGTCTGTTTCTCAAACTAGACACTCTAATGTATTTGTACTCTTGCTCAGTTGTGCACCGGGGGCCCCCACTCCTCTTTCTATTCTGGTTAGAGCCAGTTTGCGCTGTTCTGTGAAGGTAGTAGTACACAGCGTTGTACGAGATCTTCAGTTTCTTGGCAATTTCTCGCATGGAATAGCCTTCATTACTCAGAACAAGAATAGACTGACGAGTTTCAGAAGATAGTTATTTGTTTCTGGCCATTTTGAGCCTGTAATCGAACCCACAATTGCTGATGCTGAAGATACTCAACTAGTCTCAAGAAGGCCAGTTTTATTGCTTCTTTAAATCAGCACAACAGTTTTCAGCTGTGCTTACATAATTGCAAAAGGGTTTTCTAATGATCAATTAGCCTTTTAAAATGATAAACTTGGATTAGCAAACACAACATGCCATTGGACTGATGGTTGCTGATAATGGGCCTCTGTACGCCTATGTAGATATGCCATTAAAAAAAAATTATATATATATCAGCCATTTCCAGCTACAATGCCCATTTACAACATTAACAATGTCTACACTGTATTTCTGATCAATTTGATATTATTTTAAATGGACAAAAAAATTGCTTTTATAAAAAAAAAAAAAAAAAAGACATTTCTAAGTGACCCCAAACTTTTGAACAGTAGTGTGTGTGTATGTATGTGTGTGAAATTTTAATTTATTTAGAATGGACCACTATCATGCAACAGTCTCCAAAAAGGAGCAGGAAAAATCTTCCAAATTCGACAGGCATCGCATTAACCAGCCTGATAATAGCTAATTTCCAATTCTTTTAATTTATCTAAACTCTGAATAGAATAGGAATGAGTTATAGGCCTAATCAGGCTGGTTATAGGCAGACTATCACATTCAACCTATACCGTAGCCCATCTATCCTATTTAAAAAGAAGCATATCATTTGGTTATATTTCAACATATTTATTAGTGAAACCAAAGGGCTGTAACATATATAAATTAAATCAAATAGCCTAGTACACAGACCAAAACCTTTCAAATGTTCAAATCAAAAGGCTATTGCACAAAAAATGTGGCCAGTTGAACAGTAAAGCACTGATCATTGGGAACGAGATCAGAATGACTGCTAAGGCTTGATCCATAAATTAAATAGATAGCCTAGCTTACAAAACAATCGATGTTCAAATAAAAAGGCCTGATTAACATGGCATCAATAACGCAGCTACATCCCGAGTCTCCGGTTGGTTGCATTCAGAAATAAAAATATGGTTTACTATTTTGTTTAAAAGCGCTGACGAAGGCCAAACAAGAAACACTTTCAATGACAAAACAGAAATCCCCACCCCCTCCATAAAAATACTTATGTTTTGAAAGATGTAACCTACGATGCAATACTCAATCATTTTATTAAGGAGAACAAAAACGACTTAGCCTACATTTGAACACCACCGCAGAAGTTTCGCTATTCGGCATCTTCCCAATTAAGCCTAGTTTTGTTGTTTGTCTACTTGAAGAGAACTAAGGCCTATCACCCCCAGCCCACCTCTTCCAATGCATTGTGGAAAAGTGTGCATCGGATTCTACAAGATGAAGAGCCAAAATGAGTATAACATCCTGGCATTTAAACTATACTCGATTTTCAAAAAATACCCACTATTTTTTGTTGATTTCGGTAGCGCATCCACATATCTAAATTGATCAGCTGTTGTAAAATCCGAAAAGAGTATGACATCCGGGCATTTAAAGTAGTTTATTTTCTAAAACTTTCCTTTTTCACATAATCAAAATGGCCTATTTAGGACGTAAGTATGGTTATTCGGACACAGAAACTATTTTTGTTGACGAAATTACCACTGATTGCAACCCACTGCACTAGAGTTACAGATCCACAGGAGAACCCTGTAGGTAGCTCAGAGGAGGGTCATAGGATTACAGCCTAGTGACGACAAGAGCTGGAATGTGGTCGCCTTTCAGAGTGTTAGCTAGCTAGCTACAATATCAGTTGACAGCGTCCTGGGGCCTCATTTATAACCGTTAAATCCACGCCATACATACGCATGTTTCCCGTTATACATCCGACCTGTTGTAAAACTGTGCATGAGTGAATGAGCATTAAAACTCTACCTGGAAAATACCTCAATTCACCTTTTACAGTGACAATAACGCCCTTTATTTGTTGTATAATTTGGAACCATTGGCATTAGGCCACGGCATGCAAAACAAGGATTGTTGTTCAATATTTAGTTTATCAATAGATTATTTGGTTTAGATGTCCTGCTTTTGTATAGGCTCTAAGATTAAATAGGCAACAATGTCGCTCTCCTCTCACAGCAATACTGTGACCTACCCATACTGTCAAATATTTTACATAAGCAACCGGTCTATTTACTGTGTTGGCAGAATGTTTTAATCTTTAGCAGTAATTTATGCTGTATCTGGAAAAGGACTGTCAGTTTCTGAAGGAGAAAACAATGGTAAATTGTCATGGACCTGTCAGCAGAACGTTTGAATTCAACAATGTTTTGCATTAACTTTTTCCCCAACCGAAATATGATGGGCTGCCCACAAATTCTGAAACATTGTAGGTCAGGCTACAAAAAAAAAAAATATATTACACTGGGAAAATATTTGTATGTCTAATTATAAGATTCATATGTGTAATTGTTTTAGATTTTAAAAATGTCAACAGATTCTGTCTTCTCGCTAAACAGCAAATTGTTGCATTCTTATTAATACGTTTTCCTGTTGTTTTCTTTATATAATAATAATAATAATAATAATAATAATAATAATAAGCCATTTAGCAGACGCTTTTATCCAAAGCGACTTACAGTCATGCGTGCATACATTTGTGTATGGGTGGTCCCGGGGATCGAACCCACTACCTTGGCGTTACAAGCGCCGTGCTCTACCAGCTGAGCTACAGAGGATCACATACATACATTAATGCTTTTCATCATATCCCCCATTTGCACAAGATACTTACTTGCCAGCTTGCAATACAATATTTCAACCACTAGCAGATTCTCATGTCAAGTTACATTTGTATAAATGCCAACTTGTGTGAAAACTGGCGCATGGTTTATAAATTAGGCCCCTGGACATTTCAGAAAAATGTCACACTCATTAAAGTTCCAGCAGGTGAAGATAGCTAAGGCCCATAAAAAATATAAAGTTCAACACTTAAGTTCAAACAGGTCAAGTTCAAACCCCCAAAAAGTAGAAAGACGTCCATTTTCAAGTTAAATGGCTTCTTACTTCCATGTCGAAAAAGGGTTCGGAGAAGGTTATATGCCCTCGACAAGACGTCTCGAAGTTCAAAGGCATCTGCTTCCCTTTCAGGAGAAAGGTAGTTCCTGTAATTGTGCCAGACACAATATCCCTTGTCTGGGACTCCAGTACTGTCCAAGATCAACAGGAGGGAATCTAACCAAGATGAGTAACCTGCTATCAACCACAAGAATGTATGCACACACTAGCAAGGCCTATAGCAGGGGTATTCTTATCTTACCCTTGGACAGGGATCATCCCCTAGATTCAGCTGCACGCCGGAACATAATTACAAATAATTTGTAGATGGCAAATTGACCGCAAGAAGCCCAAACAGATATGTTTGACTAAAACATAAATCAGTAGTACACACAAGTAGGCTACACAAACGAGTGCACACGGAAAGCCATCACTCAAATTGGTCTTCTGGGCCATGAGTATCGGTCTACAGCCCTAAGAATCACTTTGAGGACATGCAGCTTCCACTGAACTCATTGACTCATGGTCAAATCACTGGGGAATTTGTTTGGCAACTCAAGAAAATGTATACAATCTGACGGTGAAAAATACACCTGAAGTCAGCGGTTTTATGAGAAGCAGCCCATTGTCAATTTAATTTAATTTTTTATTTTATTTAACCTTTATTTAACTAGGCAAGTCAGTTAAGAACAAATTCTTATTTATAATGACGGCCTACACCGGCCAAACCCGGACGACGCTGGGCCAATTGTGCGCTGCCCTATGGGACTCCCAATCACGGCCGGTTGTGATACAGCCTGGTATCGAACCAGGGGGTCTGTAGTGACGCCTCAAGCACTGAGATGCAGTGCCTTAGACCACTGCGCCACTCGGGAGCCGCGTCTGAATCCTCCCTCCCTCCTCACTCTCTCCTTCTCTAGTGCTGCAGACTGTAGGGAGAGTATGACCTCAGAGAAGTGCAGAGCAGAACTGGGCAGGTAGCCAGCTGAGCCCCTTTACTGTGCAGCAGCCAGCAGGAGCCTCAGCCTTCACAACACACAGACCAGCAGGCAGCAGGTCCCATGCAGCTAGAAAGCAGCTAGAGACTCCAGGAGAGATGCCAGACACTAATAGACACACAATAGATTGGGATGGAATGATCGCTGGCAGCACTGGGAGACCCAGAGTGGCTTTTGAGACAATAAAGAGTTGAGGAGGGGTCTGGAGTGGGTGCCAACTGTCAACACAACACACCGTATTGTAAGAGGAGAGTAGGGGGAGGAAGAGCGCGATAGAAGGTTAGGGTTGGTTAGTAGAGAGCGATATATAGTGAAATGGGGAGAGGAGTGTGAACATCAATGCAGTATCTCTTCCTAAAGCTCAGCTGGAAAGCCTGTGAGGACAGGACAGGCACACATCTCCTGTCTGTCCATGAGCTAGAACACACACACACTGCACCACTTTCAGTTTCCCCATTCTTCCGCATCTCCTCTCCAGGTGTCATGGGGTAAGGTTGTGTCTGCTAAATGCCAAACACTGACCTTAGAATCCAGTACGGCTGAGTAGGAAGGGGTTACCAAGAGACCCAGACACCATCAATCACACAGCTTCAAATAAAGCAGAGTTAGAGTACCAACATCAGAGGGCAAAGGTCAGAGGCCTAACAGTTGCTACTAGAAGGGAGGCATGTATGCATACTTACTGAAAATACATGGTCAATTGGGGGCTATGTTATGGCTGATACTGTTTACAGCAGATCATAGCCCTAAATACTTACAGTACATGATGACTCAAATGCAACGCAATACCACTTCCTGTAATTATCCATCAGGGCTAATCAAAATCACTCAGCTGATGTGATACCCATCCACTGATGAACAAGAGGGGTGCCATGTTAGCAAACAGCCTCAGGGCACATACAATAAAACAGACAATTTGGCTTTTGAAGAGGAGAGAGCGAGACACTCAGGGAAAACATTTAATAATAAACAAAAGCATAAACTCAGAATAACTCCTGGCTAGTTTGTTTAGCTTTAGTACATTTCTAATCATGTTAAAACGACATTGGATGATGATGCTCATCGTTTTCCCATGTAGAGTAATTATTATGTAACCAGTCATACTATTTATCAGTGATGCACTATATACCCCATCTTCCATTTTCAGATTAAGCCATGGTATAGCCAAGTCCTACAGGACATTCTATCTACAATATTAGTGAACTAGTTATTTGGAGCATTTATGTTACTATTTTTTTTTCTCTCCAAATAAACCACTTCATAATCTCAAATAAACAAACATTGCATTTAAGCCTCTTTATATCCTCTTATGCTCAATTAAAGTTAATCAATAAAAGGAGGAATCAAAAAGCAGAGCCAAGTCCCTCACATTACTTTTATCTTCCTCACAGATCTGTCCAGCCAAGACTTCAAAACAGCCTGTAAACAACATGCCTGTGTGTGAACGGCCGGGCGCGGGATGGCATAGCTCGCAACAATAGCTGAACAATGTTGCAGTTAGGCCTACTAGTCACATATTTTCCGCTTCAATTAATGCAGCCAGCACACGCTACTGTACAATAGAAGTAACAAAGCTGTGCCTACGCAATACATACATTAATCCCATAGGTCATTGATTTAAAGTGGCAGGCAACAACTTTCAGACAAGCAGATCACCCAAGGTGAGGTTCAATTGTTGTAATGATGGGGGTCTTGTCAAAACTAACCCAGATGATAAGATATTTTGAACACAATCTGTGGTGGGTAGAGTTACAGACACCGATAAACAAAAAGGGGAATTCTAGCCTGTATGGTTGGTTGATAGCTTTTAACGCACAATGGACTGCGCTCTACCATAAGGAACCAGCCAGCCAAACTGAACCAGTTGCAAGGCGCTGGGATTGCCCCCGGGCATATTTGACATTCAAATGAGATGTAGATCCTACTTTTTCCTTTTACCAACTTTGTCCCCCGATTCAATAGTAAAAGCTATTTGAAAGTAAAATGAAAGATGTGTTATGATCCTCAATAATAATAATAAATGAAATATTAAAACTGTAATAAAGAAACATAAAATTAGTCTTCAAGCTGTTCAGCAGTTCAAACCATACAAACAGACCCAAAATGATCATGTTACTTTCATTTCCAGACAGGGAGGTTAATAAAATTCAAATTTGATAAGAGAAAGTTGAAATTCACAATTGAGCTCTGAACAGAGCAGGGTTACATGTAGTACGGGGACACAACCGCTGTTAAAGGACAAAGGATCTCGTCCTTTCAGAGAATCAAATATCGTTAAAAATAGTTTTTAAATCTGACTACTTCACCTCCGAAGTGTTATGAATTTCCCACGAGCCCAGCAATAAGGTAAGTTATCGGTCCGCTGTCCGCATGTACGTCCGTCAAGTTTGTAGTGCGGTGGCGCACAAAACAATCCTTTCCACTCCGTTCTCTGAGCACCACCTCTCCCACCTCCTGTCGCGGTTTATTAAAGGGCCAGTAACAATTTATAGGCTGAGTCACAAACGAATAGCTGTGTAAACATTTTTTAAAATTAATTAATCAAGTTGGCTTCTTTTGCTTTTGGGAAGTATCACATTCAGTTTCTACAAGTCATCATCATCATCATCATGATCATGATCATATGAAACTAAAATTCTAATAGTTCACCTTTTTCAGTTTATGTGACAAAACAAGCAGTCATTGTGTAGAGAATCATTGTACCATCTAAACCACTGTGAAATAGTAACTTAGAGAAAGCAGGCGACAACAACATTTTTTATATATTTTTTTATTTCGGCAATAATGTATTTTTGTCATCATCAGATTCAGATCAGGTCACCTCAATGTCATGCCCAGAGCCAGTAAAGCATTAGAGCGCCTTCAAGTGATTTTGTTTTTCTCATCATAGTATCATAAAGAATATATTTCATCACACAGAATACATACTCAATATATTACAATAAATCCTGTTAGATACTATAGGTTTCACACACGGTATGCGTGGCATTTGGAATGCACACTGTCATTCTGAAGGTCCCACAGTCATATTTACCACTGTGTCTAGTAGCTGGTTGAAATGGCTTTTCCAGTGGCACAGTATGAGAACATGATAACAAAAAGATATTCGGAGAGAATATTGATCATCTCTGGAGGCTTGATTTCATCAAAGCTATTTCTGTTGTATTGTTCCATAACCTTCTGTCAAATCAATCAGCATCATTTGTTTAAATCAATCGTACGTGAATTATACAAAAAAATATACATTTTGTGGACATAAGAGGAAAACACTAAAGCAAAAACAAAATGTGGCACTGTTGGTTTAATCAATTTTTATATAAAAATTAATTACTCTTTCATGTTGGACACAGCAAAATGTCTATCATCTTAATAAGCCACACCCATAGTGATGGAATGTTTTTAGCTGTTCTCTATCAATTTTTTTTATAGAAATCGTTCGAGCCCTGGATGCTGATTGGCTGAAAGCCATGGTATATGAGACAATATACCATGGGTATGTTGCAAATCTACTTGTTTACTGTTCTAATTACGTTGGTAACCAGTTTATAATAGCAATAAGGCACCTCGGGGGTTAGTGGTATATAGCCAATATACCATGGCTATGGGCTGTATCCAGGCACTCCGCGTTGTGTCGTGCTTAAGAACAGCCCTTAGCCGTGGTATATTAACCATATACCACACCCCCTTGTGCCTTATTGCTTAAATATCCCACCGCTCGTGATTGGTCCACCGCCCAGCCGATAATATCATCAGGGGTCATTAGATACCATAATAGGCCAATTAGGGGTCCAGTATTTTATGGGCGGCTCTTGAAGTCGTGTTCCGTCAGAACTTCAATGGGACGGTGCCTCAACACAATGCTTTGATAGTGGTACCACTACCCCTCTACCCAGGGGGCCCAGGGATTTATGATTACTTCCTTGTGCCCCCTTGTGTGTTATTTTACATTTTACATTTTAGTCATTTAGCAGACGCTCTTATCCAGAGCGACTTACAGTTTTAGTGAGTGCATACATTTTTCATACTGTTATCTAATCAAACATGGGCTGTGTGTGTCTGTGTGTGTGTGTGTGTGTGTGTGTGTGTGTGTGTGTGTGTGTGTGTGTGTGTGTGTGTGTGTGTGTGTGTGTGTGTGTGTGTGTGTGTGTGTGTGTGTGTGTGTGCGTGCGTGCGTGCGTGCGTGCGTGCGTAGGGGGTACAGGGACTTTAATGACCCAGAGGGAGGGGACCTCTAATTTCTTAAGGAGAACACATATCACCCAGATTGTTTCACATGTGGTAAATTACTCCAAAAGGGGCCGGAAAAGCAATAACCTGGCTAATTAATTTATAATGGGCAGATTTAGCCAAAAGAGGAAACACTTGTGGACTGCGGTTTTATAGGACACATGCAACTACAGCATGTGGTGAAAAATACATACAATTCAGAGAAAAGCAGCAAAATAGTAAATATATTTCAATTTGTATGATTTGTAAAAGTAACTTTTTCCCTTTTATGGGGAGTCTCTTAGTTCCCACAGTAGTTTTGTCAGAAGCCACAGCCTACAACCTGGTCCATGTGTCCCAACTCCCCCAGCCAGGCATCAGGAGAAGGAGAGCCCTATTCAATCATGGAGGATCGCTTCATGAAAAGGCACCAAGCCACAGATGGAAAAGAGTGGAGCAGTCCCAAACTGGTTACCCATGATTAGACAGGCCCAGATTTTCAGCTTTCAAAGGCCTTTGAACTTTGCTTCTGTCAGTATCTTTTAATGTCCTTTCCAGGCTTTATGTCTGTCTCTGAGGCTTCGAGAGGCTCCGTGAAGCTTTTCAGTACCTCTGAGGAGTCCCCTAACCCCAGTTAATGGGTGTAGCCTCCTGCCTCGATCCCCCATCTCTCCCTTCAAGAGAGATGTTTTCAACACAAGGATTAAGCAAGGGTGTCGGCCAGCCCATTCCAATCCTGCTCTATCTTTTCTATCCTCTATCCTAACCAATCATATCCCTGCTCTGACATTTTAGTAGGTTAGTGCTGGATCAGGTTGACTGGGATCCCATTAGCTTCAACACCATCTGACACACATTCTCTACAAGCAACGTTATGGCAGAGTTGGAGTCTGTCTGTGTCTACGACTAGGACCAGGGATGGGGTTTGGACAGTCTGCTTAAAATAGTGATGAGCTGATGAATGATTTACTGTCATTTATGTTTTTCAACTCCCTCCTCTTATTGAGATCATTGAGTTATGTAACTTCCCCTCATTACTCTCTCTCTCTCTCTAATTTCACTGTAGCCTCTGTGTTACTCTGTTTGGCTTGGCTAGCTGGTTACAGTGGGATAGGGGTGAGAGAAGAGAGAGGGAGGGAGAGAGAGACGGAAAAAACAAGAGAAAGTGAAAGTATTTATTTGAGCACTAAGGCTCGCTGACAGACCATACCAAGCCAGGCCATAAATAAGGTACAGGGAGGCTCTGTGTTGCTTCACCTTGATAAAGCGGTCCGAGTGGAGCAGAGTGGACTGGGGTGGACTGGGCAAGGTCAGGAGGGGACAGCTGTAGCCACGTAAAATAATTTCACAGGCCTATTGATACGATTTATCACTACCCATTAACCCTACACACAGACACCACCTACACACTGATGAAAGTCAGGTGGACACACAAACACTGCTTTCATCCTCCTCAGTGTTCCTCTGAAGTATGGGATATCCATATGTGAAAGAGTTGTGGGCCTTAATAGGGAAACCATCTTAGATTGTTGCAAATTAGCTATTATTAAGTTATAATTTCATGTGATGTTTCTACTCAACACATTCACTGTTTACTATCAACATCATCTCAGCGTATGTTACCATGGTTACAGTCATACAATTTAATTTCAAGGCCACTGCATTCACATCAACCCCATTCCTCCATACCCTTTACAGTATCCGTAACATTATTGAAAAATTATTTTTTTTAGAGAATATACAGTGATCATACACTACATGACCAAAAGTATGTGGACACCTGCTCGTCGAACATCTCATTCCAAAATCATAGGCATTAATATGGAGTTGGTCTCCCCTTTGCTGCTATAACAGCCTCGACTCTTCTGGGAAGGGTTTCCACTAGATGTTGGAACATTGCTGCGGGGACTTGCTTCCATTCAGCCACAAGAGCATTAGTGAGGTCGGGCACTGATGTTGGGCGATTAGGTCTGGCTTGCAGTCGGCGTTCCAATTCATCCCAAAGGTGTTCGATGGGGTTGAGGTCAGGGCTCTGTGCAGGCCAGTCAAGTTCTTCCACACTGATCTCGACAAACCATTTCTGTATGGACCTCGCTTTGTGCACGGGGCATTGTCATGCTGAAACAGGAAAGGGCCTTCCCCAAACTGTTGCCACAAAGTTGGAAGCACAGAATCGTCTAGAATGTAATTGTATGCTGTAGCGTTAAGATTTCCCTTCACTGGAACTAAGGGACCTAGCCCGAACCATGAAAAACAGCCCCAGACCATTATTCCTTCTCCACCAAACTTTACAGTTGGCACTCTGCATTGGGGCAGGTAGCATTCTCCTGGCATCCGCCAAACCCAAATTCGTCCGTCGGACTGCCAGACGGTGAAGCGTGTTTCATCATTCCAGAGAACGCGTTTCCACTGCTCCAGAGTGCAATGGTGGCGAGCTTTACACCACTCCAGCCGACGCTTGGCATTTCACATGGTGATCTTAGGCTTATGTGTGGCTGCTCAGCCATGGAAACCCATTTCATGAAGCTCCCGACGAACAGTTATTGAGCTGACGTTGCTTCCAGAGGCAGTTTGGAACTCGGTAGTGAGTGTTGCAACTGAGGACAGATTATTTTTACTCGCTACGCACTTCAGCACTCGGTGGTCCCATTCTGTGAGCTTGTGTGGCCTACCACTTCGTGGCTGAGCCGTTGTTGCTCCTAGATGTTTCCATTTCACAATAACAGCACTTACAGTTGACCGGGGCAGCTCTAGCAGGGCAGAAATATGACAAACTGACTTGTTGGAAAGGTTGCATCCTATGACAGTGCCACGTTGAAAGTCACTGAGCTCTTCAGTAAGGCCATTCTATTGCCAATCTTTGTCTATGGAGATTGCATGGCCTTGTGCTCGATTTTATACATTTGTCCACATACTTTAGTATATATAGTGTATATCCATTCAGATTCAGTATAATGCGTACAGTGAAATCACCCGACAGAGAAAGAAGCAGATGAGAATTTTGGAATTATGATAAAACTGTGACTATACCACAATACCACCACTGAGTCTGTACTTGTATGTGTATATATGTGTACATACATATTACATACGTATGTGTACATGTAAAGTGCATTCGGAAAGTATTCAGACCCCTTTCCCTTTTCCACATTTTGTTACATTACAGCCTTATTCTAAAATTGATTAAATCATTTCCCCCCCCTCATCAATCTACACACAATACCCCGTAATGACAAAGCAAAAACAGGTTTATAGAAATTGTTGCTAATTTATAAAAATAAAATAAAAACAGAAATATCACATTTACATAAGTATTCAGACCCTTTACTCAGTACTTTGTTGAAGCACCTTTGGCAGCGATTACAGCCTCAAGTATTCTTTGTTATGATGCTACAAGCTTGGCACACCTGTATTTGGGGAGTTTCTCCCATTCTTCTCTGCAGATCTTCTCAAGCTCTGTCAGGTTGGATGGGGAGCGTCGCTGCACAGCTATTTTCAGGTCTCTCCAGAGATGTTCGATCGGGTTCAAGTCCGGGCTCTGGCTGGGCCACTCAAGGACATTCAGAGACTTGTCCCGAAGCCACTCCTGCATTGTCTTGGTTGTGTGCTTAAGGTCGTTGTCCTGTTGGAAGGTGTACCTTCGCCCCAGTCTGAGGTCCTGAGCGCTTTGGAGCAGGTTTTCATCAAGGATCTCTCTGTCCTTTGCTCCGTTCATCTTTCCCTCGATCCTGACTAGTCTCCCAGCCCTGCTGCTGAAAAACATCCCCACAGCATGATGCTGCCACCCCCATGCTTCACCGTAGGGATGGTGCCAGGTTTCCTCCAGACGTGACACTTGGCATTCAGGACAAAGTCTTCAATTTTGGTTTCATCAGACCAGAGAATCTTGTTTCTCATGGTCTATGAGTCTTTAGGTGCCTTTTGGCAAACTCCAAGTGGGCTTTCATGTGCCTTTTACTGAGGAGTGGCTTCCGTCTGACTACTCTACCATAAAGGCCTGATTGGTGGAGTGCTGCAGAGATGGTTGTCCTTCTGGAAGGTTCTCCCATCTCCACAGAGGAACTCTGGAGCTCTGTCAGAGTGACCATCAGGTTCTTGGTCACCTCCCTGACCAAGGCCCTTCTCCCCCGATTGCTCAGTTTGGCCGGGTGGCCTGCTCTAGGAAGAGTCTTGGTGGTTCCAAACTTCTTCCGTTTAAGAATGATGGAGACCACTGTGTTCTTGGGGACCTTCAATGCTGCAGAAATGTTTTGTTACCCTTCCCCAGATCTGTGCCTCGACACAATATTGTCTCGGAGCTCTACGGACAATTCCTTCGACCTCATGGCTTGGTTTCTGCTCTGACATGCACTGTCAACTGTGGGACCTTATATAGACAGGTGTGTGCCTTTCCAAATCATGTGGAAACAGGATGCACCTGAGCTCAATTTCCAGTCTCATAGCAAAGGGTCTGAATACTTATGTAAATAATGTATTTCTGTATTTAAAAAAAAAAATGAATACTTTCCGAATGCACTGTATATGTACAGGTAACTGCCAAAATAAAGGAATCACCAACATAAAGTGTCTTAATATGGAGTTGGGCCACCACGAGCCAGAACAGCTTCAATGCACCTTGACATAGATTCTACACATACAGTGGGGAAAAAAAGTATTTAGTCAGCCACCAATTGTGCAAGTTCTCCCACTTAAAAAGATGAGAGAGGCCTGTAATTTTCATCATAGGTACACATCAACTATGACAGACAAATTGAGGAAAAAAAATCCAGAAAATCACATTGTAGGATTTTTAATAAATTTATTTGCAAATTATGGTGGAAAATAAGTATTTGGTCACCTACAAACAAGCAAGATTTCTGGCTCTCACAGACCTGTAACTTCTTCTTTAAGAGGCTCCTCTGTCCTCCACTCGTTACCTGTATTAATGGCACCTGTTTGAACTTGTTATCAGTATAAAAGACACCTGTCCACAACCTCAAACAGTCACACTCCAAACTCCACTATGGCCAAGACCAAAGAGCTGTCAAAGGACACCAGAAACAAAATTGTAGACCTGCACCAGGCTGGGAAGACTGAATCTGCAATAGGTAAGCAGCTTGGTTTGAAGAAATCAACTGTGGGAGCAATTATTAGGAAATGGAAGACATACAAGACCACTGATAATCTCCCTCGATCTGGGGCTCCACGCAAGATCTCACCCCGTGGGGTCAAAATGATCACAAGAATGGTGAGCAAAAATCCCAGAACCACACGGGGGGACCTAGTGAATGACCTGCAGAGAGCTGGGACCAAAGTAACAAAGCCTACCATCAGCAACACACTACGCCGCCAGGGACTCAAATCCTGCAGTGCCAGACGTGTCCCCCTGCTTAAGCCAGTACATGTCCAGGCCCATCTGAAGTTTGCTAGAGTGCATTTGGATGATCCAGAAGAGGATTGGGAGAATGTCATATGGTCAGATGAAACCAAAATATAACTTTTTGGTTAAAACTCAACTCGTCGTGTTTGGAGGACAAAGAATGCTGAGTTGCATCCAAAGAACACCATACCTACTGTGAAGCATGGGGGTGGAAACATCATGCTTTGGGGCTGTTTTTCTGCAAAGGGACCAGGACGACTGATCCGTGAAAAGGAAAGAATGAATGGGGCCATGTATCGTGAGATTTTGAGTGAAAACCTCCTTCCATCAGCAAGGGCATTGAAGATGAAACGTGGCTGGGTCTTTCAGCATGACAATGATCCCAAACACACCGCCCGGGCAACGAAGGAGTGGCTTCGTAAGAAGCATTTCAAGGTCCTGGAGTGGCCTAGCCAGTCTCCAGATCTCAACCCCATAGAGAATCTTTGGAGGGAGTTGAAAGTCCGTGTTGCCCAGCGACAGCCCCAAAACATCACTGCTCTAGAGGAGATCTGCATGGAGGAATGGGCCAAAATACCAGCAACAGTGTGTGAAAACCTTGTGAAGATTTACAAAAAACGTTTGACCTGTGTCATTGCCAACAAAGGGTATATAACAAAGTATTGAGAAACTTTTGTTATTGACCAAATACTTATTTTCCACCATAATTTGCAAATAAATTCATAAAAGATCCTACAATGTGATTTTCTGGATTTTGTTTCCTCATTTTGTCTGTCATAGTTGACGTGTACATATGATGAAAATTACAGGCCTCTCTCATCTTTTTAAGTGGGAGAAACTGGCTAAATACTTTTTTCCCCCACTGTATCTGGAACTCTATTGGAGGGATGCGACACCATTCTTCCACGAGAAATTCCATCATTTGGTGTTTTGTTGATGGTGGTGAAAAACGCTGTGTCATGCGCCGCTCCAGAATCTCCCATAAATGTTCAATTGGGTTAAAATCTGGTGACTGAGACGGCCATGGCATATGGTTTACATCGTTTTCATGCTCATCAAACACTTCAGTGACCACTCGTGCCCTGTGGATGGGGGCATTGTCATCCTATGGGGGCATAGCCATGGTAGCCAAAATAATGGCCTGCCCAGCATTTTATTCAGGACCCTAAGCATGATGGGATGTTAATTGGCTCTGAGTGGCACAGCGGTCTAAGGCACTGCATCTCAGTGCTTGAGGCGTCACTACAGACCCCCTGGTTCGATTCCAGGCTGTATCACAACCAGCCGTGATTCGGAGTCCCATAGGGCAGCGCACAATTGGCTCAGCGTCGTCTGGGTTTGGCCGGTGTAGGCCGTCATTGTAAATAAGAATTTGTTCTTAACTGACTTGCCTAGTTAAATTAAATAAAATAAAATTGCTTAATTAACTCAGGAACCACACCTGTGTGGAAGCACCTGCTTTCAATATACACTGCTCAAAAAAATAAAGGGAACACTTAAACAACACAATGTAACTCCAAGTCAATCACACTTCTGTGAAATCAAACTGTCCACTTAGGAAGCAACACTGATTGACAATACATTTCACATGCTGTTGTGCAAATGGAATAGACAACAGGTGGAAATTATAGGCAATTAGCAAGACACCCCCCAATAAAGGACTGGTTTTGCAGGTGGTGACCACAGACCACTTCTCAGTTCCTATGCTTCCTGGCTGATGTTTTGGTCACTTTTGAATGCTGGCGGTGCTTTCACTCTAGTGGTAGCATGAGACAGAGTCTACAACCCACACAAGTGGCTCAGGTAGTGCAGCTCATCCAGGATGGCACATCAATGCGAGCTGTGGCAAGAAGGTTTGCTGTCTCTGTCAGCGTAGTGTCCAGAGCATGGAGGCGCTACCAGGAGACAGGCCAGTACATCAGGAGACGTGGGGGAGGCCGTAGGAGGGCAACAACCCAGCAGCATGACTGCTACCTCCGCCTTTGTGCAAGGAGGAGCAGGAGGAGCACTGCCAGAGCCCTGCAAAATGACCTCCAGCAGGCCACAAATGTGCATATGTCTGCTCAAACGGTCAGAAACAGACTCCATGAGGGTGGTATGAGGGCCCAACGTCCACAGGTGGGGGTTGTGCTTACAGCCCAACACCGTGCAGGACGTTTGGCATTTGCCAGAGAACACCAAGATTGGCAAATTCGCCACTGGCGCCCTGTGCTCTTCACAGATGAAAGCAGGTTCACACTGAGCACATGTGACAGACGTGACAGAGTCTGGAGACACCGTGGAGAACGTTCTGCTGCCTGCAACATCCTCCAGCATGACCGGTTTGGCGGTGGGTCAGTCATGGTGTGGGGTGGCATTTCTTTGGGGGGCCGCACAGCCCTCTATGTGCTCGCCAGAGGTAGCCTGACTGCCATTAGGTACCGAGATGAGATCCTCAGACCCCTTGTGAGACCATATGCTGGTGTGGTTGGCCCTGGGTTCCTCCTAATGCAAGACAATGCTAGACCTCATGTGGCTGTAGTGTGTCAGCGGTTCCTGCAAGAGGAAGGCATTGATGCTATGGACTGGCCCGCACGTTCCCCAGACCTGAATCCAATTGAGCACATCTGGGACATCATGTCTCGCTCCATCCACCAACGCCACGTTGCACCACAGACTGTCCTGGAGTTGGCGGATGCTTTAGTCCAGGTCTGGGAGGAGATCCCTCAGGAGACCATCCGTCACCTCATCAGGAGCATGCCCAGGCGTTGTAGGGAGGTCATACAGGCACGTAGAGGCCACACACACTACTGAGCCTCATTTTGACTTGTTTTAAGGACATTACATCAAAGTTGGATCAGCCTGTAGTGTGGTTTTCCACTTTACTTTTGAGGGTGACTCCAAATCCAGACCTCCATGGGTTGATACATTTGATTTCCATTGAACATTTTTGTGTGATTTTGTTGTCAGCACATTCAACTATGTAAAGAAAAAAGTATTTAATACGATTATTTCATTCATTCAGATCTAGGATGTGTTATTTTAGTGTTCCCTTAAAGTTTTTCCATTATTTTGGCAGTTACCTATATGTGCGGTGCCCTTTCAGCTGGGCATGGAGGGCAGGCGCCAGGCGGGCAGTGCCTACCTACCCTCCCTCTTCTTCTCCTGGGCATCCTGTACAGTCTCTTGTATCCAGACACACAGTGGATGCTCTGTATAAAGCTTATGTTGAAGTGTTATCATCAATATTCACACGTCAGCACAGACAACATTCTCATATTCAGATAGGACTCACAGTCAGTCACACCTGCATTGTGCATTTCGCTCATCATCATCATCAACATCACCATCACCATCATCGTCGTTACAAAACGTGAGAGAAAGAGATGAATCCCTTCCATGACATCATCTCTTGGCGCCGGTTCAAAGGCTTCCTGCCCGCGATAATGATGTCACTGACAGAGAGCAGCACCTGAGCCAGATGAGAGAGACCTGCAGATGTGGTTATTATCTGTCAAAATGGCCCCAGTGTCTGAGCCTGCTCCTCTCTGTGTCCCCGCATGTAGGAACCATTGAACTCAAAGAACACTTAAATGCTGGCTGTCTTTTTATCATGACACATTATATTATACATCATTACACATTCACTGTTTACGGTCATCACTGTCTCAGTGTATTTTACCATGGTTACAGTAATACAATTTCAAAGCCACTCTCCATTCACATCAACCCCACCCCCCATTTTTCTACCCCTTCACCACTACTTTCATCCCTTCCCCTCCTTTACAGTATCCATACAGTACCAGGACTCCCATTGAAAAATAATTTATTTTGGAAATGTACCATGATCATATATCCATTCAGATTCAGTATAATGATAGGCTTATTTTGCGTACAGTGAAATCACCCCACAGAGAAAAAAGCAGATGAGAATTATGATAAAACTGTGACTATACCACCACTGAGTCTGTACTTAAATGTATGTGCCTTTTCAGCTGGGCATGGAGGGCAGGCACCAAGCGGGCAGTGCCTACCTACCCTCCCTCTTCTTCTCCTGGGCATCCTGTACAGTCTCTTGTATCCAGACACACAGTGGATAAAGCTTATGTTGAAGAAGTGTTATCATCAATATTCACACGTCAGCACAGACAACATTCTCATATTCAGATAGGACTTGCAGTCAGTCACACCTGCATTGTGCATTTCGCTCATCATCATCATCAACACCATCATCGTTACACAACGTGAGAGAGAGAGGTGAATCCATTCCATGACAACATCTCTTTGCGCCAGCTCAAAGACTTCCCATTATAATGTCACTGACAGAGAGCAGCATCTGAGCCAGATGAGAGAGACGCCAAAGAGCCTATAGATGAAGAGCTCCAGAAACTGCTTCTCCAATAGAATTCCCCGATCACGTTTGTAGGCGATGTCATGGCGACGTTAGCTAGCTAAGCTCATGTGCGGGCCGTCAAATCAAAAACACTCCTTCGATATAAAGTAGTTTTTTGACGAAAATAAAAAAGTGTCAGTATCACTTTCACAAGGTGGAAGTATTGACATGTTAAGCATTGGCTCGAATCTACTCTGGGTTTGAAAACTCTGTGGAGACCAGCGGAACTGTCTATTCTCTGTCTGTTTTTAAAAATGGCCCCAGTGTCTGAGCCTGCTCCTCTCCTTGTGCCCGCATGTAGGAACCATTGAACTCAAAGAACACTTAAGATGCTGGCTGTATTTTTATGACTTCCACTCTTTATAGTTTGATGTGGAAGCGTGACGATGTCACTATCTGATGATGTGTTGTGGGCCACTGGGCATGTGCAGTGGCGCTGTGTTGATGAGGGTTGTGAGTGAGTCGTGACTCCACAGGGTAGGTTAGATCATCAGGGTAGGTCGAGTTTTTAGATTTCTTCCCACCCAGAGCCTGTCAGATCAAGGGAAGGCTCAAAGTGGTTGATGAGCCCCTGTAGTAGTAATGACCTGGATTCCATCCTAAATGGATGGAATCCATTCGGGATGTGCACTATTTTATTCACTATTTATTTAGTGCATTAGTTTTGACCAGGGCCCATAGGGATCTGGTCAAAAGTAGTGCACTATGTAGGGAATAGGGTGCCATTTGTGCCGCTGACCCTGATAAGGTCCCATTCCGCAGTCTGTACTCTTAAGTGGTGTCAGATCTCACAATAGCTATGTTATAATTAGGGATTAACACCGGAATCCAGGATCCCAAGATTTCCCGACCAAGCTCCTTCCCGATTCTCGAGAAGAAAAAATGACAATCGCTGGAACAATAATATATAATTTCTTTGGAAAAATACCAAATATGCATGTGCGAATATCTGCATGAAATTGATTTTATCTATTCGACTTCATTCACACATTAGTCCAGGGATCACAATGCTAGCAGCCTACCAATTTAGGCTACTCAACACAAGTCCCCAATAAATGCCTTTTAATTTTTAACTGGCATTGTTGACTATCATGAAACTGTAGCAGGCTACACGCAACCTCTCAACACAGTTATGGTAGGCAGTCTCCATCTCACATTCACAAATCTCCAAACTTTAGCTGTGTGGCACTGGCAGAAGCTCCAAAATATAAACTGCTTCTCACTGTTAACAAAACGGCTGATACATCGTGTCTGCAAAAGCGCTCAAGGGGAAATAGACATTTGCAACGTTGTTCCATGGTGTTACACTAACAAACGCCAGATCACGGGCTTGTCTTTAAAGTCAGATTCGCGGGGAATTTATCAACCGTGGCGCCATCCATGGTGCTGAATCTCCGCTGCTAGTGTGGCCATTTGCTTATCTGTTTGTTTAGTGCAGCATCAGATATGTTCCCTGAGACTAAGTCACCACAATAAGTTGGTTACCATGAAGTAAAAACAGCCACAACCTTCCCGCAATCCACTGATAGCCAGGTGCAAGGGGAGCGGGAAGGAACAACAAGCTAGCTGAAATATTTCAGTCAATGGTAGGCTAAAACGAATATAATTTTCACTAGGCTGTAATAGCCTCATAATATTTTACCAATAGGCCAACAGTGCTTCTTAGGCCTATATTAAAAGTAAAATACATCAACGAAATAGTGTGGTGACTTTGAGATAACTTGTTTCATTTGTTTAATTGCAACAAATGTAACAAGAAACTGTTAGATTCCTGTGTATTTTATCAATTTACAGTGGTATAATTCTGTCATTTTTTTTTGCTGGTAATATATGCTTTAAAATAGCATTTCCGGTTTGAAAGGGAATACCGGGATTCCTGGGAAGGGCTTGTAATTTTCTCGGGAAGGAAAATGTGTAGATTCTCCGGAAAATATGAATCCCTATTTATAATCAACCAATGCATGTCTGATCCACTGAAGGACAATGAAATAAACAACTTGCAGACCAACCTGAACATTTTCTCTTTAGACATACAGTACATTTCACATCTCCTCCCTGGCCAGGCGACCGGGCCCTTGGTGTACAGTATGTACAGCACAGAGGCACAAAGATGTGACTTGCCAGTGACATCGAAATGCTGTCAGACTCAATTGTGCATGTGCTATAGGCTATGCCACGCCAGAGAGCTGATTCCAAGGAAGGTCATGGTCCATAGATCATAGGGCAGAGGTTACTGACATGTCTTACATGAAGACCCAGAAACTTCCATTGGCCAAATTGGCCAGGCCCAGGCATCTCAAGACCTCCAGAATAGCAGTGGGCTCATTTCGGCCTCAATTGGCCTCCTCCTTGTTTTTCACTTTCATTACTGTGTCCTTTCTATACCCTGTTCCTCTCTCCATCCTTTAAATTCGCTTGTATGGCTCCATTTTGGGATCTCACTTCCATTAGTGCTTGTTATCCGAGTGTGGATCGACGCCATGACACTTTTATTGTCTTCTAGATAATTTTTTCGAAGATTCTCTTGACATTTTACAGACCCTAACTAGATTATTTTATTGTTGAATGTGTGTAGAAGTGTAACAATGAAAAGAAAATAAATAATACAAAAAAAAAACTCATGCAACTCAATCAAGCAGCAACAGAAACAGAAAAGCTAATAGATACTATCATGTTCTAAGTAGCTGTCAGTAGCTGTCGTCATTAAAGAATGAAAATAAAACTATACCAGCACACGCACACGAGGAAAAAAGTACTGAAATAAAGTATGTAACTTCTGTCCTGTCTGTATACAGTCTGATCCTTACAACATAACTCATTAATACAAATACAAAATAAAAACAAGCATGAATTATTTTTGAATAACACCAGCCATGACAGAAAGCAAAATGAAAATGGTAGACTTCAAGGGTTTATTTGTTGTGTGTGTTGTGTGTTGGGTATTTACTCTCTAAACACACACACGTTGGGCGGCGGGGTGGGTTTTGTTTTCAGAAGGGAGCACGGATCCCTCTCTCTGCATCAAACGAAGGAAGAGAACCCGGCGATGGGGGCTCGAGATCCAGGGGCCGGGCTGGGGCTGCTGGGGGGCCAGTAGGACAGGGTGTTGGAGTGGCTGGAGGGGGTGGAGAGCTGCTGAGAGGGGGTGGGAGTCCGGCTGCCTTTAGGCCTGAAGAGACTACCCTGGCCCTGGGGTGGGAGGCCCTGGGGTTGACCCTTGGTCTGGAGCTGGAGCGGAGGGGTGGTGGAGGTGAGCTGGGGTGGCAGTGGGGGCAGGGGTGGTGGTGGGGCGCAGGGCTCCGGGTCGCCCGACTCTGACTCAGTGTAGCTGTAAGCTTGAGCCCGGGAAATGCCCTTCTGTTGGCGGCGCCAGGAGTTGTAGTAGGTTGGGTCACTGATGTAGTGGCTCACGAAAGAGTGGGTCTTGTGTCTGTTCTGATCCACCTCGTACTCACTGTCACTGCCCTGAGAGGGGAGAGGGGGAGAGGGGAGGAGAGGGGGAGATGGGACAGGTGGAGGGAGAGAGCGAGAGAGGAGTTATTATCAGCATACTAGCACATACAGTCGTGGTGAAAAGTTTTGAGAATGACACAAGTATTGGTCTTCACAAAGTCTGCTGCTTCAGTGTTTTTAAATATTTTTGTCAGATGCTACTATGGTATACTGAAGTATAATTACAAGCATTCCATAAGTGTCAAAGGCTTTTATTGACAATTACATTAATTTTATGCAAAGAGTCAATATTTGCAGTGTTGACCCTTCTTTTTCAAGACCTCTGCAATCCGCCCAGGCATGCTGTCAATTAACTTCTGGGCCACATCCTGACTGATGGCAGCCCATTCTTGCATAATCAATGCTTGGAGTTTGTCCGAATTTGTGGGGTTTTGTTTGTCCACCCGCCTCTTTAGGATTGACCACAAGTTCTCAATGGGATTAAGGTCTGGGAAGTTTCCTGGCCATGGACCCAACATTTCGATGTTTTGTTCCCCGAGCCAGTTAGTTATCACTTTTGCCTTATGGCAAGGTGCTCCATCATGCTGGAAAAGGCATTGTTCGTCACCAAACTGTTCTTGGATGGTTGGGAGAAGTTGCTCTCGGAGGATGTTTTGGTACCATTCTTTATTCATGGCTGTGTTCTTAGGCAAAATTGTGAGTGAGCCCACCCCACATGAATGGTCTCAGGATGCTTTACTGTTGGCATGACACAGGACTGATGGTAGCACTTACCTTCTTCTTTGGACATGCTTTTTTCCGGATGCCCCAAACAATCAGAAAGGGGATTCATCAGAGAAAATTACTTTACCCCAGTCCTCAGCAGTCCAATCCCTGTACCTTTTGCAGAATATCAGTCTGTCCCTGATGTTTTTCCTGGAGAGAAGTGGCTTCCTCGCTGCCCTTCTTGACACCAGGTCATCCTCCAAAAGTCTTTGCCTCACTGTGCCTGCAGATGCACTCACACCTGCCTGCTGCACTGGTGGTGCCCCGATCCCGCAGCTGAATCAACTTTAGGAGACGGTCCTGGCGCTTGCTGGACTTTTTTGGGCGCCCTGAAGCCTTGTTCACAACAATTGAACCTCTCTCCTTGAACTTCTTGATGATCCGATAAATGGTTGATTTAGGTGCAATCTTACTAGCAGCAATATCCTTGCCTGTGAAGCCCTTTTTGTGCAAAGCAATGATGACGGCACGTGTTTCCTTGCAGGTAACCATGGTTAACAGAGGAAGAACAATGATTTCAAGCACCACCCTCCTTTTAAAGCTTCCAGTCTGTTATTCTAACTCAATCAGCATGACAGAGTGATCTCCAGCCTTGTCCTCGTCAACACTCTCACCTGTGTTAACGAGAGAATCACTGACATGATGTCAGCTGGTCCTTCTGTGGCAGGGCTGAAATGCAGTGGAAATGTTTTTTGGGGGATTAAGTTCATTTTCATGGAAAAGAGGGACTGCAATTAATTGCAATTCATCTGATCACTATTCATAATATTCTGGAGTATATGCAAATTAGCATAATAAAAACTGAGGCAACAGACTTTGTGAACATTTATATTTGTGTCATTCTCAAATCTTTTGACCACGACTTCAGAAAGAATTCACACCCCTTGACATTTCCCACATTTTGTTGTGTTACTAATTGGGATTAAAATTGATTTAATTGTCATTTATTTGTCAACGATCTACACAAAATACTATGTAATAAAAAGTACAATATATGTTTTATTATGGAAAATAAAACACTCATATTTTCATCAGATAAGTATTAATCCCCTGAGTCAATACATGTTAGAATCACCTTTGGTAGCGATTACAGCCTTTCTGGGTAAGTCTCTAAAAGCTTCACAAACCTGGATTGTACAATATTTGGCCAATATAATTTGTTTAATTCTTCAAGCTCTTGCCATAGATTTAAGTCAAAACTGCAACTAGGCCACTCAGGAACATTCAATGTCGTCTTGGTAAGTAACTCCAGTGTATATTACATTTTGGCCATGCGTTTTAGGTTATCGTCCTGCTGAAAGGTGTATTTGACTCCCAGTGTCTGTTGGAAAGTAGACTGAACCAGGTTTTCCTCTAGGACTTTTCCTGTGCTTAGCTCTATTCATTTTCTTTTTATCCTAAATAACTCCCTAGTCCTTGGGGATGACAAGCATACCCATAACAAGATGCAGCTACCACCATGCTTGAAAATATGAAGAGTGGTACTCAGTGATGTGTTGTGTTGGATCTGCGCCATACATAATGTTTTGTATTCAGGACTAAAAGTACATTTCTTTGCCAAATTTTTTGCAGTACTACTTCAGTGCCTTATTGCAAACAGGATGCATGTTTTGGTATATTTGTATTCTGTACAGGCTTCCTTCTTTTCACTCCATCATTTAGGTTTGTATTGTGGAGTAACTACAATGTTGTTGATCCATCCTCAGTATTCTCCTATCACAGCCATTTAACTCCGTAACTGGTTTAAAATCACCATTGGCCTCATGGTGAAATCCCTGAGCGGTTTCCTTCCTCTCCGTCAACTGAGTTAGGAGGGACGCCTGTATCTTTGTAGTGACTGGGTGTATTGATACACCATCCAAAGTGTAATTAATCACTTCACCATGCTCAAAGGGTATTCAATGTCTACTTTTTTCCCCTACCCATCTACCAATAGGTTCCCTTCTTTGCAAGGCATTGGAAAACCTCCCTGGTCTTTGTTGTTGAATCTGTGCTTGAAATTGACTGCTCGACTGAGGGATCTTACAGATACAGTGCATTCGGAAAGTATTCAGACCCCTTGACCTTTTCCACATTTTGTTACGTTACAACCTTATTCTAAAATGGATTCAATTGTTTTTTTCCCTCATCAATCTACAGACAATACCCCATAATGACAAAGTAAAACCAGGTTTATAGAAATGTTTGCAAATTTATAAAAAAATTACAACTGAAATATCTCATTTACATAAGTATTCAGACCATTTACTCAGTACTTTGTTGAAGGACCTTTGGGTATGACGCTACAAGCTTGGCACACCTGTATTTGGGGAGTTTCTCCCATTCTTCTCTGCAGATCTTCTCAAGCTGTCAGGTTGGATGGGGAGCGTCGCTGCACAGCTATTTTCAGGTCTCTCCAGAGATGTTCGATCGGGTTCAAGTCCGGGCTCTGGCTGGGCCACTCAAGGACATTCAGAGACTTGTCCCGAAGCCACTCCTGCGTTGTCTTGGCTGTGTGCTTAGGGTCGTTGTCCTGTTGGAAGGTGAACCTTCGCCCTAGTCTGAGGTCCTGAGCGCTCTGGAGCAGGTTTTCATCAAGGATCTCTCTGTACTTTGCTCCATTCATCTTTTCCTCGATACTGACTAGTCTCCCAGTCCCTGCCGCTGAAAAATTTCCCCACAGCATGATTCTGCCAACACCATGCTTCACCATAGGGATGGTATTGGCCAGGTGATGAGCGGTACATGGTTTCCTCCAGACGTGACGCTTGGCATTCAGGCCAAAGAGTTCAATCTTGTTTCTCATGGTCTGACAGTCCTTTAGGTGCCTTTTGGCAAACTCCAAGCGGGCTGTGATGTGCCTTTTACTGAGGAGTGGCTTCCGTCTTGCCACTCTACCATAAAGGCCTGATTGGTGGAGTGCTGCAGAGATGGTTGTCCTTTTGGAAGGTTCTCCCATCTCCACAGAGGAACTCTGGAGCTCTGTCAGAGTGACCATCGGGTTCTTGGTCACCTCCCTGACCAAGGTCCTTCTCCCCCAATTGCTCAGTTTGGCCGGGCGGCCAGCTCCCAGGAAGAGTATTGGTGGTTCCAAACATTTTCCATTTAAGAATGATGGAGGCCACTATGTTCTTGGGAACCTTCAATGCTGCAGAGATTTTTTGTTACCCTTCCCCAGATCTGTGCCTCGACACAATCCTGTCTCGGAGGTCTCTGGAAAATTCCTTTAACCTCATGGCTTGGTTTTTGCTCTGACATGCACTGTCAACTGTGGGACCTTATATTGACAGGTGTGTGCCTTTCCAAATCATGTCCAATCAATTGAATTTACAACAGGTGGACTCCAATCAAGTTGTAGAAACATTTCAAGGATGATACATGGAAACAGGATACACCTGAGGTCAACTTCGAGTCTCATATCAAAGGGTCTGAATACTTATGTAAATAATACTTTTGCAAACATTTCTAAAAAACCTGTTTTGGCTTTGTAATTATGGGGAATTAATCAATTTTAGAATAAGGCTGTAATGTAACAAAATGTGGAAAAAGTGAAGAGGTCTGAATACTTTCTGAATGCACTGTAATTGTATGTGTGGGGTACAGAGATGGGGTAGTCATTAAAAAATAATGTTAAACATCATTATTGCACACATAGTTAGTCCACGCAACTTATTATCTGACTTGTTCAGCAAATTGTTACTCCTGAAGTTATTTCGTTTTGAATACTTATTGACTCAAGACATTTCAGCTTTTCATTTTCTATTAATTAGTAAAAATGTCTAAAAACACAATTCCACATTTAGATTGTGGGCTATTGTGTGTAGATCAATCTAAATGTAATCCATTTTAAATTCAGGCTGTAATACAACAAAATGTGGAAAAAGTCAAGGATTTTGAATATTTTATGAATTCATTGTATTTCTCTGAGAAGTTAGAGATGTGATAATGTGTGTTATTGGGATGTTCAGAGCAATGTGTCTTTCGATAACATACACACCCACCACCAAACACCCACACCCACCCACCACCAAACACACACACACAAGGTTGTCTACTCATGATCATGATTGGAGAGGTGGATGATTCGTTACTGGACGTGCAGAGTAATCAGATCATTAGCACAACAACCGGGTCAAAGGTTGACTGACTGGGTTTAACGTTAAATTAACCATCATCACTACAGCAGCCACATGTTGAGTTAACATCTACTATGGGCATCCATCATATAGAGTACGACACAAGGAAGACACAGGAGAGATACCACAGGATCCTAGAGGAGTTTAAGGAAGGAGAGGAGAAGAGAGGAGGAGAGGATGAGAGGAGCAAGGAGGATGGGGGCTAGGGACAAGTCAGTCTCCTACTACCAGTCTACAGACACACAAGCAGGCAGAAAGCCACATATCCTCACCCAATTCAGTGGAAGCACACGCAGACCACCCGTCCCATACGAGAACACGAGGGCCTCCTATGGGTGACATGGACAAAGACATGCATGGTTTAAAACACCACAGTACAGTATGACGACCACCATGATACTTCTTTGGTTCAGATCCCTCTTTGGGCCCATCCTCACCAGCACTTAAAGAGGCGCTACACCGGTACAACTCCCTTAATTACATAATAAAATATGCCATTTAGCAGACGCTTTTATCCAAAGCAATTTACAGTAGTGTGTGCATGCAATTTCCATATTGGTGACCCCAGCGGGAACCGAACTCACAGCCCTGACTTGCAAGCGTCACGTTCTATCAACTGAGGACCACTTGAGCCTTGTCTTACCAGCCATACACATACCACCTAAAACTGATCTGACAAACAAGGCTGTGACCCGACTCTTCGAGGGTGTTTTGGGGGAGTTGGGATATGCAAAAAACACATTTCCAATTTACATGTGTGTAATACACACTTGTACGTGTGTGAAATAGGACAACTATAAACACCCACAGAATTACATTATTATTATAGAATGTATTCTGTGAACTTACTGCCCAACCTTAGGATGTAGGCTACCACCCAATGTTTCTCTCTATTTCATTCAAACAATCACAGCAGGACTTTGAGTATTTGTGTCTTTGCTAGATACTTGGCATACACTCCTTTTTTCGTGACACCCAACATTCCAGATGTCAAACAAGAAACAACTCTTTCATTGATCACTCTGTGGGGTCTGTTCATGATCACCCAATCGGCCCGAAAAAAGCTGCCAATCGACCAATCACAGCCAATGATCGATGAGCTGGTTCACAAAAATGCTATCTCATACCAGGGGCAGTAGATTTCATCATGTTCAGGTAAAATGTTGTGGCAGCGTATAACAAAAGATAGTGTAACAAAGAGTCTTTCTTTCTGTCACACCCTGGCTCTGGGACTCTATTTGTTGAGCCAGGGTGTGTTTATTCTATGTGTTTATTTCTATGTTGGGGGTTCTAGTTTGTTGATTTCTATGTTTGCCTGAGTGACTCCCAATCAGAGGCAACGAGTGTCAGCTGTTGGCTGGTTGTCTCTGATTGGGAGCCATATTTAAACTGTCTGTTTTCCCTTTGTGTTTGTGGGTTTTTGTTCCGTGTTCGGTCATTGATACCGTTGGACGTCACGAGTCGTTTCTTGTTTTGTGTTTAAACTTTAACTAATTAAAGTATGTTTGTTCATCACGCTGCGCCTTGGTCTGTTCCATATGACGATCGTGACACTTTCCAGATAGTATCAGTTTTTAGCAGCCCAGGGATGGTGGTGCTGATTTGGAGTGGTTCAAGGTTCTGTTTCTCTCAATTTCAATTTAAGGGCTTTATTGGCATGGGAAACGTATGTTAACATTGCCAAAGCAAGTGAAGTAGATAGTAAACAAAAGTGAAATAAACAATAAATATTAACAGTAAACATTACACTCAGAAGTTTCAAAAGAATAAAGACATTTCAAATGTCATATTATGTATATATACAGTGTTGTAACAATGTGCAAAGAGTTAAAGTACAAATGGGAAAATAAATAAACATAAATATGGGTTGTATTTACAATGGTGTTTGTTCTTCACTGGTTGCCCTTTTCTTGTGGCAACAGGTCACAAATCTTGCAGCTGTGATGGCACACTGTGATTTTTCATCCAGTAGATAAGGGAGTTTATCAAAATTGGGTTTGTTTTCGAATTCTTTGTGGATCGCTGTAATCTGAGGGAAATATGTGTCTCTAATATGGTCATACATTTGGCAGGAGGTTAGGAAGTGCAGCTCAGTTTCCACCTCATTTTGTGGGCAGTGTGCACATAGCCTGTCTTCTCTTGAGAGCCAGGTCTGCCTACGGCGGCCTTTCTCAGTAGCAAGGCTATGCTCACTGAGTCTGTACATAGTCAAAGTTTTCCTTAAGTTTGGGTCAGTCACAGTGGTCAGGTATTCTGCCACTGTGTACTCTCTGTTTAGGGCCAAATAGCATTCTAGTTTGCTCTGTTTTTTTGTTTGTTCTTTCCAATGTGTCAAGTAATTCTCTTTTTGTTTTCTCATGATTTGGTTGGGTCTAATTGTGTTGTTGTTGTTGTTGTCCTGGGGCTGTGTGGGGTCTGTTTGTGTTTCTGAACAGAGCCCCAGGACCAGCTTACTTAGGGGACTCTTCTCCAAGTTAATCTCTCTGTAGGTGATGGCTTTGTTATGGAAGGTTTGGGAATCGCTTCCTTTTAAGTGGTTATAGAATTTAACGGCTCTTTTCTGGATTTTGATAATTAGCGGTTATTGACCGAATTCTGCTCTGCATGCATTATTTGGTGTTTTACGTTGTACACGGAGGATGTTTTTGCAGAATTCTGCATGCAGAGTCTCCATTTGGTGTTTGTCCCATTTTGTGAATTCTTGGTTGGTGAGCGGACCCAGACCTCACAACCATAAAGGGCAATGGGTTCTATAACTGATTCAAGTATTTTTAGCCAGATCCTAATTGGTATGTCAAATGTTCTGTTCCTTTTGATGGCATAGAAGGCCCTTCTTGCCTTGTCTCTCAGATCGTTCACAGCTTTGTGGAAGTTACCTGTGGCGCTGATGTTTAGGCCGAGGTATGTATCGTTTTTTGTGTGCTCTAGGGCAACGGTGTCTAGATGGAATTTGTATTTGTGGTCCTGGCAACTGGACCTTTTTTGGAACACCATTATTTTTGTCTTACTGAGATTTACTGTCAGGGCCCAGGTCTGACAGAATCTGTGCAGAAGATCTAGGTGCTGCTGTAGGCCCTCCTTGGTTGGTGACAGAAGCACCAGATCATCAGCAAACAGAAGACATTTGACTTCAGATTCTAGTAGGGTGAGGCCGGGTGCTGCAGACTGTTCTAGTGCCCTCGCCAATTCGTTGATATATATGTTGAAGAGGGTGGGGCTTAAACTGCATTCCTGTCTCACCCCATGGCCCTGTGGAAAGAAATGTGTGTGTTTTTTGCCAATTTTAACCGCACACTTGTTGTTTGTGTACATGGATTTTATAATGTTGTATGTTTTTCCCCCAAACCCACTTTCCATCAATTTGTATAGCAGACCCTCATGCCAAATTGAGTCAAAAGCTTTTTTGAAATCAACAAAGCTTGAGAAGACTTTGCCTTTGTTTTGGTTTGTTTGTTTGTCAATTAGGGTGTGCAGGGTGAATACATGGTCTGTCGTACGGTAATTTGGTAAAAAGCCAATTTGACATTTGCTCAGTACATTGTTTTCACTGAGGAAATGAACTAGTCTGCTGTTAATGATAATGCAGAGGATTTTCCCAAGGTTGCTGTTGACGCATATCCCACGGTAGTTATTGGGGTCAAATTTGTCTCCACTTTTGTGGATTGGGGTGATCAGTCCTTGGTTCCAAATATTGGGGAAGATGCCAGAGCTAAGGATGATGTTAAAGAGTTTAAGTATAGCTAATTGAAATTTGTGGTCTGTATATTTTATCATTTAATTGAGGATCCCATCAACACCACAGGACTTTTTGGGTTGGAGGGTTTGTATTTTGTCCTGTAGTTCATTCAATGTAATTGGAGAATCCAGTGGGTTCTGGTAGTCTTTAATAGTTGATTCTAAGATTTGCATTTGATCATGTTTATTTTTTTGCTGTTTGTTCTCTGTTATAGGGCCAAAAAGATTGGAGAAGTGGTTTACCCATACATCTCCGTTTTTGATTGCTATAGGGTGAATGCACCAATTTGTAAGTCGCTCTGGATAAGAGCGTCTGCTAAATGACGTAAATGTAATGTAAATGGATAGATAACTCTTCGTGTTGTTGTTTGTTTAGTGTTTTTCCAATTTTCCCAGAAGTGGTTAGAGTCTATGGATTCTTCAATTACATTGAGCTGATTTCTGACATGCTGTTCCTTCTTTTTCCATAGTGTATTTCTGTATTGTTTTAGTGATTCACCATAGTGAAGGCGTAGGCTCAGGTTTTCTGGGTCTCTATGTTTTTGGTTGGATAGGTTTCTCAATTTCTTTCTTAGGTTTTTGCATTCTTCATCAAACCATTTATCACTGTTGTTACTTTTCTTCGGTTTTCTGTTAGAGATTTTTAGATTTGATAGGGAAGCTGAGAGGTCAAATATACTGTTTAGGTTTTCTACTGCCAAGTTTACACCTTCACTATTACAGTGGAACGTTTTGTCCAGGAAGTTGTCTAGAATGGATTGAATTTGTTGTTGCCTAATTGTTTTTTGGTAGGTTTCAACACTACATTCCTTCCATCTATAGCATTTCTTAATATTATTCAGTTCCTTTGGCTTTGATGCCTCATGATTGAGTATTGCTCTGTTCAAGTAGACTAAGATTTTGCTGTGGTCTGATAGGGGTGTCAGTGGGCTGACAGTGAACGCTCTGAGAGACTCTGGGTTGAGGTCAGTGATAAAGCTCTCTCAATTCACGGGGCTTTATTTGTCACGGATTCTGCCGAGGCTGCTCCTCCTCCTTGCTCGGGCAGGCTTCGGCGTTCGTCGTCCCCGGAGTACTATCTGCTGCCGTTCGATGTTATCGGTGTCTGTCTAGTTTTGTCTGTATTGTTTACACCTGTTCGTCATTATGTTTGATTGTTGCCCTAATATCACCCCTGTCTCTCATCGGGATCTTGTGTGTGATTGTTTCACTTCACGTATGTCATTTGTGAGCAGGTTATTTCCTCCCTGCGTGGAGTTATTCTGTGTTCATCTTTTCAGTATCGGATTAAAGTACGTGTCCGAGAGTTCTTTGTCCTGCGCCTGACTTCTTCAACCGCATCTCACTGACAGCCGTGACAGAATCACACACCACAACATGGAGTCAGCAGGAGCGACGGCACCGACCGGATCACTCGAGGAGCGCGTCCTACAACAGGCAGCTATGCTTCAAAATCTTGGTGCCGCCATGGATAACGTGATGAACACCTTGGGACGATGGGAGAGAGGAGGTTTGCCCACACCTCCTCCAACGATCCCACCACCATCGGCCACTCCTATCGTCTCACATCAGAAGTCCAGTGGGATTCGGCTCTCGCTCCTGAGGGCTTATGATGGCACCGCAGCCGGGTGTCAGGGTTTCCTGCTCCAGGTGGAACTTTACCTGGCAACCATTCACCCGGCTCCCTCAGGATACGAGAGCGTGTCTGCCCTCATCTCCTGTCTGTCCGGCAAGGCACTGGAGTGGCCCACGCCGAGTGGAGAGGAATAGACGCCGCTACTGTGAACTATGCGGAGTTCACCCGCCGCTTCAGGGCAGTGTTCGATCATCCCCCGGAGGGGAAGGCGGCGGGTGAGCGTCTATTCCACCTCAGACAGGGGAGGAGGAGCGCGCAGGAATTTGCACTGGACTTCCGGACTCTGGCTGCCAATTCGGGATGGAATGAGAGGGCCCTCATCGACCACTACAGGTGTAGCTTAAGAGAGGACGTTCGTCGAGAGTTGGCCTGCAGGGACACCAACCTAAGCTTCGATCAGCTGGTGGACATGTCGATTCGCCTGGATACCCTGTTGACTACCCGCGGACGTCCGGAGCTGGGGCCGTCCATTCCATCCCCCAGCACTTCCGAGCCGAGCCCTATGGAGCTCGGGGGTGCTGGTAGTAGGGAGGCCAGGAGAGAGGCTGTCCCCTGCACCAACTGTGGCCGCCGAGGACACACGGCGGTTCGGTGCTGGGGAGGGTCTCCTCGGATTCGAGGCAGCAGGCAACGCACTGATAAGTCATTCCTGGTGAGTAAGACCCCAACTCACCCAGAGCTCTCTGTTGTTCATATGTGTATTCAAGTTGTGTTTCCAGAGGTTTCTTCTTACTCCCAGCATAAGGCGCTAGTCGATTCAGGCGCAGCTGGGAATTTTATCGATCGCCATTTCTCATATAAGTTAGGAATCCCTATATTACCAGTCGATGTGCCCTTCCCTATCCATGCCCTAGATAGCCGGCCTTTGGGGTCGGGATTGATTAGGGAGGTCACAGCGCCACTGAAGATGAAAATGCAGAAGGGTCATGAGGAGACTATACAGTTGTATTTAATTGACTCTCCTGCGTTTCCAGTGGTGTTGGGGCTTCCCTGGTTAACATCTCATGACCCCAACATTTCATGGCAACAGAGTGCTCTCAAGGGATGGTCTGATCAGTGTGTGGGGCGGTGTGTAGGTTTTTCCATAGGGGCAACGACGGTGGAGAGTCCGAACCAAATGCCCACAATGCACATTCCTCCTGAGTATGCCGATTTGGCATGCGCCTTCTGTAAGAAGAAGGCGACTCAATTACCACCTCATCGACAGGGGGATTGTGCGATAGACCTCCAGGTTGGCGCTGCGCTCCCTCGTAGCCATGTGTATCCTCTGTCTCAGGAGGAGACGGCTGCTATGGAGACATACGTCATCGAATCCTTGAGACAGGGATACATACGGCCGTCCACTTCCCCTGCGTCCTCATGTTTCTTTTTTGTGAAGAAGAAGGATGGGGGATTACGCCTGTGTATTGATTACCGTGGTCTCAATCAGATCACTATTAAATACAGCTATCCTCTCCCTCTGATTGCTAGTATGACGGAGTCATTACACGGGGCGCGCTTCTTCACAAAATTGGATCTCAGGAGCGCTTACAACCTGGTGCGCATTCGGGAAGGAGATGAGTGGAAGACAGCATTCAGTACCACCTCGGGTCACTATGAGTACCTCGTCATGCCATACGGTCTAATGAATGCTCCTTCAATCTTCCAATCATTTGTGGACGAGATTTTCCGGGATTTGCATGGACAGGGGGTAGTGGTGTATATTGATGACATTCTGATATACTCCGCTACACGTACCGAGCATGTGTCCCTGGTACGTCGGGTGCTGGGTAGACTGTTGGAGCATGATCTGTATGTGAAGACAGAGAAATGTCTGTTTTTCCAGGAGTCCATCTCCTTCCTGGGACACCGGTTGTCTGCGTCAGGAGTGGAGATGGAGATTGACCGCAGCCGTGCGTAATTGGCAGACTCCAACTACAGTAAAGGAGGTGCAGCGTTTTTTGGGTTTTGCCAATTACTACCGGAGGTTTATCCGGGGTTTTGGACAGGTAGCAGCTCCCATTACCTCCCTGCTAAAGGGGGGCCCGGTGCATTTGCAGTGGTCGGCTGAGGCGGACAGGGCATTTAGTCATTTGAAGGACCTGTTCACCTCGGCTCCGGTGCTGGCACATCCGGATCCCTCTTTGGCGTTCCAAGTCGAGGTGGATGCGTCCGAGGCGGGGATCGGTGCTATACTGTCTCAGCGCTCGGGCACGCCTCCAAAACTCTGCCCCTGTGCTTTCTATTCCAAGAAGCTCAGTCCGGCGGAACGCAATTATGACGTGGGGGACAGGGAGCTGCTAGCCGTGGTCCAAGCCCTGAAGGTGTGGAGACATTGGCTTGAGGGGGCTAACCACCCTTTTCTCATTCTGACTGAGACATCGTAACCTGGAGTACATCCGGGCAGCGAAGAGACTGAACCCTCTTCAGGCTAGGTGGGCCATGTTTCTTGCCCGGTTTGTATTTAAGATCACTTATATCCCAGGGTCACAGAACGTTAAGGCAGACGCCCTGTCCCGACGATATGACACAGAGGAGAGGTCAATTGAGCCCACTCCCATACTACCGGAGTCTTGTCTAGTGGCACCGATGGTGTGGGAGGTCGACACGGAAATCGAGCGGGCGTTACGTACCGACCCTACTCCCCCAGAGTGTCCAGAGGGACGGAGGTACGTACCGCTCGAGGTCCGTGACCGACTGATTTATTGGGCTCACACATCACCCTCCTCTGGTCATCCTGGTATTGGTCGGACGGTGCACTGTCTTAGCGGGAAGTACTGGTGGCCCACCTTAGCCAGGGACGTGAGGGTTTACGTTTCTTCCTGCTCAGTGTGCGCCCAGTGTAAGGCGCCTAGAAACCTGCCCAGAGGGAAGTTACAACCTCTCCCCGTTCCACAACGGCCGTGGTCTCACCTGTCAGTGGATTTTGTCACGGACCTTCCCCCCTCCCAGGGGAATACCACGATCTTGGTCGTTGTGGATCGGTTTTCTAAGGCCTGCCGTCTCATCCCTATGCCAGGTCTTCCTACAGCCCTACAAACGGCCGAAGCCCTGTTTACTCACGTTTTCCGGCACTATGGGGTGCCTGAGGATATAGTGTCTGATTGGGGTCCCCAGTTCACCTCTAGAGTGTGGAGGGCGTTTATGGAACGTTTGGGGGTCTCGATCAGTCTTACCTCGGGTTT